>NC_057827.1:66733947-67036578 GCF_910594005.1 Cervus elaphus | reverse complement strand
ATTTTTAAAAATATTTTTAAAAAAAGAAAGAAAAGCTGTAGAACAAGCATGGAAGATTGATGATTCAGGTCAAACCAACACTAGAACAAAACTGCGTGGGCCTGTCGGAGCGAATCTCATCCTGAGAATTACCCGAGCAGGTGCGGTCAGGGCTTTGGAGGCCCAGTGGGGGCCTGAGTGCATCTGAGGCTCCTTCTTGGGCACAAAGTCCAGCGATGCATCAAAGCCAGCGCGGCCCCAGCCCGCCCGGGGTTGGCCCTGCTTGCAAAAGGGAAGAGAACTGGGGCAGGGGCCGGGCTCCCAGTTCCGGGAGCCACGTGTCCTAGATTCTCCAGGTCTGCTCCAGTTTGCAGCGCCAGGACCTGCTCAGCTGAGAGGTAATTTGCTGAGGTTGGAGTTCCATAATTTACTCTAGTAAAAAGGATGATTCACTAAATCAGTTCAGTTCAGTTACTCAGTCATGTCGGACTCCCTGTGACCCCATGGACTGCAGCACGCCAGGCTTCCCTGTCCATCACCAACTCCTGGAGCTTGCTCAAACTCATGTCCACTGAGTCGGTGATGCCATCCAACCATCTCATCCTGTGTCATCCCCTTCTCCTCCTGCCTTCAATCTTTCCCAGCATCAGGGTCTTTTCCAATGAGTCAGTTCTTCACATCAGGTGGCCAAAGGATTGGAGTTTCAGTTTCAGCATCAGTCCTTCCAACAAATATTCAGGACTGATTTCCTTTAGGATGGACTAGTTTGATCTTTTGAACTGTGGTGTTGGAGAAGACTCTTGAGAGTCCCTTGCACTGCAAGGAGATTCACTAAATAGGCAATATGATTTTTAAGCCTCGGGAGAAGTTTTCCTACAACTTTAATTCCTGATACAAGGGAGAAAATGTATTACCTATGCCAAATTTTGGCTCAAATTACAGAGTCATCTGACAGCAGACTTTCAAGTAACTACCTTGGAGCATTTCCCACAGTACTGACGGGCCCTGCAGGCCTGGAATTCTCAGGCTCCCATTCCCTGCTGGGCAAAGAGCCAGGGCCTTGCAAGGCTGGAAACTCCGGCATCTAGCAAACCATGGAGCCCACAGGAGCTTGGGTTCGGCCAAGAACTGCAGCGCTAGAACCACTGCATCAGGCCTCACCTGGCCTGGGATCTCTAGCTACACTTCTGGAATGATCAGTTACAGCACTGAATGGCAGCTAGCCTTTATTTCCCATTTGCGGGAGGACCCATCCCTCTGCAGAGATCCCAGGGAGGTCACTGCCCCTGAGTGGTGGGCGTTCCTGCAGGGCTCCCTCGGGGTGGCAAGGGGCAGCAGACCCCACGTTTCCCCCTGACCTGCTGTGGTCCTGGTTCGGTGGGAGATGCAGGGGTGCAGCCATGATTCGACTCAGCCCCCCCACAGGCAGTTGTAGATGAACACCCCTCAGGTGACGACACCCACAGTCTAGTTATCACTGAGAGAGGTCACGGTGGTGAGGGTCAATCAAGGACGAAAACTGAGGGTGCTCACACGAGAGAAGCATGGGACCTGTTCGGAGGCCCTTTGAGCCCTGGCTTCTCCAAGTGTGGTCCGTGGGCCATCTGCCCCTCCTGGGAACCTGCTAAAATGTAGGATCTCGTCTGCAATGGGCTGAATGCTCGTGTCCCTCAAAACTCTATGTTTTGAAGCTCTAATCCCCAGTGCTTTCCTGTAGTCATGCACAGATGTGAAAGTTCAACCACAAAGAAGACTGAAAGCCAAAGAACTAATGCTTTTGAATTGTGGTGTGGGGACTCTTGAAAGTCCCTTGGACAGCAAAGAGATAAAACCAGTCAATCCTAAAGGAAACCAATCCTGAATATTCATTGGAAGGACTGAAGCTGAAGATAAAGTTCCAATACTTTGGCCACCTGATGTGAAGAGCCGACTCACTGGAAAAGACCCTGATACTGGGAAAGATTGAGGGCAAGAGGGGAGGGGGGTGGCAGAGGACAATATGGTTGGATGGCATCATCGACTCAGTGGACCTGAGTTTGAGCAAACTCTGAGAAATAGTGAAGGACAGGGAAGCCTGGAGTGCTACAGCCCATAGGGTCGCAAAGTGTCGGACATGACTGAGCGACTGCAACAACAGACAACTGCAGTCCCCAAAGTGATGATTTCTGGAGTTGAGGCCTTTGCGAGGTAATTAGGTTTGGGATAAAGTCACAAGGGTGGAGGGCCCATGGTGAGAATGGTGGCCTTAAAAAGGGGTAAAGAGATCAGAGGTTGCTCGCTCTCCATCACGTGTGGACACAGCAAGATGGCAGCTGTCTACCAGCCCGGAGGAGACCCCTCACCAGAATGCGACCACAATGACACCCTGATCTTGGAGTCCAGACTCCGGAAAAGTGAGAAATAAGTGTTCGCTGGCTAAGCCCACGGGCTGCAGCGTTTTGTTTCAGCAGTCTGAGCTGACTAAGACATCATCCGGCAGAAACAGAGTCCGCATCCTAACGAGAGCCCCAGGTGCTCTCCTACGTAGGGGAGGGTTGAGAGGCCTGCTGCAGAGATGACCTCCTGCTACCCCTTTCCTGCACCACTGGGGAAACCCGATGGAGGGAGGCTTTCGCCTAGAGATTCGCCTACAATCAGCCAGCTAAGCAAGTGGGAGAGGGAGGCTGGGAGCCAAGGTCTCCTGGCGCTCAGGCCAATAAGCTCCGGAAGCCCATTGGGGCTCAGACCCCCACGGTCACACAAAGGTCAGGCCACGGACATCTTGGGTTCCAGACCGTACCTACATTTGAGCAGACTCTCAGGAGACAAAAAGCATCAGAAAATCCCATGCCGGCAGCATGGAGCCAGCGCCAGTAAGCAGGCTCAGAGGGCTAGTGTGGAACACAGCCTGCTGACCGGCCGGAAATGAAGTCAGGCACTTTGCAGAGATGAGGGATGTGCTCTGATCATCAAACCTGAGTGGAGAGAGATCGGCCGAGAAGAGAGAGGAGCCAAATCGCCCATTTGCTGTAATGAATTGGGCTGGACTGGAGAAGCCCAGAATCCTGACATTGATCATGCAGCTTAGCTTAAGGAATCATAAAAGTCTATGGCTGGAAAGCAGCTTTAATGTCATCTGTTCCAACTGCTCCTCGGGCCCAGCGGGAGGCTGTCTGGCCCTGTTGTCATGCTCCAGTGGTGGAATCGGCCGTGGCCTTAGACACCTACCCCTCACCTTCAAAATGCGGACTCGCTTTAACCCAGCAATCTGAATTCTGGGGCCCAAGCTGCAGGAAATAAACTGCAAGTGTGGAAAACACTAGACACACAAATGCGCCTGACAGTAGAATGTATAATAAAGCACCCTGGGGTGGTTTGCCTGGAGATGATAGATAACAAGGGAGAGAAACAACCCGCATATCCCTGACTGAGGCACGGTTCTCTGGAAACAACGTTCCGCGTGCACACGATTTCCACAGGGTGAGGCACGGGGGGCCCCACCTGGTCAGCCAGGTCAGGGGGATCAGCCCTGACCAGACATGGAGTGACACACGCCGCAGCCAGACCCATCCCGGCAGGGGTCAGCCAAATCCCAGCTATGCTGGCCCTACGGATCACGCAGTCTTCGGCTCAACAACTCAACCCTTGCTGCTGTGGTGTGAAAACAGCTGCAGCCGCTACGCAAGAGAATGACCAGGACTGTGTTCCAATAAAACTTTATTTACAAACACAGGCGGCATGCCAGACTCAGCCCCGAGCTTCAGCTGGTCGACTCCTCATCGCCACCTTTACATCTATTACCTTTAAATGGCAAACCGAACAACAGGAAATGTCCTCCAAACCAACCTCAGGAAATGGTTTAATAAGCTGAACCACTTGAAATGGACTCATTTGATCCATATTTATTGGGTGCCTGCTGTGTCAGACACGTGTTCTGAGTACCAAGGATGACGCGAGGAGCAAACCAGCCAGGCGTGCGGTGTCCGAGGGATGCACTGAAAATCTACAAGAACTCAGCTCACTGTAAGGAAAACCCTCAGAATGCTGTGTGAAATGTGCGAAGTGAAATACAAAACTATAAGAATAAGACCGATCAACATTTAAAGAAACACACAGTGGAAAAGAACAGTGAAATTAAAAAAAAAACAGGCACATGTTACGAATGTTCACCTTCAGCTGGCTCGGCCACCCCTTCTATTTCTAGTTTCTAATTTCTTCATATAAAATCACATATTATATGAAATAATAAAGCCCTTCCCATTGTCCTTTTCATATTTATTTGTTTGGCCACATCAGATCTTAGTTGACAGCACGTGGAATATTTAATTGTGGCATGTGGGATCTAATTCCTTGACCAGTGATGGAACCCGGAGCCCTGGCATTGGGAGCACCAGGTTAAGTCCCCTTCCCATCATTTTTAAAAGAGGAAATCAGTCCTGATTTTAAGGTAAAGTCCGTGTACGTCCTGCAGTTTTCCTGGCTGCCCCTGAAGAATATAAGAGCCACACTCCTCAGCCCTAGGTGTCTGCACGCTCGCCAGGCAGGGCTGGAGGGTTCAGCACGCTGGACAGAGCCCCACGCCCCATGGGAGTGCAGCAGGACTGCAGAGAGTCACCTTAAGCCGGCACCCTTGACCCTCCTCTCTGGCCCCCCTGCTGGGTCCACAGGAGGCCCTTGGGCCACACCTCTCAGAGGAGACATTCATTGAAGCGGGAGAGAGAGTGGTCCCCTGAGCCTGGCTGGTGCAAATGGAACGAGCCCTGTGACCCAGCAAGGAGGACAGGCGGTCGGATTGTTGGGGAAAAGGAAGCAAAAACAAATGCTGCGCGGATCCCGTTACCCACGTTATCAGCTTGGGAAAGGGCTGGCAAGCATGCCAATACCAGTCACAGCAACATCTGCTCCTAACTGCTTCTCCCCTGGCATTCTCAGAGCGCATCAGCTGGCGTCTGCCCTGGGAGAAAATCCGATATTTTTAACAAAGTCTTAAATCAGATGGCGTCCTTGATGAGCAATTTCTTACGTGGTTGGTCTTTGGGGCTAAAAACAGTCAGCGCACCTCCGAGGGACGTGGCCGTCAGCAGGGGCTGGGTGACCAGGAGGCCCGGCTTCAAACGGCATGACTAAGAGTTTCCAGCTCCAACAGCACTTCCCAGTATTTTCTTTCATTCATCATGTATTTATAGCCCAAATATGAGTGTTCCAGTGCTTTTATAAGTCCACGTGTCCACTTCTTTATGGGTAGCTTTTCTCTCTTTTCCAAATATTTTTGTTTAAAAAAAAAAAAATAGTCTCTTTGTAAAAGAAAAAAATGCGTGTTTTTTCTTTTAAAAAAAAGAGTACATCTCTCTATGTCTAATTCTCTCCCCCACCCACCCCCACCTCCCCCGTGTGAGGCACAATCCTTTAAGCTAGACACATATGGATGGAACATCCTGTCCTCTTGAAGGAAACTGTTTCTGGTTTTAGGTTCTCCTCAAAACACCAGCATCCCCCCTCCACAGCCTGGTGGGAGCTCACCTTCCTGCAGCGGCTGATCTGAAGCACCAGCCTGCCTTCTGAATCCAGCACTGGAGACCTCACCCCGCCACGTTTCATCCCAGCCGTTCGGAAAGGCCTCTGCTCAGCACAGACCCGCGGGGGCCGCTATACCTGCCAGGAAGGGGATGCCTTCAGGCAGCAGCTTCAGTACTGCAGGTGCAGCGGGCTAGAGCCCTTCCGCACGGGACCACCGACTCCCTCGGATCCCAGCTGGAGGACAACAGTCTCTGACAGTCTGCACCCTGTTCTTTGAAGGTCAAGATCGATGCAGGTTTCATCATGAATGACCCTGTAGCATTTCAGAGACTGGTGCCTCCTTCAGACCAGGGGCATTGCTTCTCAGGGCTTGAAAACAGGCATCCTGAAACCACTGGCTCCCCAGAGGCAGGAGCACTCAGGTTCTTCCTCACTGCCCCTCCCTGAGTCCTTCCTCAGTCTTGATCCCAGCCCCGCTGCTCACAAACCTCCCATGCCTCCTCACTGCTGACCCGAATCCAGACGCACAGCATTAAAAGTCTCTCGGCCCACCTGTCCTACTGCCTGGGGCCCATTCCCAGCCAAGTCGAGCAGGTCACTGGCTCTGTCCGCACCTTGCATCCCTCACAGTCTGCATGGTCGCCCTCCGCCTCCAGCTGCTCATTCAGTCAACCAAGATCTGCTGAGTGCCTTCCATGTGCCAGGCACTGGTCTAGAAGCTAGAAGTCAGCAGCAAACAAAACAGACAAAAACCCTTTCCCTGGAAGAGCTTACATTCAAAGAGAGGGAGACAGACAAATAGACACATACAGCCATAGTGTGCCAGATGATGATAAATGATACAGAGAGAAATGAGGTGTGGGGGGGACTAGTGAACACCAGGGCTGGCCGGCACCTGGTCCAGGAAGGCCTTCCTGCAGAGGCGGCATTTGAGCAGGACCCTGGAGGAGGGAGGGTGGGGACCTCTCCATAGAAAACCAGGAGGGGTGCACTGCAGGCAGAAAGAGCGAACGTGCAAAGGCCCCGAGGCAGGACTGTGGGACCAGAGCTGCAGAGGAGGGGCTGACGGGAGATTGTGAGGCCTGTGGGCCACTGCAGGGACACAGCTCTAACCGCGAGTGAGACCTGAGCCTGGACGGTGCTGACCGGAAGGGTGACACATCCGACTTTCGCTGTCACGGGCCACCCTGGCTGCTGAGTCGGGAACAAACTGTACGGGGCCGGGGCTGGGGCTGGCGCGGGTGGGGCGGTACTGCCGGGAAGACATTTATCAGAGAGGCAGGCGCTGCCATTACCCAAGCGGGAGACAAGGGCGGCTTAAAACCAGAGTTACAAACGGGTCTGCTGATGGTTTGGGTGTCAGGGGACGAGAGCAGGAGCAGAGAGCGTGATGATTCCGATGGGTTTGGCCTGAGCAACCGGAAGGATGGAGATGCCAGGTCTTAAGTGAGGGAAGCAACGGGAGCAGCAGGTTGTGGTAACGGATGGGACTGAACAATCGCTTCTCTATGGGACCGATGGGAACTAGCCTTTAAGCCCCGAAGGCAACACAGTCTCCTCTGTGAAGCTGTCCTTGCGCTGAGCTAAAATCTCACCCTCTCTGAATGCTGGCCCCACCCCAAGTCCCCTCCCCTCACGCACACACATACACACACACATGTGCACACACAGAGAACACTCCTCCACACCACTGATTTGGATCCACATATTACTCTAGGGAGTAATCCACAATCCACATACTCCCTTGAGTAATATGTGGATGATTCACTTTCTAACATCCAGAAGCATCTGCA
The DNA here is from genome assembly GCF_910594005.1 of Cervus elaphus. Classification (NCBI taxonomy): domain Eukaryota; kingdom Metazoa; phylum Chordata; class Mammalia; order Artiodactyla; family Cervidae; genus Cervus; species Cervus elaphus. The sequence continues at coordinate 67,029,310 of NC_057827.1, read as the reverse complement.
CACAGTAGGTGCTCCACAAATATTTTTAGCAACATGCTTTCAGAGAACTGCACCTACGATGCTTTAATATCTAACGACTCAAGACTGTTCTTTCAAAACATCTAAAAATTATGCTTCGCGCTGATTAAATATTAAGTGGTAATTATTCCATCTCGAGGGTCCTATATATAGATGCTGACCCGCCCCCAATCATTCAAATTGTCAAGAAAGCTCTCCTGGAAAGGCCAAGTGAGGAAGGTGGGTGTTACCTTGCTGGTCCTTATGTCCCAAGCTTTCATTTCAGAGCTGAAGCCGCCACATACAAAAACACTGGGGTCTCTTGGGAGGAACTTCAAGGTAGTGATCCTAAAGTCACTTTGGCCACTGAATAGCTGGGTTCCTACAACACACAAGAAGAAGAGAGTATTAGAAAAGACTCAGATCACAAACTAAATATCTTAAAACTAAGATGCCACCTGGTATGGAGCCACAGAACAGAGCCCCCTGGGCCCAGGCGGCCAGTGAAGAATTCCTGGAAGCACAGCAAGGGCAGCATCTGCCCTCACTCTCAGGCTACCTGAGATCCTCTACTAGCTCAACCCCATCCCACCCCCACCCGCCGGGATAAGCAGTATGCCTGAATCCATGAACACCGCCTTTTAGGTGCTCAGTAAATACCATGCACATCAACCCAGGTAAAGCACATGACAACCCTAAGCCCACTTTGCAGTTTGAAGAAAGCAAGCCTCAAGAGAATTAAGTAACATCTCCAAAGCTGCACAATAACGCCATAGATCACTGATCTGGCAGTCTAAAAACCGAGAGCAGGATGCCGCAAAGTGATTCTTCTCAGGATCGGCACCTGACAATCACACCCTCGTGGCTTGCAATAGGATGTGGGGGGGGTGGGGTCTGATGTAGAGCGTGGCCGGTGGGGTGCCGTCAGACCCTGAGTGGTCAATGAGAGTGTGATATCACAGTGACGCAGGCCACAGGCTGGAGGAAAGGGCTGCGGACCACCTTTTCTCTCCGCCATGATACTGCAATCAAGCACTCCTAGGCGTTGTGCAAATGTCTGCCTGTATGCACGTAACTCTGCTGTGGAAAATATCTTCTTTATCACTGAGATCTCTTAGAGGTAAGCCATAAAAATGCCAGAATGGTCGATCATTTAGAACGGGTCAGCCTTGGGGCACGTGGGGAATGGAACTTATGCGCTGAGCCCAGGTATGTTGGCCTCCAAAGCCAGCGTGCCTTCCTCTCACAGTGCCACAGCCCAGGAGGGGCATCCTTGACCACCTTTGGCCCTCGAAAACCCTCCCCTGGACTGAGATGGTGGGCAGCTAGGGACCTAAGAAGCCGGAAGCCAGTGCCCTGCCAAGATCTCAAGCATAGTCTCCTCTCCCAGGAGCCCAGGAAGTGTGCTGGGCCCACAGATTCAGGAAGCACTTCAGGAAGGCTGCCTGGCTTTGCGTTCAGGACCCACACTTAATTAAACGCTCCACCAGCTCACCAGGGAAGGAGATCAAAGTCATCAACTGGTGCTCCTGAGACTTACAGCAGAAGTCTTGATAAATCCAATTTGCCTAGATCCTTGGTGTCCAACCTTGTCTGACAGCACAGGAGACACCCTTAGGCATATAATGCCAACACGGGTATATTTATTTAATAAATAAGTGACACAGTGTGCTACTGTACCCATGTATTATGAATATAAAAACAATTACCAAAAAAAAAAAAAAGATGATTTTGAGACAAGGATAAAAGAATAAAATAACCCATATTTTAAAACACACTTTAATATGCCATTTACTAAGAGTACCAACAAACCTCTTGGAAATTATTAAACCAAATGAGTTACGATATTTTTAGTAAGAGCAGCAGGACTGTACTTACTTCCATTTTTGTAATGTAGGGACCTTTCATTGACTCGGGGACTTGACAGCAGTTCAGTTACAGCCTCAGTTTAGACACTGAAGTCTGTCAGAGCCCCAGAAGCCTCCTTCCAGAGATTCGAGGAACCAGAATGGAAGACATTTACCACTGGAAACAGGAGAGGCATTTCCCACTTTCTTCTACCACTGATGCAAAGAATTTTATGAACATTTTGCTAATAAAGCTCCATTTCCCCTAATGCCAAATAATGACTCCTGCAACTAATCTTTAACAACCCAATTCACAATCCACTGAAATTTTCATTTACAGGATTTTAGAGATTAGAAAAACACTGTTCCTGGGTTAAGAGTGCAAAAATCAAAGTTTTTAATAGGTGATACATTCACATCATTTGGGGCAACAAAAATTACAGAATATTACAAACGATTTAAAAACATGTTTTCAAAATGTCCTCTCCATGGTACAGATTTCTTGGAAAGAGGCTACTCTCTTGCTCTTTGTTAAAATATCACCTTTACCTTGATGGATGATTAAGCATGTTGATTTTTTTTTTTTCAAATATCTTCTAAGGGCCTAGAGTTGGCAGTCACTTGTCATCACAGGAAATTTTGGAAACACTTGACTTTTTGTAAATGAAGACTCTGTGCCTCCTTAAGCTCAATAAGCCCCTCCGCTATTTTGCTACAAAATTCAATGCACAAAGATTTCCGTGGTCATCGTGTGTCATCGCGACATGCTGTCAAGAGCTGGTCAGTTGGGATCGCACTGCTGATTACGGTGAAGGGACCATAAACAGCAGCCTCGCTGTCCAACCCGAGGAGAGCAGTTAAGGCAAATACGGTTCTCTGCCTGGTGCCAGGCTGAAAAGCCATTTACAACTGGAACTATAAATAGCACTGTGGCAAGAAAGACAATGCTGGATACTTGTTCTTGAGTTACAGGAATAATAAAGAAGGACGGATGCAAACAAAGATGGGAAGACGTAATTCGCCCAAGGAAATGCGTAGTTTGAGGGGTAGTAAGATAACTTCTTAAATTATACTAATATTGCTGTCATAATACTGCTTTTCTAATAAATAACTCCCCTGCGAAGCATCAGGAAGACGAGCAGACTTATGTTCTGGGTGCTGTACCCCTTTCATTAGCTCAAAAGACAAGCAACTCTCTCAAGTTAACCAAAAAAATTGCTTCCCAGGGAATCAATCTCATTGGAAACCTGGTACTTCTTGTTCTTACTCTTTCTTTTCCTTTCCTGAAACCTGTCTGGAAGCCAAACTCTTCCTCACCTTTCTGCCACAGTTGAAACCAAGTCAGAAAACCATGGTCAGAAACCAAGGGTGGGACTTCCCTGGTGGTCCAGGGACAAAGACTTCCCAGCCCCAATGCAGGTGGCCCAGTTCGATCCCACGTTCTGCAAATAAGTCTGCATGCCACAAGTCAAGATCCCGCATGCCGCCAGGAAGACTGAAAGGTCCCACGTGCCACAACTAAGAGCCCATGCAGCCAAGTAAACAAATATTTAAAAAGAAGATGAAAGAAAGAAACCCAGCATTTAAGAGCCCAGTTAGCAGGCTCCCCTCCCGGGAAGGATGGAGCAGAGGCTGCCAGCCCGTGCACCCCAGAGATGGACTTTGTGCCTGCAGCGCTGACCTCAGGAGCCTCAGTCCAGACAAGGGGCTGGGGGATCCCCACGGGGGCTCAGGGGGAAGGCAATCATCACGTTCCCTTGACGGAAAAGGAGCGTACAGGTGCCCCTGCAGCCCTCCCCAACCCGAGAAGGCCCCAGCAGGCCACAAGTCTTCTCTTCAGACCAAAAAAACTGCACCTAATGCCGACTTCTTGCTCATTTGCAATTCACCGCCAACCCTTAACTCCACAAGGAAAAACAAACCAACTGCCTGGAGGAAAAAAAAATCCTCCCTGTTTCTTGGACCATATCATATAACCATATGCTTATTTCAGGAAAGGCAGTGAATTAGCCACGTTTTTTTTTTTTTTTTTTAGCCACGTTTTTTTCAAAAAGTGTAGTGATACAGTCTAGCCAGCAATGGGGGGGGGGGGGGGGGGGGGGCGGGGAGGAGAGGAAAAGTGAAAGTCGAGCTGCTAAAAGATAATGGCTGAACATTTTTGCCGAAAAAAAATGTATTTCTGACTATGTTATTCATCCTCCATTCCCTAAAGAGACGGAGAGAGAATCTATGTCTTTTAAGTACTAAAATTTTCCAGTTAGAAGACAAGCCATAATTTATATCTTTTTTTCCTACTTTTAATTGTAATAACTCGGGATCTGCTGTATTTTCTTTGTTAAAAGGGACCAAAACTAAAAAATGTTTCCATTTTTTAATAAGCTTCAGTTCAGTTTAGTTCAGTCGCTCAGTCATGTCCGACTATTTGCGACCCCATGAATCGCAGCACACCAGGCCTCCTTGTCCATCACCAACTCCCGGACTCTACTCAAACTCATGTCCATCAAGTCGGTGATGCCATCCAGCCATCTCATCCTCTGTTGTCCCCTTCTCCTCCTGCCCCCAATCCCTCCCAGCATCAGGTTCTTTTGCAATGAGTCAACTCTTCGCATGAGGTGGCCAAAGTTAATAAGCTCACAGATCCCTAATTTTCAAGAGAGACAACCTAAAGAGGTCTGGGGAGAAACTGTAACTCAATCAGGACCCCAGCGACCTGTGCAGAGCAAGAGGTGATACCGCGGAGGGGTTGAGGGTCACACAGACCCGGGTCTCATCCCAGCTCTGTCACTTTCAGGAGCGCGACCCTGGGCAGGCCCCTTCTCCGGGGGGTCGCACGCCCTCAAACACGCACGTCTGTCGGGAGGACAGTAAGCAGCGTGGTATGGAGAGGATGCTAGAAGGCCCAGCAGACAGCAAACAACAAAGGGAAACTCTTACGGTTTGAAGACAACTAAGCCTCAAATTATTGAATTCATCCTCAGCTAAACTGAAAGCTAAAACCAAGGGATATGAGTTTTCAACAGCAGCAGACTTGAGAGATTATTGACTTAAGTTTTTGTTCTGAGGCTATGAGACTATGATGCTCCGGGCTGGCCTGTACATTTTGTTAAAGAGATATGGACAAGGCCGGCAAATATTTATCAGACACTGTCTTGAAGGTGACAGCCACGATGCAAGCGGAGGTCCTCGCCTGTCACCTGTGTTCCTGCTCTGAAACTTCTCAGAAACGGAGCTGCGTGTTCATCACATCCCCTCCCCGGCCATGAGACTCTGAGCACGACGCTTGGTTGTATATAACCTCTAACCGTGAGACGCATCCAACTTGTTTACGTGTTTGTTATGGAAAATTCCACTTATTCGCTGTACGCTGCTTATAAGAAACTGAGCTTTAAAATATTTAATCCACTAACACTGATGTTATTGATCTTGTTCTAATGAACTCGACCGGTATAAGCACTGTTCAGACCCTCTTGGAGTTACGAAAAATCACTTCTTTTCCTCCATGAATCGATAATGATACAAATAAACTATAAATCGCCGTTAAAGCAAAAACATGTTGAAAACAGAATGCAGAAATGCAATTTGTTCTCTCGACACTCCTGTTGCCGCCAGTGCGCCGTCACCAATATAGCTGTGACAAGGCAGCTGGTCACGCGGGCCAAGCTCCTCCTCAGGGAGCCCCCCTCCCCCTTTCTCAGATAGAGACCTTGAGTTCCCCGAGGTGCCCACCCACGCGCTGGGCAACACTAACGCCTGCCACGTGGGGCCCTTTTGTCATGAGGGCTCCAGGGCCCTTTGGGGGCCTCTCCAGCCCCGCAGTAGGTCTGCGCCCCGGCCCAGATCCTGGCACATAACAACTCAGGGGAAACCCAAGTCTGGGTCCCAAAGAGACTGCGGGAAGTTCAGGCCTCTCCCAGGGGAGAGCGCCCCTGCCTGGAGCGTGCACGGGTCCCGCCACGGCTCTGCGTGGACCTGTTTCACAGTGGGATGCACCGAGGACAGAGGGGATGCCACACAAGTCGGTCACGCTGGGACAGAGGCTGGACCCAAGTGACCCCGGCGCCCGGCCGGCTGCACCCCACCTCGCCCGCCCACAGGCGCGCCGTGACCTTTCCTTTTCCTGGGCTCTGCGTGCACATCCCGGGCTGGGGAGCGGGCCGCCGAGACGTTGACAAGGGATTGGCTGCGGCTGCCGGCTGCGGGTGATGGAGCTTGTGTTCCCAGGCAGGCGGCATATGACTCATTCCGCTAAAATCAATATCATTACACTCATCCTCTGGGAAGTATTCAGCCAGCTGTAAATTTAACCATCCTGACTCGAAGTTAACGAGAACAGGAGCTTGCTAACTTTCAGATCAAACTCCACGGATCAGAAACAAGGGCCGCCTTGGCACGCCAGGCTGAGTCCTGGGGAGGGGCCTGGGCCAGAGTCAGACAGGCCCGTGTCTGCACGCTATCCCCACGGATAAGCTGGCGGCCCGTGGATCAGCCGGCAAGCCTCTCAGATCTGTGGGCTCCCGGTACATGGGATCAGGATAACAGATCTGACCTTCAGAGGCTGTTCTGAGAATTAGAGGCGATGCAGGGGAGACAGAGAGCCCCAGACAAACGGCAGCTGCTGACGGCAGTCGGAGCAGCAACAGAAGAAACGGCAGGAGTTGTAGAAAGTTCTCTTACATCAAGCTTGGCCACTGCATTTAATTAACTGGACAGGGCTGAATTTTCCAAACTTTTTTTTGTTTTTAATAGTTCTCCACTTGCAAAAATGAAAGGGTCCGTCCCAAAGGCATAACTTAAGTTGGTTTTCTGGGACCCGGAGGTCACCGCTGGGACATGAACAAGCCGTGACCGAGTTTAGGCTCCGGGGTCAGGCAACAGAGGTCGTCCTACCTGCGAAGGGAGCCAAACTGCAGGGCAATTGCAATTAAACACACACAGAGATAAAGCCAGCACCGCTGCGCAACAACGGTCATGAATGAAATAGGACCGTTGATTAAAAACCACCTTTGATTTATCCAGGGGGCTGGCAGGAGCTTAACTAGCGGATGACAAGATGGACGTCTGTGGGAGCGGGGAGGGGGCCCAGAGGCACATTCCAAGTGTGAGATACGGGGCTGGCGGGGGCCTGCTCTAGCATCCGATTTCATACATAGCCACAGCTAGGGTCAGCTTCTCACCCCAAAGCTGTGTGGAAAGAGGGGGAGAAACCAAGGTTGGGACTGGACAGAGATACTCCTGCGAGCAGAAGAGAAGAGCACAGGTGCGAACGGGACGGGGCCTGGGTCGAGGGGCACAGACGCCGCGTCTGGATCTAGGACCAAAGGAGGGATGACACGAACGTGCCCGCACCCTCGGGAGCGCCGCACCCATGCCCACTGGCAGCAGGATGCCCGGACAGGCTGGTCACACATCAGGAGAGCTGACCGGGCCCTGGAAGGAAAACAAGGGACCCTGACCACCCAGCGCCCTGGGGGCTCCAGGGAAAGCACCACCTCCTTTGCAGCCAACAAATGCACGCCAAGTCCGAGGCCTCGCCAGCCAGGCTGGGGGGCTGGAATCTGCAAGAAACCAGCGCTACTTAGAACGGAACGAGCGCAAGCTCGCCAGGGGCTTCCGAGGAGACAGGCCGACTTGGTGTGCCGGACGCTGACTCACAAAATGGGAGACACTTGCGCCCGGGCAGAGTCGACCAGCGCTCCCCAAGGCCACCTCAGCCAAATGCACCAGAGATGTTTTGTTAGGAAGATTACAGACTGAAATGAGAGCACCAAAAATAATTAATCTGTGAGCAGATTTTATTTAAGTGTTGATTCATGGTTGTTCTATAAGCCAACAGCCCGTCAGAACTATAAATTAACGAGATAAAATGTGGTTGGCCCTCCATATTTCAGGCCGGGTATTGACGTTTCAGAATCCACAGATTTTTAACTGTATTGATTGAGGACACCAGGATAAATGGCCTTGGCGCCAAATTCCCATTAGCGACAATGGGCACCGAGTGACTAATTCCCAGAGCGCGGCGGTGAGAACGCCCTGCGTTGCCTTCTCCTGGCAGGGAGTTCTAATTAGATTGAAATGAAAAAGCCAAATCACCAAGGGCGGAAAGAGGCAGACCAAGTGAAAAGGAAGATCAGACTTGGTGGCGAGAAAGGACGAGAGAAGTCAAATGAGGTCGCGAGCCACAGGGACTGCTCGCGGAGAGCATCCCCGCACGCGCTGGGCCAGCGCGTGGAGCCCCCAGCCCGCCCCGTCGCCCCGCTGAACCCAGTCCTGCCCGGCCAGCACCAGCCTCAGCTCAGCCTCGTCCACACGCCCGCTGAGCAGCTGCTCCAGCTGGTCCTGGCCAAGCGACAGAGACCCAGAGACCACCAGGACAGTCCCCCCCAACCCCCATCTCAGGGAGCTCCCACTCTAACCAGGGGGGATAGGCCCAGAAACCACAACAACCCCTCAAAAGGAGAGGCCCCGTCCAGGAGCTAGAGGGCTTCCCCAAGGGGAGAGCCAAACCCCTGGCCCCAACCTGCCCTCCTCAAGGAACAAAGCTCGTGCATCCTGCTCACTGAAGCGGCCCCAGCACCGGTCCTGTACACAGCTGGTGCTCAATAAGTAACAGCTGAATGAATGAAAGGGGGCCTTCAACAGGCGCATCAGGTGGTAAGCCCATTCCCAGCAGAGGGGTGCAGAGGAAAGTGCCCCCTCACCACCCTAAGTGGACAGCAAGACCGGGTGGGGTGGGGTGGGGCCAGACCTCCCCCGTCCCACCCCACACACCGCAGCTGGGGGAGCAGACCGCGTTCCCTCCAGCAGGGTCCAGCACAGACCGGGCGGGGCAGGCACATTCCCCTCCTGCGGCCCCCACCCTGCCGCGGGTCACACCCGCCACCAGGGAGACCTGCCAGGACTCCCGCCTGCTCCAAACTCAGCAGCGGCCCGCTACTGCCACCTGCTGTGGCAGCCCCTAACGCGGCAGCAGGAGGACTCCCGGAAGGCCTGAACACGTCCGAACCCCCCACACTCGCTCACACACACACTCACACCCAGAGACCATGCAGGGCCTGTTTAACATCTGTTGATTGAGGAGATAGATCATGACAAAGGGCCGCCAGGAATCCACTAATGTTATCAAACCAACTTGTATTTGATTAACCCAACAGCACCACCTGCATGTGAAACTCATCCCATCACCACTCTTGCGCGGGCGACTGAGTGGGTGCTCAGTCGCTGGTCTGGGGAGCAGTGTGTGCGGAAGGCACGCCCCACGGGCTAGGAAGCGTGTGGAGCCGGAGCTCCCGTTCCTGCACCCCCCGACTCACCTCCCCCAGCTCCCTGCACCCCACACACCACATGGTTCAAGCTCCTATGATGGGTCCATCCTCATTCCATCTGCTGAGAACCAACTTCCCTCCTCCTCCTCACCAGCCCCTCTCCATCCTGATTCTGTCTCCCCTATTCCTGCGTCAGCTTGGGCCCCGCTTCCTCCAGGAAGCCTTTCTTGATCTTCCAGGCTACATGCGCTTGCAGTTCCTACATCTCAACTCTTCACTGTTCTCTGGGACTCTCTGCACGTCTGTCTCCCCCAGCAGATGGGAGCTTCTCCAGGGTGGATCCTGGGGCTTGTTCACCTCTGTGTCTCCAATACTAAGCATGGCTTCCTGGACCCACGGGCAACACAGTGTAGCAGTCAGGCCACCCACCAGCCTCAGAGCCTGGCAGACCTGTCACCATCCTGGCTCGGCCACTGCCCGGATGTGCCTCTGGGCCTGCCTGACAAAGGGGACTCTGGGGGCGCCAGTCTCAAGGGGTGAGTGGGGCCTCACCCCGAATGGAAGGCTACAGAAGACCCGACACACAGTAGGTACTTGGTGACAGTACCTCCTGCTGTCGCTGACGCAACGGTCACCAGCACCCAGTGGCACCAGACTCCCAGAGCCGCAGGTCCCTCTCGGCCCGGACAGGCTCCCAGGAAGGTCACGGTCTGAGGGGTGCACACACCCCGCACAGTGGAATGGGCATGGGGCCTGCAGTGGCACAGGTGTTGCTCCAAACCCCACCTTCCATGCACCCCTGGAGGCCCCGAGCCAGTCCCTCGCCACTCCGAGCCTCAGTTCATCACCTGGGGAATGGGGAGAACGGTGGCTGGCAGGATCGACATGTCATGTGCTAAACCTGAAACACTGCACCCACCGCCCTCACGGCTCGGTCAGAGGCGCTGCGAGGCACCCACAAGGCCACCCCTGTGCGACCCAGCGGAAGACGAGGACACTCGGGGTGAGGAACAGACCCGCTGCATCCGTGACGCGGGGCAGAGCGAGGGCCCAGGCTCTGGGGGTGCCCACCCCCTTGTCTGCTGGGCTCTGGGAGAAGCCCGGGCCGCCAGCGCCTCCCCAGCTGGGCCAGGAGGGCAGGGGCGTCCCGGGGACCAGTGTGAACACAGGCCTCCCGTCCTGGCCCTAGCAGCAGTAGCAGAAAGTGAGCCAGGAGGAAGTCAGGGAGGCACTGAGGGCAACCAGCCTGGGGTCAGGGGGCGAGGCTGGAAGCCAGCTCCGTCCTCACCGGAGAACCACGGCCAGGCCCGTGGCGCTCCGGCACCTGCCGCCCAGGAAAGCTGGCGAGTGGAAAAGCTCCCTCGCTAACTTCTCTCTCCTTCTCGCCCCGCTTGTCAAGCACCCCTGGAGGACCCAGCCAGCACGAATCCATCTCAACCAGAGGCCTGTGCAGGACGGGCATGGAAGCAGAACTCATTCGCAGACAGACTTCCCTTATGAGCTGGAATCGTTCCTCACAGCCTTTCAATGGTAATGAATTGACAGAATTCTAAACTGATTCCAACCAAAGGACACTGTGATAAAGCTAAATCTATTTCAGTACAAATTGCATGTCAGAAGTTGATTAAAAAGCCACCTCTTTATCCAGCCCCGCAGCTTGGGGCTGAGACAACCTTGGGGCTCTGTCCTCCGGGAGAGTTGGCCGAGGCCCACCGTGAACCTCTCTGTGGCGAGGCTCCGTTTCAGCCAAATGGCCTGGAAACACACTCACCGAGCTGCATCTCCCCTGATCCCAGGTGCCCCAGCCCTGAAAATGTCTGCAGCTTGTGGACGCAGGATTCTCTCCCCCACCCCGCAACCTGGTCAGGAGAAGGCCCCCCCCCCCCCCCAGAGAGAACAATGCCTCAGCTGCCAGCTCGGAGGAGGGGGGGGCGCGCCTTGGGGGAAGGATACAGAGAAACACACCTGTTTCGAGGTCTGTGAGGTGCAGGGCAAAGTCGAAACCGCCGCTGAGGATGCGCCGGCCGCAGGGGGACCACCGGGCGGCCCGCACCGCCTCACTATGCAGGGAGTAGGTCTGCAAACAGCTCCCCGAGTCCACGGCGTTCCACACCTACGAGGCAAACACAGCGCCAGACGTCATGAACAGGACCCCAAGCTCAGAGGCTCAGCTGGGCCCCTCTGCACGGGGAAAACGCTCCAGCAGTGGAATGAGACTCCCAATATTTGACCATCCAAACAGTATCTAGATGTGACATTCTCTTGGTGGAAATATAATAAGGCCTTGGGACTGGCAAGTCACGAGGGAGCCGTTCCCAAAATTTTCTCTGGGGTTAACGGAGCCCTCAAGGAAACAGCCGGTCCTGTGTCCTGCCACGCACCTGCCCAGCCCTTCACACCTGCTTGCTTCACACCTGCTCGCCACCAGAAAGTTCCAGCCCAGTCTTGCCTGTACCTCTGACATCTGTCCTCTGAGACAGGACTTTCTGAGCCCCACAGTGGACATGGCAGCAGGCCAGGCCATCTGCATAGGTCCTGCTTTAAGACTGAGATTCAAACTAGAGCCTGCCACACTGGTGCCTGCAACCAGGCCAGGAGCAGACACCTACCCGAGGGAGAGAAAGTACCATCCCTCACTGGCCCCCTGCTCTCCATGGAAAGTGATGCTCATGGCAGAAAGCCCTGTGTACACTTAATGACCTCTGAAATGTGTTTTTAAGCCCTCAAGTATAGAACTGAACATTCCGAGAGCGGGGACCATTCGGGCGTGAAAGAGCTGCATTTGGCTTCCCACCAGCTCTTGCAGCAAACTCCGCCAACCACCATGAGCCCCCGGGGAAAGGCTGGCAAGCAAGGAGCCTGAGCCAGCTAGCCCAAGGCCTGACACAGGCAGGTGCTTGACAGTACAAGGGTCCACCGTCTCTGGTGTCAGCCCAGGAAGAAAGGGACACTCTTACTGACCCTCCGAGCTGGGTCAGGGGAGTGAACACAAGAGCTGGAATGCACCTGCTGTGCCTCCCATGTGACGCTGCTGCTCGCAGGTCATGTGACTTGGCCAAGAAGCTTGGCCTCTCCTGGCCTCAGTCTCCACCTCCATATAATGGGGGTAAGCAGGGCCCCAGCCCCGGGCAGCAGCGGTGGGAAACGAGAGAGGGCTGGGCACGCCGCACCATGCCTGGCGCCCGGCAGGCGCTGCGGTGCTGGGGGCTGTGCTTTCCTGAGGCGTGTAGAGCATGAGGTTTTTAACAGCAGGAGTCCCTGACCCTCTCTTACTTCCTTAATAAGAGTAAACCCAAAGCATGCCCACGCGCATCCACAAACTGGATGTGAGCAATAACCTCCCCTGTCAAGACGAGAAAATTCACCCTGTCACATCCTGAAGGTTCTCAAAATGCGCACGATCAGAGCTCTGAAAGCGTTATTTCCTGGGCATATGTAAATGTCTAAGATTAAGAAAATAAGAGGTCGACAGTGGCCTTCAAAGGATGTTAAGAGAGCTCAGTTCCTTTCTTCCTTGTGAGGGGTCAACAGTTGGGGTTTCAGACTGAAAAGCAAAAACCAGCAGCATTTACATTTAGAAATATGAACAGAAATAACAGAGGAGGCAGCCAGAAGACTTCAGAGTGAAGTGGGAATTCATGGTGGAAGGGCAGAGCACAGGAAACGGCTGTTTTTCCAAAACTATGCACAAGTATGACTTGAAAAGGAAAAATAAAGTAAAATCAATGAACTAGATCTACAGGGTTATAATCCTGAATACATAAGACAATACACACTGCTGCATATGTGCAGGATGATGTCATCTAAGCTTTAAAAGCACATAAAAATACCACCTCACTTCCATCAGAATGGCTTCTATTATTTAAAAAAAAAAAAGGAGAAGAAGGTAAGTGTTGGCAAAGATGTGGAGAAATCAGAACCATTGTACACTGTTGGTGGAAATGCAAAATGGTCCGGCCACTAGAGGAAAAAAGTATAGCAAGACCTCAAAAAATTAAACACAGAATTATAATATGAACCAGCAATTCCACTTGTGTACATATGCTCAAAAAAGTAAAACCACGGTCTCAAAGACATATTTGTACCCCAATGTTCATAACTGTTGATAGATGGGGCTGTGTTCCCTCCCTGTAGACTGGCCTGAGGCCAAACCATGGTAGGGGTAATGGCGGTAATGGTGACCTCCTTCAAAAGGGCTAATGCCAAAACTGCTGTATTCAATGCCCCTGACCCCAGAGCAGCCACTCAACCCACGCCTCCACCGGAGACTCACACAGGCAAGTCTGATTCAGTCTCTTGTGGGGTCACTGCTCCTTTCTCCTGGGTCCTGGTACACACAAGGTTTTGTTTATGCCCTCCAAGAAGCTGTTTCCCCAGTCCTGTGGAAGTTCTGTAATCAAATCCCACTAGCCTTCAAAGTCAAATTCCCTGGGGGTCCTCAGTCCCTTTGCCAGATCCCTACATTGGTAAATCTTATGCGCATTTCATCACAATTTTAAAAACACACAGGAGGGACTTCCCTGGTGGTCCAGAGGCTAAGACCCCACACTCCCAATGCAGAGGACCTAGGTTTGATCCCCGGGCAGGGAACTAGATCCCACATGCCTCAACTAAGACCCAGCACAGCCAGATAAATAAAAGTATTTTTAAATGTTTAAAATAAATTTAAAAAACTCACATGAAGCAAAACTCTATCATGTTTATTTGCACACTTGTAATAAGACTATAAAAATATTCATGGAAGGCCTTTCCTGGTGATCCAGTGGTTGAGACTCTGCGTTTCCATGGCAGAGGGCAGAGGTTGGATCCCTGCTCAGGGAGAAGATCCCACAGGCCTCTCAACCAAAAAATAAATTCAGAAAGAAAATACACATGGAGAGGGTGGTCGCTTCTAGGAATGGAAGGTGAGGGGCAGGGCTGGGGGAAGGGAGCTGTGGATACTACCCTGTATCTCCCCCAAAGAGAGGCAGAGAGAGGGTCAGAAAATGAATGTGCTCTACAGCAAATGTGCCCAAATGCTCCCATCTATTAAACGCACTCATTTGCTTAACTCATTCAACAAACATCTCCTGAGTGCCAGAAGCTGGAGCGGAGGTCGGGGAAGGAGGAGGAGGAGGGAGAGGAGAGGGTAGATGGGAACCCTAATCAAAGAAAGAAGAGGCTTTGAACCCTGTGACACCAAGGCCAAATGAGCGACCAGAGAGGTCTGATTTCTCGGCCACCGCCTCCTGAACCAGTCGTGGAAACACATTTCAGGAAATCCATCAATCCCTAAATTGCCCGACAACTCCCCTCCTAAGTGAAAAATGCGTACTTGGCTCTCCTGGTTGATATATACACAACGATAGCATCTGAATCAATGCAGACCAGTCAGCTGCTTCTCAAAGTACCGGGGGTGAAGAAGAGCAGAATCTTTGCTAATCGCTCTCCCTAATTGAATTTAATGTTCACTGTCAAGTTTTAAAGATTAATTCCCAAACACCGCGGCAGCCTGACGTGTGTACCTTTTTTCAATTAAGTAATTAGAGATCCCAATCTACCTCCGTGGAATTAAGGAGTTAAGCTTTCCGTCAGATGTGCTAAGATGACTTGATGTATTAAGTGGAGACAGTCTACGTGTCCAACGAAAGTCAGGTGCAGAAAGTACGTGACAAGTGGAGCGTGGTGCTGTAGCTCGCTCATCCCACGTTTCCTGAGGTTTCCGTGTCCTGGTTCCTGAGGCGTGGCCCCACCAGCAGCTCCCCCTAGTCTCTCAAAACCTACTGCTCCAGCCACAGGTCATATTCTTCTGGTCTGTCTGCCTGCGTTTTGTTTTTTGTTATAAAACAAATACAATCTCCATTAAAAAATACCCAAATTCTACAAAAGTACTGAAAGGAAAACCCCATAGGAATCAACAATAGGACTGCTGTTTCTCTGATGACACTGGAAATAGTTGTGTTCTGTGAAATTTATTTTTCAAAAAAAAAAAGAGAGAGAGGAAACACAGAAAAAATCAAGAGTCTGCCATCATCCCACCACCTGGAGACAATAGTTTCAGACTTCTGGGTGAGTCTTCGTTTGGCCTGGTCCTGCCAGCTCCTGCCCTGTGGCTCTTCCTGGCTCTCAGCCCCCGCTCCTGGCCTCCTGTCCATCCCTGACAGCCCTTGCTGCCCCCCAGGACATCACTCTAGAAACCACCGTCAGGCCTGCACAGCTTAGCAAAAGCCTGTGTACTCAGTGCCCAAGCCTTCGCCATGCCATTTACCTGCAAAAGCTTTGGGAACCCTTCAGGGTGAGTGTGTGCAAGGGCTGGAACTGTGCTGAATCCACCAACTAACTTGGGGAGATGTCTTAGCAACACTGAGTCTTCTGATAACACGAACAGGATATGTGCTTCCTTTTATTTAGGTCTTTAACTTCTTTTGTTGTTTAGTCACTAAGTCGTGTCCGACTCTTGCAACCCAGCGGACTGTAGCCCACCAGGCTCCTTTGTCCACAGTGTTCTCCAGCCAAAAATACTGGAGTAGGTTGCCATTTCCTTCTCCAGGGAATTTTCCCGACCCAGGAATCGTCTAAGCAATGGTTTATAGTTTTCTGATGAAAAAATCTTAGATATCTCTTGTCAAATTTATCCCTATTAATTTCATGTTTGGATGACATTATAAATGGTATTTAAAATTTTTTCATTTCAGGTTCTTCTTTTCTAATATGCAGAAATACAATTATTTTTTGTATATTGACCTTGAATTCTGCAAACTTGCTAAACTATTAGTCCCAGAAGATAATAGATTATCTTCTATTTCTAGTTTGCTAAAAATGAAGGAATGTATGTAGGATTGATTTGCTAAATTTTATTTAAAATTTTTACATCCATGTTCATGAGAGATACTAGTCTATCACTTTCTTCTCTTGGTGTGGTACCAGGGTAGCCTCAGAGAACAAGCTGGAAAATGTTTCCTCTTCTTTGATTTCCTGGAAGAGTTTGGGTAGAACTGTGTGCTAATTTTCTAGGGCTGCTGTAACAAAGTACCACAAACTGGGTGGCAGATAGATAGATATGTACTGTCTCACAGTTCTGGAAGCCAGAAGCCTGAAATCGGGGCAGGACTGGTTGCTCCCGAGGGCCGTGAGGAAAGGATCTGTTCCAGACCTCTCTTCTTGACTTGCCGATGGCTGTCTTCATGTTCATATGATGTTCTCCTTCTACGCCTGTCTCCAAATATTCCCCTTTAATGAAGACGTAAGTCACACTGGGTTAGGGTCCATTCTGAAGATTTCATTTTAACTTGATTATCTCTGTAAAAATCCTATCTCTAAATAATGACATATTCTGAGCCACTGCGGGGTTCAGACTTCAAAATACAAATTTTTGAGATAGACACAATTAACTCATAACAAATTGGTACTACTTCTTCGCTAACCATTTGGCAAAATTCACTAGTGAAGTTTTGGGGCATGGAGTTTTCTTTATGGGAAGGGTTTTAAATATGAATTCAATTTCTTTAATAGAGACTTTGGAAGTTATCTAATTTTGTGGGTGAGCTTTAAGCCTCTGAGTCTCTTAAGGGATTTATCGAGGTCATCTAAATTGTAGGATTCCTTGCCAGAAAGTTGACCATAACATTACCTTTGTTGTTGTTGTTTACTTGCTAAGTGATGTCCAACTCTTGCAACACCATGGACTGTAGCCCAGCAGGCTCCTCTGTCCACAGGATTTCCCAGACAAGAATATTGGAGTGGGTTGCTGTGTCCTTTTTCAGGGGATCTTCTTGACCCAGGGATCAAACCCATGTCTCCTCCACTGACAGGTGGATTCTTTACCACTGAGCCACCAGTGAAGCCCAACATTACCTTAGCTCTCTTAATATCTTTAGAATTTGTAATTAAGTCACTTCTCACATTCCTAATACTGGTAATTTGTATCTTTTTTATTCCTGATGAGTGGTTAAAGTTTTATCACTTTCATTGATTGCAAGGAACCAGTTTTTTGTTTCACTGATTTTACTGTTTATCTGTGTTCTATTTCAATTATTTCTGCTCTATCTTTAGCTCCCTTCTTTTGCTTATTTTGGGTTGAATTGTCCTTTTCTGTATGTCTTAAAATGGGAGCTCAGACCATGGATTTGAAATTTTCTTCTTTATTAACACAGGCATTAATGCTATAAATTACCATCTGAGAACTGCTCTGGCTACAGCCCACAAAATTTTATATATGGGGTTTTCATTTGCGTTTGGTTCACAATGGTTTCTAATATTCCTATCAGTTTCTCCCGGGACCGAGAGATTATTTACAAATGTGCTGCTTAGCTTCCAAATATTCGGATTATCTGTTATTGATTTTTAATTTAATCCTATCATTAGAGAATATACTTTGAATAATTTCAATCCTTTTAAATTTACTGAACCTTGTTTTATGGCCTATAACATGGTCTACCTTGGTAAACATTCCATGTACACTTGAAAAGAATGTGTATTCTGCTGTTACATGGAGTATTCTATCAATGTCAATCAGGCCAAGTTGAGTGATAGTGTTATTCAAGTTTCTATACCTTTACTGATGTTCTGCCTACTTGATCTATTGATTATTGAGAAAAGGGTGTTGAAAGTTCCAACTGTAATTGTGGATATGATTGACTCTTTATGCACTTCTGTCAGTTTTGCTTCATGAATTTTAAAACTCTTATTAAGTATATACATATTTATGCCCTCTTTATTTCAGACACTACTACATTTTTTAGTTCTAGACTTTTTTTCCCCTTATAAGTTTCTACTTCTGTACAGAGATTTCCTAGCTTTTTACTCATTGTGACTATATTTTTCTTTGTGTCTCTGAGCATTGTCATAAGTGTTTTAAAACAACTGTCTGCTAATTTCAACACTGGGATTACCTTGGAGAGAAACCCTTTCTCTTGAATATAGGTCCCCTTTTCCTATTTCCTACTCTATTGAGTACTTTGGAGTGAAATACAAGATATTATTGGGCTTCTCTGGTGGCTCAGACGGTGAATAATCTGCCTGCAATTCAGGAGACCTGGATCGGGAAGATCCCCTGGAGAAGGGGATGGCAACCCACTCCAGTATTCTTGCCTGGAGAATGCCATGAATAGAGAAGCCTAGTGGGCTACAAGTCCATAGGGTCACAAAGAGTCAAACATGGCTGAGTAACTAACACATACTAGATATTATTAATACAAAATTTACATCGTATAAGCTCTGGATTCTGTTATGTCTCTCTGAAGACCACCAACTTTTTTTTTAAACAGGGAGCTAACTTGCCTCTATTCAAATTTCAAACTGTCTCCTCTGTTATGTGCAGCAGTAGAAATTTTTATTCAGTTCTCTTAGCATGAGCTGAGCTTCTTGGAATCTGCCCCATTCATGGATTCAGGAGTCATCAGAGATTTGGGTAGAGTCTATACACAGAATTTGTGGCTTCCCCTCTCTGACCCCTTCCTTTCTGAGATTTCCCTCCTCACTCTTTAGCTGCTCTGATTGCCCCAAATTATGTCCTCTGGCTCTTCAAGTCAGTAATACTGCAGGTTCTCTATCTGAATTTTGCTGCCTGGTACAGACTGGAGCCTACTCTCATGCAGAAAAACATAAAGGCAGGAAATTCCCCCCATTCCATTTCCTCTTCTAAGGGAAGGCTCCCTTCTGTGTCTGCTTGTTTTTTGTTGCTCTCCAATATCTTTAGGCAGTTTATTATGTTTTTGTTCAGTTTATAATTGTCAGCTGTGGGAAAGTTAGTCTAATGGGAACTGCTGCTTAGCTACTGGAAGTCAAATCTAATATTCAATTTTAAGCATCTGGTTTGCAGTAATAGAGGGTGATACCCCACCCTATCTCTTCCCCTCCACCCTCATACCCAACATATACATACTACTTTGCCCCAGTACTGCAGTCAAAATCTCCCTACACCCTGAAACCTGGTAAGAGCATTTAGAATAGTGAGGGGATTGGACCATTTGTCCTGCGGGTGAGCCACGATGTCACAGAGATGACAAAGCAGGCCAGTGTGATGTACAAACTGATGTCATTTACTGCAGGCATGAGAGAGAAGCCAGGAATGATTTGAGGAGATAGTCCCACCCACACAGATCTCTGCACCCTGTCAGCTTCAGAAAACTTGCAGAGAGCCTGAGAAGCCTGCAGGTCTCCTACCATATGCCATAGAGGAGTCTGAGCCGATTTCAGTGCCATCGCTAAGAGCAGGGTAACCCGGCTGGTCTGTATTACAAAGGGTTCACATTTGCAGAAATAGAGAGCGCTAAGGCAGAATTTTCATCTTACACCATCCTTCTAAGTGCTTCCTAAAATGTTTTCTGTACTGAATGATGCAAGATCCCTCAAAGTAAAGGTTGAGGAGAAACTTGACCAGAATCTGTAAGTACATGAGCATTCATTATACAGAGAAGTCCAAGAAATTATGCTCTCTATTCAATAAGGTCAGAACAAAGGGAAAGAGTTTTAAATGTCAACAGAAGATGTAAAAGGGCAAAGAAGAGTTTTCTTTGGGTAAAAAGGACTAAGAGCAAGACATCTCACAGAGGTTTCTGAGGGATGCGTGGAGAGCTGGAGATGAGGACTGGAGGTCATCAGTGCCACCCTCTTTGCAGACTGGGGATGAGCCCTCGGCGGCCTGCAGGGTCCCCAGCGGGGGCTGCAGCCTGTCCAACGGCGGGGAGTGCAGGCTCCAGGAGGTGCCAGAGCCCCTTCTGAGAGCACTGCAATCTTGGACATTATTCTGAGACAAAATACCACCTCACCTCCCACCTCCAGGTAACAGTAATCACGCATTCTGCAGTCACCAAAAAAAAAAAAATGCTTCTAAGCACAAGAATTAACTCAATCCTTACCACTAAGTATGAGGTAGGTATTATCATAAACATCATTTGGACAAACCTGAAGCACAGGGAGGTTATCTACCCTGGTCTCAGGGTTAGAGGTGGAACAGGGAATCAGACACAGGCAGACTGACTGCAGAGCCTTCAAGTTCAACCACCAATGTTCATCCACCTGTCACCTACAACATGCTCCCATCCACGGCTCCTAATCCTGCTCTCTGGACTAACACAACACAAGGCCAGATTGACCCCTCTTCCCACCAACAGCCCTTTAAGGATGGATGGGTGGATAAATGGATAGATGAATAGATGGACAGACAAATGTACAGATGAGTGAAAGATGGCCACCCTGGGTTTTACTTATCTATAGGACTAATGCTGAAGCTGAAGCTCCAATACTTTGGCCACCTGATGCAGAGTCGACTCACTGGAAAAGACCCTGATGCTGGGAATGATTGAGGGCAGGAGAAGGGGGCGACAGAGGATGAGATGGTTGGAGGGCGTCACCAACTCAATGGACATGAGTTTGAGCAAGCTCCTAGAGATGGTGAAGGACAGGGGAGCCTGGCATGCTGCAGTTCATGGGGTCACAGAGTCGGACACAACTTAGTGACTAAACACAATAGCTTGGACAAGCAGACCTCACTTCTGTGATGTTACACAATTTATTATTAAACTGTGGAACAGAAGAATGCTAAGCCTAATGCCCTTTGATCATGAGAAACCTTTCCCAACTCTAGGAGGAAATCATTAATTCTTTGAGATGGGTGCTATTGTTCAACAAGTCACAGTCATCCAGTTGGACTGTACCACATGGCAGACACCCTCTCTCTCTCTCTCCATGCTCATAAAACAAGCCGGAGATTCTCTGCCACCAGGAGGACCTGGGATTCCAGCTCTTCTGCAAAACAAGGATGAGATGGAATCACCAAGGTTCTAAAGGCCTGCACCCTGGAGTGACAGGTGCCTTTCCAAAGCAAGACACACTCTGCTTCTAGCTTCAGTACAAACAGATCCTGTGAGTCTAAGAACTCAGAAAAGAGTGAATCGTTCTCGGGGAATGAATGCTGGATCCCAACAAGCACACAAGTGCCTTTTAGTCCTGCAGCGCCGTGGTCTCTACTGGCTGCTCAGTGTCCATTCACCCCCTTCCTTGGAGAACCATCCATGCCCCATGCAGTCCGTGTGTTACTGGCTCAGAGCTCCTACAAAGGACACGTCACCCAGGCCTGGCCAACCTGAGGCCATGAGGTGCCAGCCCAGGTCTGCAGGAGGCAGGAGAGGGGAAGAGGCACCTCCTCACCAGCTGGGCTGCAAAGAAGATGAATGAGAGGACGGCTGGGAGGCAGAGCTGAAAGGGGGTCACCACAAGGGTAGCCAAGAGGGACAGAAGGTGGGACCGAGAGACAAGGACATCTGACCGCGAGGACAGCCACATCGGAAGCTGCATGGTCCTCGGCCTTGTCACCCCGAGAACCTACGGGTTCACTTGTTTTGCTTTAAGTTACTAGGAACTGAGTGTTCTGTCACGTACACCAAGAGTTCTCACACAAATCCCTTGTAGATTTTTCCAGAAGTTAACGTTAATTTTGTTGATAGCAGGCTTCTAACACCACCTGTTTTCTCTCCTGGAAAGCCCATCTGGTCTCTTCCCCCGCTCTTCATAGCCTCCAGGCACCAACGCAGTCCACCAGCAGGTGGGATGCTGTGGGTCTCAGTGCTGGAGCTCACGTAGACACTGCCAGGCGCGCCTTCTGTCCAGCCCCCCCAGCAGGGACCAGGAAGGGCGCTCGGGGGCCTTTCCAGGCTGAGGGTCACATCTGCCCTTGAGCCGCCAGGCTCCCCGCTCCTTGCTGCCCACCCTGAATGCAGATCATCAAACGGGCTTTCACCCTGCTCCCTGATCTTTTTATCCTAAGACGTACTCGCTCAAAAACTGGAGGGGGGCAGTGGAGGGTATGACCTTGTTCAGTTCAGTTGCTCAGTCGTGTCCGACTCTTTGCGACCCCATGAACCTCAGCACGCCAGGCTTCCCTCTCCGTTACTGACTCCCAGAGCTTGCTCAGACTCATGTCCATCAGTGATGCCATCCAACCCTCTCGTCCTCTGTCATCCCCTTCTCCTCCTGCCTTCAATCATTCTGACCTGGTTAGAAGGAGTCGTGACGTTGTATTTTAACTTCTGTGCATCACATTCCACGTTATGGTATCACGTGAGCCTCACACAGACCCAGGAGGTCAGCGGAGGAAGTTCTCTCCATTTCACAGGAGTGCAAACACAGCCTTGGAAAGACTGGGCAACTCTCAAGTCATTCATCGGGTTTATTCAACAGATATTTATTCAGGGTCCACTATGTGCCAAGGACGTCGCTCACTGCCTGAATCTCTGGGGAACAAAAGAGCTCACAAGAGTCTGATGGAAGAGAAAGATATGAAGCCAATGTACAAACAGGTAGTACAAGCGAAGACACCATGAGAGAAAAGAGCTAGCCTCCGTGAAATAATCGGAGCAGGAGAATGGGCCTGCCTTGGTGGTCCAGTGGTTAAGATTCCACCTTGTAAAAAAAAAAAAGAGGAATCCACCTTGCAATGCAAGGGACATGGGTTTGACCCCTGGCCCAGGAAGATCCCACATGCCGCGGGGCAACTAAGCCTGCACGCCACAAGTACTGAGGCCCGAGCACCCTAGAGCCTGGGCACCGCAACGAACAGGAGCCCTCCCTCGCCGCAACTAGAGAAAGCCCACGCCCAGCAACAAAGACCCAGCACAGCTAAAAGTTAAATAAACAAATTTGGATGAATAAGTAAAAGAGGTGAAGCTTAATTTCGAATGGGGAGGTGGGCAGGCTTCTGAGCAAGGCGGGAGGCAGGAGGTCGGGGCAGAGCTGGCCTGAAGGAGACCAGGAGCCCGTGAGGATGGACACAAGGCAGGAGTGGGGAAAAAACAGATGAGAGAATTTCAGCACCGTCTCCCTCCCTGAAAGCTGGGGCGAGGGCAGCGGAAAGGGTTAAACATAGGAAAGCAAAGCAATAATCAAGATTTTCCTTCCAAAAGAACACTCGGGCTAAGGCACAGGAAGCCAGGATACTGCGGGAGACCGGTGACGAGGACGTCCAGGGGAAAGGGCTGGGCCGGGGCCAAGGACACACCAGACACCATATAGGAGAGGGGGCGCCAGGGCCTTGGGGGGATCCGAGCGGCGGCGAGGAAAGCAGCTGGGGTGCTGCAGGAAGAGGGGGCGCCGCTGGAGCAGCGGGGAGGATGGAGTGACGGCAGGGGCAGGGAACTGGGACACCCGCCACCTGAGCGGGCCTGAGGGGCCGGCTCACCCCCGGGCTGGGCCGGGGTGCCCCCAGCAGTCACTGAGAGGGCACCCCGAGAGTGCGGCCTGACCCAGCTCCAACCGAACCCTCCTGTGGGCCCGGCCTGGGGGCCCCTGTGTCCTGGGCTGTCACACACACACTCCTGTCCCTGAGGAGCGCCTCCTGACCGCCTGCTCAGAGACCCAGCCGAGATGACCCTGCCCCCCTGCACCTGACAGCCAGCCAGGGCATGTCCCCATGACGGGGGCGACCACTCTAGAAAGTGAGGGTCACTTGGGTCCTGCTGCCATGGCAACCGCCACAGGCCAGCGCCAGGCTGTCTCCGCTCCCCAAAAAGGCCTTCCAGGGCAGCCCTGTGGGCAGCTCCGTCAGGCCCACGCTGCCCACCAAAGCCACGGTTCTCGCCAGCCCTCCCTGAGGGGGGTGGTTGTTTCCGTTAAGATTTCTCAAAAGAATGCAGGCCCCTGACCCTAGAACTCAGCCAGAAAGCCAGCCAGAAGATAAACCCGGTGCCTTCTGGCCGTAAGGCCTTATCTGGCTGTGGGCTCCTGCCGGATACACTCAGGGACGCGGTGGGGTTTGTGAATGGACCCCGTCTGGTGGGGAAGCCTTCAATGACCTGAGAGGCCCACACTCACCCGCCAGCCTCACCTCCCACCACCACCTCACCTACACATGACCTTCCATCGAGGCTTCCCAAACCCACCCTGCTCTTTGCCGCCTGCGCTTTACACATGCCCCCCCCCCCACTTCTACTTGAAGTGAATTCCTCCCTCTCCACCAACTGGCCCCCACATTTCCTTCTGGTCTCAGCTGAGATGCTCCTTCCTCCAGGAAGCCCTCCTGACTACCAGGTGTAAAATCCCAGCAGATGTTCCCATCATGCTCCATGCTTCCCCTCTGGGAGGGCTGGATGCGCCTTGTGCACAAGGCTGGCCCCCTGTGCCACCCGACTCCCTCTTTCCTGAAGGGAGGAGCGGTCAGCGTGGTCAGGACGGAGTGGCCAGTGGTGGAATCGTGCAGCCAGATGGACTGCTCTGCTTTCCCATTTTCAGTCGTTACTACCTTCTCCTGTTATTTACCTCGTTTTGCAGGTTTTGATAGACGCACACATGCACTTGTACAATAACCCCCACAAGAGTTATCGTTTCTTTAGACCCCCACAGGCCCCACAAGGCCAGGTGCTGAGTTGGATGATAGAATCTCCAGAGCACCCCCTGAGGTGGACGGAACTAGGCCGCTTTACAGGTGAAGAGACTGAATTCTGGGTATGAAGGGAGTGGCCCCAGGTTATATTAAGACAGCGCACACGTGACGGTCCCAGAGTCAAAGCCCATGTGCTTCTCTCTGGGGTGCTCCTCCCCTGAGTGCCAGGTGTTAGCACCCGGGGCAGCGGACAGTGGGTGAGGGACTGAAAAAGGACAGAAGGGGGCGCTGGATCTAGTCCTTGCCCTCAGACGGAGGAGCCACTGTGAACCCGCAGGCAGCATCTGCACCGTCTTTTTCTCTGTGCATTTGGTTTCTCCCGAGATCCTACTGAATATATTATAATTTGGCATCCTGCTTTCCTCACTTAACATTTTCCAATGTTCTTAAAAACTTCATTTCCAAAAGTGCAGTTACTCATCAATTCCAGAAGAGCCGAGCACAGATACAGCAGTGGCCTTGAACCTGACCATTTTCCCCTGGTGCCGATAGCTATATGCACACAGCAAGAGGATTTAACAGCCTGATTCAGCACGGTGGGAAGGAGTAAATTGCTTGAGTCTGGGAAATACATTACCTCAATCTCGCAAATGGTTTTTGAAAATCATTAGGCCACAGAAATGTCATTCTGCAGGCCCAGATTCCTCCGCCTCCCCCACCTGCCCGGCTGCACCCCATGGCACCACATCAACAAACTCAGAGCGCTCGGACCTGGAAGCGGGGAGCAGTGGCAGGCTGAGCGCCTGGGCCCAGACACCCCCAAATCCCTCCTGAGAGACAAGGAGAAAGTTTTGATCTGCTCAACTCACAGAACCAGACAGGGAACAACTCTCATCTCCCCCTGGAGGCTCGCAGGCCCACCGGCAGCAGAAACCCCTGCCCTGCTGCCCAGGGATGCTGCTCACCGGCCAGAAATGACCTCTGTGATATCTCCAGGTTGGGGCAAAAGTCAAACCGTAGTAGTCTTATGGGTCTCCAGTGGTTCCAAATAGGAAAAGGAGTCCATCAAGGCTGTATATTGTCACCCTGCTTATTTAACTTCTACGCAGAGTACATCATGAGAAACGCTGGGCTGGAAGAAGCACAGGCTGGAATCAAGATTGCTGGGAGAAAGAAAAAGAAAAAAAGAAAAAAAAAAAAGATTGCCGGGAGAAATGTCATAACCTCAGATATGCAGATGACACCACCCTTATGGCAGAAAGTGAAGAAGAACTAAAGAGCCTCTTGATGAAGGTGAAAGAGGAGAGTGGAAAAGGTGGCTTAAAGCTCAACATTCAGAAAACTAAGATCATGGCATCCGGTCCCATCAGTTCATGGCAAATCAATGGGGAAACAGTGGAAACGGTGGCTGACTTTATTTTTCTGGGCTCCAAAATCACTGCAGATGGTGACTGCAGCCATGAAGTTAGAAGACGCTTACTCCTTGGAAGGAAAGTTATGACCAACCTAGACAGCATATTGAAAAGCAGAGACATTACTTTGTCAACAAAGGTCCATCTAGTCAAAGCTATGGTTCTTCCAGTGGTCATGTATGGATGTGAGAGTTGGACTATAAAGAAAGCTGAGCGCCAAAGAATTGATGCTTTTGAACTGTGGTGTTGGAGAAGACTCTTGAGAGTCCCTTGGACAGCAGGGAGATCCAACCAGTCCATCCTAAAGGAAATCAGTCCTAAATATTCATTGGAAGGACTGATGTTGAAGCTGAAACTCCAATACTTTGGCTACCTGATGCGAAGAGCTGACT
Organism: Cervus elaphus; assembly: GCF_910594005.1. Classification (NCBI taxonomy): domain Eukaryota; kingdom Metazoa; phylum Chordata; class Mammalia; order Artiodactyla; family Cervidae; genus Cervus; species Cervus elaphus. The sequence continues at coordinate 67,003,105 of NC_057827.1, read as the reverse complement.
CATTTGAAAAGACTCTGATGCTGGGAAAGATTGAAGGCAGGAAGAGAAGGGGATGACAGAGGATGAGATGGTTGGCTGGCATCACCAACTCAATGGACATGGGTCTGGGTGGACTCGAGGAGTTGGTGATGGACAGGGAGGCCTGGTGTGCTGCAGTTCATGGAGTCACAAAGAGTCAGACACAACTGAGCGACTGAACTGAACTGAAACTGAGTCCATTTCTCAGAAACAACCCCTATGTCTACTTACTTCTAAAAGCACCAGCCAAGGACCAATTAACCAGTTTCTGGTAGCTTTCAGTTAACTCAGAACCTCAGCGCCCCGAGCTCTTGCCCAGGCTTGGGGTTCTTGGGGATTGGATAGTCATCACTCCCTAACAAACTGTACCTGGAATACATTGTGATAAGTCTTTCAGTCGCGTCTGACTCTGCGACCCCATGGACTGTAGCCCGCCAAGGCTCCTCGGTCCATGGGATTCTCCAGGCAAGAATGCTGGAGTGGGTAGCCATTTCCTTCTCCACTGGCTCTTCCCGACCCAGTGATCGAAACCCGGTCTCCTGCATCTCCTTCACTGGCAGGCAGGTTCTTCACCACCAGCGCCACTGGTAGCTTTCAGTGAACTCAAGCCCTCGGCGTCCGAGCTCATGCCCAGGCCTGGGGTTCTCGGAGGGTGAAAATTCATCACTCCCTAACACACTGTACCTGGGATGCATTAGGTGGTATTATAAATGGAGCCCCCCAAATTTTTCTAATAGTTTTGAATTAGTCTATATAATGACATCACTTCAATGAGCGCAAAATTATTTTACCTGTGAAAGTTTAACAAGTGATTCTAAAGGATTAAGAAGAGTTATATAATCGGATAATAATGATAAGTCTGCAGCACTTAAGTCAGCCATTTTTGTGGTCACACAGCCTGTAATTTACAGAAGCCGCCTGGCTGTGAGTTTAGCAGCCAGAAAGCCCTTCACCTGCACTTGTGCTGACAGCATCAAGGACTCATACATCAGCGAACAGCAGTTCCCCCAAGTACCAGGTGTGGTCCGCAATGCCTGTCCTGATTACAGAAGGCCCATTTGGCCATTAGTCAATCTGTCTCTCCCACACTCTTGCTCACGAGCTTCCGGATATGGCACGTGGCTTCCAGCTTTTTTTAAAGAGGAAAGCAGCTCAACTGCTGCTTAGCTTTCAAGCTGTTCTTCTGTTGCGGTGTGTGGGCTTCCCAGGTGGTGAAGTGGTAAAGAATCCACCTGCCAATGCAGGAGATTCAAGAGATGCAGGTTCGACCCCTGGGTCGGGAAAGATCCCCTGGAGTAGGAAACGGCAACTCACTCTAGTATCCTTGCCTGGAGAATCCCAAGGACAGAGGAGCCTGGCAGGCTACAGTCCGTGGGGTCGCAAAGAGTCGGACACAACTGAGCGACTGAGCAAACAACAGCGCGCTGAGTACTGTGTGCTACAATCCACATACATCTTTACCAACGCGGATCATCCACATCGGCAGGGCACCTGCTGTGGCTCCGTGTCATTTGTAAACACCACCGCGGACCCCAGGAGCAGGTGTACACGCCAACCCACTTCTGCTCTGCACGCCGATTGGGCCTCCGGCTGCTCCTTCCCACCCACCAGCCGGAAGGTGGCCCAGGGCGGAAAGGCCAGAGGGGCACAGTGCCAGGGACGGGCCACACGCGGCGGTTAACCGAGGGCTCCGAATCCTCGTGGTTGAGCCTCCTTCTCCTTGGCCGGGATGGCCGACCTGAAGTCCGTCCCCCCAAGGCGGGCATCACCCAGGCGGCCTGTCACCAAGTCACAAGTGCAGGGCTCTACACCCTGAGGCGAGCGGGCTGCTCGCCAGCACCGCCTCCAACACTCAGGTTAGGATGGAACACGGTGTCTTTTCTCGCCTGGACCCCCTCTGCCCAGCTGCTCCAAGAGGGGCTCCGAGCCCACTCCTTCCCAGAGAGGAGTCAGGAGCTCAACAAGGCAACCCGGGGACTGGAGAACAAAGGCGAAGGGGAGGTTCCTGATAATCTGAAAATGAGAAGCCTGCCACCCAGCAGGCCTCCCTTTCAGCTCTGGCAACCAGGGAAGCTTGCAGTGACTTCAGGGGGCCAGGTCGGTGGCTTCCGCACGTTCTGCCGCCCCCGCCCCCCGCCCCAGAGCCACGGCGCTGCTAAGCTTTCTTTTCATCCTGACGACAAAGTAAGCCTGAAGATCCTCTTGTCGCGCTCTAAGTTTTTATGATAAACTAGTTTAAAACCTCTTCTGGAAGTGGTCGTGGCATAAATTATAAATAAAGACCAACAAAGCGAAAGCTCTGAGGCGCAATCTTATTACCACCTTGAAGGCACTTGGTGTCATTTTTCTTCCAGTAAACATGTAAATCTGGTGTCCAAAACAATACAAGTTGCCTTATCCCACGGCTTATTTGCATGATTTCTAATGGCAAACAATAATAAAGTGTAACTGAATCCTCTCATCCTAAATTCATCTAGACATCGCTGCAGAGAGTGCATTCACGCGTTCCCATGTTCACGGGGGAGCTGTGGGGCGGGGCTCTGAGCCCTGGTGGGTCTGAGAGCAGGCGGGCGGCCTGGGGGACACACGGTGAAAGCTGCGGGGACGTGAAGGCCCAGTTCCACGGGGAACTTCGGACACCCCAAACCCTAGCCCCGCGGTGCCCTTCCGTCAACGTGGCTGAGCAGGCAACCCCACCTCTGGGCCGCCACTTCCACAGCTAGAAAATGGGGCCAGCCCCCTCGCTTCCCAGAGGTGCAGGGAGGCTCAAAGAGAATTACGGCAATGGAGTAGAAGGCGCAAAGGCAGGCGCCACCGGCCAGCCGTCTGTTCTGTTTCTCATCCTTGACCACCTGCCACCAAAAAGCCCTGGTGCTGGAGCAAACGGGGCTTCAGACTCTAAAAAGAGTTCAGGCACAGCGTCAGTGCTTCCCTCTGGCAGGCCAGCCAGGCCAGACGTCTCGGCCACGCATGGTGGGGCACCGAGTGTCCGCCTGAGCTCAGTCCTGGAGGCCCAGGACCACAGCCACAGCCCACGACCCAAGCAGACACGATGGATGCATCCAGAGACGCACAGACGGGTCCAGAGGTCTGGTGGGCCCTGGGGTCAGTGTGCGGAGAACGAGGCCTGGGCCACGCGTGTCCGAGGAGACACAGCTGCCCTGAGACCGCTGTCGTGGCTTTAGCAGCTGCCCTGGCCTCAGCCTCAGCTGGCGACGAGACCTGTCCTAAGCCAGGCAGGCCTGGGCCGGGCCCTGGCCAGAGGGAAGCCCAGGCCAGACAGAACATCACACACCTGGGCTCCACCTCGAACCACGGGCTTTAGAGTAACACACCCAGCGTGGTTCCCTGGGGCAGCTTTCCTGACCCACAAACCAAACGGGACGGGCTGTGCTTGCAAACACGCCTCTCCGCACCCCCGCTGCTACTTTCGAAGTCGACCCATCGCCATCAGCCTCTGTGGAGCATCGGCCCCTTCCTGCCTGGCTTGCCTTTCCTTTTCATGGGTCCAGCCTCAGCACTCAGCCAGGCACAGGTGTGAGCTTCTCAGGCCCAACCCCAGGTCTTCATAAGGGCAGCCCCTCGTGGGACTGAGACCACTGCTGGGGCCCAAGAACCAGAAAGGGGCTTGGGGTGGGACGGCTAGATCCAGTGGCGGGGGGTGCGGGGGAGGCTGGCCCTCCTTCCAGCTGCCTGGGCGGACTTCGCTCTGTCCCTCCTTTCTGCAATCTGTGGGATGGAGCAGCGTGACCCCCACCCCTCCTCCAAGCGACCAGGAGGATAAACTGAGGATGTGCAAGAGGAGCACCTAGGCGGGTGATAGACGACAGCCGTGATTATGACTCACGATCCAATCACTCAGCACACGTTCCTCAACGCTTCCCAAACGCACGCACTTCACATCAGCCCCAAGCGCTCCCAATTAATGAAAGAACAAATTAAACTGTCATTACTTTGGTTTAATTCTGTAATTAAAGAACTTCAGGAAGCGACAGGCTCTAAATAATGCATGCTTTTATCAAAAAAAAAAAAGAAAAGAAAATGTTGAGTTCTGGGCAAAGAGGAAAAAAAAAAAAGGGTGGTGGGACGCTTCGAGAAAAAGGAGAAGAGATCCCAGGCAGGAGCAATGATGTGTAACCCCAAAGATCTGAGGGAACAATCAAGTGACAGCTGAAGGACTTAATTTGTTTTTGAATTAAGGCTTTAGCTATCACCGGACACAGGAAAATAGACGGCCCCCACCCCGGGCTCCCGCCCCACATCTGCCATCTGCAGAGATGGTGTCGGGAGTAATTCAATTGGTGGCTCTTCCAGTTGATGAGGCAGAGCACGCAGTCGTTCTGACATCTGCTTGTGTGTGACTCTCCTTTTTACGTCAGTTGGGGGGAGAAGAGAAATAAAGAAAGGGAAGGCGTGTAGCACGTGAATTTGGCTAAATGCATGTCTCTTGTCCAGCAGATCATGTGGCTGCCGCATGTTACAGACCTAACGAGGTTGCCCTCGCAGGGGTGGGTTCCTAAGTCAGGAAAATGGGATTCTAACCCAGCTCTGCTTCGCCCTGCTCCCTACCCCACCTCTGAGCCAGCGAGCGAGCCAGTGCCTGTGGGCTGACAGCAGGGCTGAGTTAGGAACCAGCCGCCAGGCCTGTAACTTCAAATTAAATAACTTATTGAGATGTTTGCTTCTTGTTAGGCATTAATGTTTTCATAAATCTCGTACGCGGGGTAATTGCAGCGTCCTGGTTCTCTGAATCACATAAAGAAATGGCTTTCAGACACGGCTCCCATTTAGGCTACTATTAGCTGCAGAACCCAAAGGATGAAATGTTATTAAATATAACTTTTTTTTTTTCCCTGCAGTATCGCCAAGTTCCAAGAACAGCTTGGAGGTTTCCCTGAAAAGGTTGGCAAATGTGCTTAGTACACAGAATAGCAGCTGCTTTACAAACTACATACTTTTATTAAATTACTGCCCCTGCAACATCCCGCCAGCCGCAGGATTAAAAGGCAGAAGAGATTAAACTGATGGGAAAGGCTCCCAAGCAACAGGTCTAAGTCACGAGGGGTAAATCTCCTTCTAAGTCTGTGCTGTGAGGGCAGCAATGGGGGGAGGGTGGTTCAGTTGGTGTTGGTGGGGGGGCCAATACAGAAAACTTTAATGGCATGGACTCACCATTTCAAGACTGAAATGGCAATTATCTCCATTGCTAGACATGTCACGATTTCCTTTTCTTTCCTTCCTTCCCGATCTCACAGAATGCCTGGAACACAGTGCGTCGTGCTAAGTCACTCACTCACGTCTGACTCTGTGTGACCCTATTACTGTAACCCCCACCAGGCTCCTATGTCCATGGGATTCTCCAGGCAAGAATACTGGAGAGGGCTGCATGCCCTCCTCCAGGGGATCTTCCCATCCCAGAGATCAAATCCACGTTTCTTATGTCTCCTGCATTGGCAGATGAGTTCTTTACCACTAGTGGCTCAGACAGTAAAGAATCTGCCTGCAATGCGGGAGACTTGGGTTCAATCCTTGGGTCGGAAAGATTCCCTGGAGAAGGGAATGGCTACTCACTCCAGTATTCTTGCCCGAAGAATCCCATGGACAGAAGAGCCTGGCGGGCTACAGTCCATGGGGTCGCAAAGAGTTGGACACAACTGAGCGACTAACACTTAGACTTTGACTTCACCACGAGCGCCACTTGGAAAGCCCATGTGGCTCAGACAGAATGCAGTAGGTGCCTGGTAAATACTGCTCAGTAACTGAGTGAACCTGTGTACCCCCAGCAAAGGGGTGCTCAGGAAACGTCCGATGCATCGCTTCACTGAGGGGCACTGTGACTATCCTGTTCTCGCTGTGAGGCGGCCACCTCCTAACCCCCTCGCTACACAAGCTCGCTCCTCTTAGAGGAGGCCCCTGCCCCGTCCCAGCCTCTGCACAGCCGAGTATGACCCTGCACCACTGCCTGACCCTCTCAAGAGGAGGCTTCTCGGATCTGAGATGGGAAGCCAGAGTGGCGGCTTCTGCCCAGCGCTTGGCACCGTAGAAGGGCGACTCTGCACCCCCACAAGCCCCGCCCCATGGGATGCCCGCTGCCTGGTGCCCTGACCAGGACCAGCGGGTCGAGAGCTTTACTCCCAGGGCCACTTCATCATCACAGCAGCATTGACGGGTGTGAGGCCATGATGACTGCTTCTGTTTTGCAGGTGAGGGAACTGAGCAGAGAGCTTCATGACTTCGGTGGCAGGCGAGGCAGCAGCAAGCCCACGTTGGTCTCCACTGAGCCCCCAGCCCACCTGCAGGGCCACACCAAGCCGCCCCGGGGGATGCTCCTGTACGCCATTCACTGCCCCTGCAACTCACCCCCTTCCACGTGCCCTCACACTGCTTCCACCTCCGCCTGGAAGGCCCCCAAGGTGAGGGCCTTTTGCCTGGTGAGGGGACGCCCTCCCTTTGAGGCCCGTGTCAGCCCTGTGCCACCGTCCCTCCTCCCCCAGCCGTGAGGGCAGCCCAGGTCCTGCTCCCAGCACCTGGGCCACACAATTGCTCCCGTGGACGTCTACCCATCCCCCCTCTGCGGGGACCGCTCCTTCGAGGGGAGGGGCCCCCAACCTGCCGCTCTGTACATCTCGGGACCCACCGCGAAGCAGGGGCCCAACTAACGCCTGACGCTCAATGAACAGAGCGCCTTCTGAGTGTCCATCACAACACTGGTGCCGGAACACTCTGAGAACCTGAGCCAGGAAGCAGAGCCTGGGCTCCCGGACCTGCTTTCAAGACCAACTCGGGCAGAGCTCGGTGGGCCTTGCTTGATGGAATCGATGAGCAGGAAGTAAACACGAGGCTGCTCATCGCCTCCAACGTGGAAGCCTCACTCGGAAAGCCAGGGGACCGGGCACTTTGACACAAACTCAGCAGCGGCCTCTTTAATCATTTCAGGGTTAATAAAAAAAATGTCAATTACATTTGTCATCATGGTCACCCTGGGGGAACAATCCCTGCGCAGATAAGCTCCGGTCAGATGACAGCCTGGTCTGTGTGTCACATGTCCCTCCAGCTGCCTCACTGACGAATTAATCGAGTTGCTTACCTCCCTCCTGGCCTGGCCCTTCGTAAATAATTAGTGGTAATATGGATCTTCCAAATAATCTGATCGGAGAATTGCTGCTCCTGCTCGCCCAAAATAAGGAAAAGGAACAGAAACAAGAAATGAGCCTCTAAATACCCCAGAAGTTGGAGGCCGCCTGGAAAGTTGGGCAGGGTGTAGCCCCGGACACACGAGCTTCTCCCACCTCGACGGGCTGGGGCCTGTCCTTCCATCCCTGCATCCTTCAGTGCCCAGTGTGGTCCCCTGCCCCCGAGAGCTTACCCTGTATCACACTGGCCAGTCTCCACGGCCCCCATAATCTTACGCGGGGTCCCACCTGACCACCCTTCTATCAGCCAGCAAACGGCAGCGGAGACCAGACTGAGCAGCAAGCCCCAGTGGGGCTCAAACCCAGGTGTCTGGCAGCAGCCCGCTGCCCGTGGCTGAGGGGCTCCTGAGTACGGCTGCCTGTCTGCATTTTTTTGAGAGCAGCTATTTTGCAATCAAGGAATTCCTGCACAAATTGTCAGGTGCAAATGCATCCAAGAGGAAAACGCTCCCCTGGTATAAACTGACACTTAACACACAAACATAGGAATGAAGTCAGGTTGAAACGGAATAAGGAAAACATTGCTTTCTACCCCAGGACTACTCCAAATGCTCTGAAACCATTAAATTTGCCTAAATTAAGCCTTCTATCTTTATCAGAGAATGACTTGAAAATGACTGTTCGGGGACTGCTACGTACATTTGTTTTCAAACAATGGGTCCTCCCCTTGACTTAAACCTGGTCTCGGGCCCAAAGGCAGGGGTCCATGTTCCCCCAGCCCCGACCAGAAGAGGGGCTTGGATGAACCTCTTGGCCTCGCCACCGCCGCCCCCGCCCCGCCCACCGCCCCTCACAGCACAGAATATGCTGTGCTGGTTCTGTTCCCAGCCCCAGCAATGTACTTCACAAAGGAAAGGCATTTCTGTCACCAGAATCTCAGACATTCAAGATCGCTTTTATTTGCAGAGAAAACATGAGGAGTATGAAGAATATATACAGCTATTTCCTGGATTCATTTTAAAGCTGTTGCGACTCAAAGGGTTAAGCTGAACGGGGAAGGGGGGCTCCTCAGAGACCACTGCTAATTTCTCCAACTCACTGTCATGTAAAATGCGTTCCCCCGCCCCCACGAGGCGATCAGGGGCTTCCCGACTGCCCTTCTGGAGAGTTCTGTCTCCAGTGAGACATCCAGATGACACTTTCTCGACAGCCCAGCAGTCATTAGGTTTGCAAGTTAACTTCCATGAGACAGGCGAAGGCTCTTATTTTGATGGCTTCCCTCCATTTGGGCAATTTTATCCCCTTCATAAACACTAATGGCTCTTGAATACCTGCTGTGGGTGTGGTGTGCTGTGCCAGGCTGAACTGCACAATGCCACACAAAATGCCATCACATGAGTCACCCATCTCCGCTGGCAGTCAGCTCCGTGATGCACAGGAGCCTGGGGGCTGAGGCAACTTCTCAGCTTCTCGGCCGTGGCAACGAGCAGGTCTCCAGAGGGCAGGGCTCCTCAGTGCAGGGCCCGCCGCATGACAGACACTGCCAGGTGCCTCCCACATAACATAGGTAATCCTACAACAACAACAAAAAAAACCAGGAAGTTTCACGATGCCCACTCACTCACCGGTAGGAAGAGTGATGGTCAGAGAGGAGGCCTGGCTCGGGCTCGGGCTCAGAGTTAGAAAGTGCCCAGGAAACTGAAGACCAGTCCCACCTCCGCACCACCCCTCACCGCGGTTTACAGGAGGGCGCCTTAGTCACTATGCACCGGGCCACATCCACCAGCAGGTGGTCAGTCGTGTGGTGGCAGAAATGCACACTCCTCCCAGCCCCAATCGCACACTCCCCACCTCCACTCCCTGCACCAGGAGTTGTAGAAAGAATGATGGCCTTGGACCCAGAGGGCTTCGAGTTCAAACCCCTGGCTCCGTCTCTCACCAGCTCTGTGACCAGGCTCAACAACGCCTGAGTTCCCTCAGATGTAAAGTAAGGGAAATGAAACAAACTTGAACTTCAAGGGCTGGTTGAGAAGATTAAAAGAGATTAAAGGAGATAACATATGCAAAGCCACTCAACCTGTCTCTTCTTCCTAATCAGCTCTGCCTGTAATCAGCTGGGGATGAAAGAGCATAAGCCTCAGCCCTAATTCCAAATCCCACCTGACTGACCCGCTGGATGCCCTGAGCTCAGGTCACCACCTCGCTAGGCCTCTCTGGGCTGGCTGGCTCCCTCTCACCACCATTCAGGCGGTGCACGGGTTAAGGAGACTGTGTCTGGCAGGGAGTGGGCGCTCAATAAAAGCTCATTCAATTCAATTTGACTTAATTAAAAAACCCTACTCATAGCCTCGAGAATGGCAGGAGCGCAGAGGGCTAAAACTACAAACTCAAATCCATTTGAAGCCCATAAATTTTATATCCTGCCGATGAATGCATTTTCTTATTAAGCAACAATATTATAAACCGCTTCTGAATTCCTGGCAATGTTTAAGAGTCATATCTTCATCGGGCTAAAAGCGGTTGTCAAATCACAAAGAACTTGAAGGGGTTCTAAAAGAACTGATGAAAAGGAATAACTGAAACCAAGTTTACTGAACAAATCAAATTATTTCACTGCTGTGCCTGACTTTGCAAAGCTTCTCCAAATTACACTTCATTATGAGACTCAGAAATTAGACACCAGTAACAAAATGAGAAAGCCAGAACGCATAAATATTTACATAATCGTCAGAATAATATTCTTCTGTGCGAATCCACCTACTACTTTGTTTATTCTTACTAACTCGAGTTTAGAAATGGGGCGATCGCTTGAAACAGCGCCCTGGGGGTTTCTCTCCCTGACTCCAGCCACTTCTTTTCCTTTTGAGAAAACAGTGGTGCATCAGAAGAAAAGGGAAAGAGAAGGCGGGGGAGGGTGGGATGGCCGCTCCCTGGAAGCCCCTTCGGGCTTCAGTGGTCGGCTTGGGACTCGGAGCAGCTCTGCAGATGTACACACTGATGACAGCATCTCCCTTCTCCCACTGAGGGAGGGGTTCACACACCAGGGCTGCGGGTGGCCACGCAGCGGGGACAGCGGGCTAGCGGGGGCAGCAGACGATTGCCTTGGGGTGGAACGGTAAGAGCGATCGCAATCAGGACAGCAGCAACTAATGACCAGGTGTCTACGTGCTGCACACAGCATCCCACATCCCTACCAGAGCTCTCTGCAGACGGGGACACGTTGTCCCAACTTGGAGATAAGGGAACCCAGGTGCCAGAGCCAGCAGCCGCCTCATTCAAGCCCACGCAGCCCGCAGGCACCAGAGCTGGGGTACCGGCCCAGCTCTGGGTGGCTCTTCCTAGTGCACGAGTACCACCTACTGGGCGCTGGGTGCTTCTGTGGAGGTGGGTCCTGCGGAGCCAAGGGGAAAGCGGGGCTGAGATTGGACGGCGGCAAAAACAGAGGAGACCCACTCTCTGCAGCCGGGTGTCGCGCCAGGAGCAGGGCCAACCACCACGCTAGTCCTGGACAGGGTCCCAGGGTTGAGGTTCACCTCCTCCTTTCTCACAGTGGTCGTCAGCCTGCAGCCACATGAATCAAGCCTTCATTCATTCATTCGTTCAGTGAGCAGGCGCTGGGCCCCTGCTCGGGCTCCTGCCCTTGCCAAGCACCGGGGAAGACCCAAATGGCTGAGGCCCAGCCCAGCCCTAAAGGGCCTTCTGTGCTTCCCTAGGCAAGACTTGAACTGTTGTATCACATTTTCCAAAACAGAAAAGCAGAACAGATGCTTCAGCATATGAGGTGGTGCGGGGACAACCGAAAGCAGAGCACCCAGGCAAGCCGACGCCCTCCAGGGCCAGCGTCCCGGTTCCATGGTGGGTGCGCGCCCTCCACAGCTGCAGGGGCTGGGGGCAGGGACCAGGACTTCCTCTTCTGCACGGGTGATTCCTGGTCAGACACTCGTAAGTGGGAAACAACCTCAGGAGCAAGCCAACCACGTGGCAAAGTGAAACCCCGTCACATGGGGGACCGATGTTCCCTTTTCCTCTCCTTGGGGAAAAAGGCCCCCCTTGCCCTGAGACAGTGGACGCCCAACACAGAGGCTGCCCAGTGGGCCTGGAAGGGAGCTCAGGCCACAGTTCACGGCCACACTGCCGCAAGGTGCCGATCGTCAGGTGGGGAAGTTAGGATAACAAAAGTATCGGTTGGCAAATCCATGGAGACACCATTAAGATGCCATTAAAACACCATTAAAACATGTAAGCTCAGTGTAAAACTATTTCACTGCAAATTATACTGCTGTAAAATAAACAAAGGAAATGGATTCCAAAAAGCATTAGAGTAACATTAAAGCAAACAAAACCCCTCTCTCAAGTGCGGGAGAAGTCTAAGTAAGAAAAGCACGCAGTCCGCAGTGGAAAGTGGAACCCGGACTCGGCAATGAGCCCCGCGTTCCAGCCGAGCCTCAGTCTCCAACTCGCTGCATGACCCTCCACGAGCATTTCACCTCTCTGAGCCCCAAGATCCCCTATGGAAAACATGGTACGTTGATGAGAGGGTTAAAAAGGATGAGAGGAGAGACAGAAAGTTACACGCTCAGACTCCACATCTCAAGCTCACGTGGCCGGCCAGGAGAAGAGTCGGGAAGTGTGATACCCGAGTCTGGGCTCTGAGCATCTGCACTTGTCTGAGAAGAGCTCGCCCTGGGGCTGGTGGTACAGAGAAGCCACCTGAGGCCCCAGGAGACGCAAGATCTATGCACCGTGAGCTCCATCCACAGCCACAGTCCCCCTCCTCCAGACCCTCCTTCAGCTGAAGGCTCACAGGCATCTCCTGCACTGTCTCCCATTTCTCCCTGGAAGTCCAGCCACCAAATCTCACTCAAGAGCCTCTCTGGGGTGACCCAGGGCCCCATGTTCTTCCTTGAAGGGCTGGAAGCTCCCATCTGGACTGGAAGCTTCAGGATGAGGTCTGGGCAATGCACTCCTGTTCATTGCATTAACCTCACTGCCCGTCCAGTGAGCAAATGAATCAGTGAACTCGCAGCTGCCCATCCCATGTGGCGGCGGCAGGTGGGGTCACAAGAGTCACCTCTGGACCAAAGGCCCACTCTAGCTTAGAGAGCAACTCTTTCAGAAGCCTCCAAACTATTTTGATTACATATCACTATCACTTTAATTTTTTTAAAAAACTTTTTTTGAGCACGCAACTTTAGAATACATAAACACTATTCTACCCATACATTCAGTTCAGTTCAGTTCAGTCGCTCACTCGTGTCTGGTTCTTTGCGACCCCATGAATCGCAGCACGCCAGGCCTCCCTGTCCATTAGACACATGATAAAACATACACACACAAACAGAAATTTCAGAAAGATAATGTGAAAAGTAGCTGTAAGTGGAACATTCAACAATTTCTCCTGGGTTACCCCTCCCTGCTCCGGGATCTTTTTACATGACACCCAGGGATGTGGCTTCCCGGGTGGCTCAGTGGTAAACAATCTGCCTGCAATGTGGGAGCCACAAGAGACACAGGTTCGATCCCTGGGTCAGGAACATCCCCTGGAGAAGGGAATGACTACCCACTCCAGTATTCCTACCTGGAGAATCCCATGGACATAGCAGCCTGGTGGGCTACAGACCGTGGAGTCGTAAGAGTCGGACGCAACTGAGCAACTGAGCATGCACACCTGCAGAGAGACTGGTCACCTACAGGGCAGGGCTGGGGAGAGGGGAGCTGGGCCACGGAGATGGTATCGGGGGTGGGGAGGCGCTTCCCTAGACAGAGCTTTTCTGTCTAGATTTGACTTTCGTACGCACGTTAGTGGTTTACACCGAAGCAAAGAGGGAAGGAAGGCAGGGAGAGAGGGCGGGGAAGGGAAGAAGGGAAAGTAGAACAGAAGGAAAAGCAAGTGCACCGAATGGTATTTCAAACAAACAACAAAATCACACTTGAGAGAGACAGCGAAAAAGAACTTGGCGCAAGGAACATCTCAAAGTTCAGACAATATGCCCTCAGGCTACAGACAAAAAAAAAAAAAAGAACTCTAATAATGAATTCTAATTAGCAGGGTTTTGTTTTATTTTTTCTTAACAGAGGTTAACAATTCTGAAATGATGTTTTGACATTCTAGAAATTGGCAAGTATATAAATCTGTTGTGAAAATAGGAGCCAAGTTTCACATTCTGGAGAAGGGAGCTGCAAGTATGGAAATGGAAAAAGGCAGAATGAACTTCACAGTACTGGGTGGGATTTAGAGAAATCCACGTGAACTCGTGGGTTTAACAGTAAACCCACTAAACAGCAGGTTTAACAGCAAAACCTACTAAACAGTAGGTAGGGGTATATATATGGGTATATGCATGTATAAATCTGCTGACCTGTCTTCTGAGAAGCACTGACAGCCCAGCATTAGTGAACACATTTAAAACCCAAATGTTGGCTTCTAAACACCTTTCTCCACTGACAGAAGGCAGAGGTCCTTAGAGGTCCTTTGTAAACAGCTCCTTGGAGACAGGGCAAAGACAGAGCAAGGTAAGCCTGAGATATGCTGCTGTGCCAGAAAGTAAGCAGGTATTCAAAGAATGGTGGAAACGTCTCAAATGGACACGGGAGCCAGCTCGAAGGAGCTTCCACCGGTCAGATGATAAAAACGGATTAGAATTTATTAAACTAAGAGTCCGTGAATCCACACTGATATAAAATAAACAGACTTATGGGCGGGGCTCTTTATAGTAGGAGGAAATGATAGGATGAGAAATCACCATTTTCCAACCATCATCATAGGAATTGGTAATTGGAAGAAACGCCAGTTCAGTCACTCCATCGTGTCTGACTTTTTGAGACCCCATGGACTGCAGCACGCCAGGCTTCCCTGTCCATCATCAACTCCCATACCTTGCTCAAACTCATGTCCATCGAGTTGGTGACGCCATCCAACCATCTGATCCTCTGTCAGAGGAAACATCAATGGACATTAAAACTGGTGGACAGAAGTTTGAGGAATAACAGGCTATTTGCGCCGTCTCAAGGTGTCTCTCTACACGATACTTTTGCATGACAAAAGGTAAAATCATAACGACGCTGCAGAAATCTGGCAGGCCTCTCCCTAACCAAACCATCAAAGCCAGGATCTCCAACAGCAGAACTGAGAGCATGTGCCTCCCGATACCGGGCACCAGGAAGGACACAACAGCTCCCCTGGGACATTCCTGCCACAGAGTCCACAGCCTGAATCTAACCAGGAGGAGGCAGCAGACACACCCAAAATGCAGGACAGTCTTACAAAACACCGGGCTTGCACTCTTCAAATACGTGAGTGTCATGAAATACAGGAACTGTTCTAAACTACAGGAGACTGAGGAGACATGACAAGGAAGGTAACACATGATCTGGAAGTTTCCTCTGCTATAAAAGACATCGTTAGGACACTACTGAAAAAAATCTCCACGAGGTACATTGTAAGAGATTAGATAATAATGCTGTTTCAATATTGTTTTCTTGATTTTGATAAATGCACTGCGGTTATGGAAGAGAATTTGTTGTTTTTAAGAAATCTACACTGAAGTATTTAAGGGGAAAGGACCATCAATCTGTAACTTAACTCTTAAGTGGTTCAGAAAAAAAAAGTACCTAAGGATGTGTGTAAGAATGTATATACATGATGTTGTTATTATTGCTGTTTAGTTGCCAAGTCGCATCTGACTCTTTTTTGACCCCATGGATCACAGTCTTCCAGGCTCCTCTGTCCATGGCATTCTCCAGGCAAGAATACTAGAGTGGGTTGCCATTTCCTTCTCCAGGGGATCTTCCCGACCCAGGGATCAAACCCTCATCTCCTGCATTGGCAGGCGGATTCTTTACGGCTTCTTTACAGGGAAGCCCATTGTGCATATACATCTATATATCAAGACAGAAGTAGAGAGAGACTATAAAACGGTACTAACATTTCGGGAATCTGGGTAAAGGGTATCTGGAAAATTTTTGTACTACTCTCACAACTTTTCTGTAAGGCTGAAATTATGTCAAAACTTTTAAAAAAGGAAAGAGAAAGGAGAAAAGATTTTTTTTTTTTTTCTTTTTGTAGCCTGGTAAAATTTGGTGGAGTTATTTGCAAGGTCTCTTGGCAGGCTATGCTTGGGGGAGACTTTGGCACTATGACAGTACACTTTCTGAAAATAACTAATGAGAGGAGTCGACTCTTACAACTGGGGTAATATCCACTTATTACGTCTTCTTTACAGTTGGTGTTTCTAAAGATACTTTCCTTTTCATTTCCTCCCTTTCTTTCCTTTCTTTTCAAATTGCTACCTCTGGCAGGCATCCTCACCTGAGTGAGATGAGAATAAAAAACCTGAATTCTCTTCAGCTCTCCCATTTCGAACACTGTCATAATTCACGACTCATGGATGCTGAAATTGAGATGCACGTGGGGTAACAGATCTACTGCACAGAATAAACTCAAAGAAGAGAAACGCTCCTCCTGGAGGGAGAGTCACAGAGAAGGTTCTAAACAGAAATATGCTTTCTCCAGGCCAAATAGCTCTCCAGCTGTCAGAGGCTCTCATATCATCCTCAACATTAATTCAGCTCTTACGGATGTTTTTTATCCCCCCAACACATAAAGAGGGAGACTTTAATAAATAATCCTTTAACTGCTTTTATCAAATGTGTATTACTTTTAATTCGCATTAAACAAAACCAAACGAAAAACCAATTTCTTTCAGTTAACTAGGGAATTGAAGTACCTTGCCAGGCAGTTACATGATCCCAGAAAAAATTAAAAAATCCTTTAGAAAATATAATTAAGTCTAAATGTTCTAAAGCCACTAGTCTTACTGAAAGTTGTTTTATTAACTGAAGCTCCAAGGATACAGATACCCAAATCAATCCCCGTCAATATTTTAATGTCATGCATTACTTAGCCACGCTAATAAAAGAAGAATGCACCTCAGAATGAACGGCAGGGGCCAAAGGGAGTAACAGGTCAACCAGCTGAGCCAAACGGCCTTGATTTAAGCCTGTGAGGCTGGTTCACCTGTCCTTCCATCGACTCCCTCACTCACTCACTCGCTCACTCCGGAAACCCCAGCCGTGGAGACCCAAAGCAGGCCAGAAGGGAGGCCAACGGTTTGCTCCGGCAGGCTGAGGCCTGGGGCACTTCAGAGCGGGCATCTCCTAGGCCCCTCCCCCCCCCTCCAGAAAGGTGCCTGCCAGGTAGGGGGCCCGAGGAGGGAGCCCGATCTGTGCAAACCCACACAGCCTGGTCCTCCCGGGACTGTCCCTCCCCGAGCTCAGCAGGGCCCGACCCCCGCACTGGCTCATCTGCACAGATCACCGGTCCCCTCGGCGCCTCTGTGTCCTCACCTACCAGCGGGGGCGGCAGCCCTCCAGGCTCGGCGGAAGCTGCCAGTGCAGGCAGCGTTACACGGGTCATAAGGACCCTCCAACCCTTTCAAGTAAGTCAACACCCTTTCAGGGAGTAACTACTTGTGCCGGGCACTGTACATAATGGTCATGAAACTGTCAAACTCCTTGCACTCCTGGAGCTAATTACTCAAAAATAAGGTATTACGATGAGCAAAGACACTAAGAATTTGGGTTTCACAATACGTGGCCCCATTAGCATCCTCCCCTCACCTTGGCCGAACCTGGCAACTCTTGCACTTCTCCAAGAGGGCCAGGACGTCAGAGACTGGGGATCCGGAGCTGGCCCTCCCCTCCTGCCTCACACCTGACACTGGCCGATGGTCACAATGTGCCCTCCTGCGAACACACACCACTTCCCGGGGCCTCACGGCCTTCAGGATTTAGCAAGAGCCTTTGGGGCCAATTCCATCTCACCTAAGACCTTCCAGATTCAAAGGCAATGAGTGTTCACGGAGCAGCTCCCACCGTGTGTCAGGCAATGTGCTCTGACAGACGGAATTGCATCCCCCAGATTCATATGTTGAAGCCTCAACTCCCAGGGTTGCTGTATTTGGAGACAGGGCTTCTAAGGAAGTCAATAAGATTAAGTGGGGTCAGGGATGTCCCTGGCAGTCCAGTGTTTAAAACTCTGAAGTCCCAATGCAGGGGGCACAGGCTCAATCCCTGGCAGGGGAATTAAGATCCCGCATGCTGCATGGCATGGCCAAAAAAAAGGTTACATGGGGTCCTAACAGTGGGGCTCCGACCTGATAGCATTTGTGTCCTCGTAAGAAACACAAGAGAGCTTGCTTGCGCTCTTTCAACACAGCAGAAAGAGCCCCGTGAGCATACAGCAGGAAGGCGGCCATCCCAAGGGAAAACCCTCCCCCGACACCGACCCTCAGCACCGTGCTCTTGGACTTCTCATCTCCAGAACAGGGAGGAAACAAACTTCTGCTGTGTAAGCCGCCCGGTCCGCAGTGTTCCGTCACCGCAGCCCTAGCAGACTGAGACGTGGCATTTCACATACATCACTGGGTTGAATCCTTCATTTTTTGAGGCTCCAAGAAGCTGGATGTGTAGGACCGTGAAGGCCTCCCCCAGGCCACTGGGGCCTTGTTTATAAAAGGCATCTTGACAGATAAACAGTGGATTCTCCTACAAGAGGACAGGCTTGTATCTGAACCCCTGGAGCCCCTGAGACCCCGGGGGATGGCTCCATCTCTCCTTCCACTCTGGGTCCCACTCACATGCTGGTAGGTCAGTCTCCTGTGAGCCCCAAGCAACGGGAGCATGCAAGGCCCCCTTCCCACTGCTGTGCTACCCTGCCCCCACACCTCCGTGGTCCCGAAGGAGAGCAGGAGCTGGTGACAAGCTGACAGTCAAGAGTTCTAGAAGGTGGGTGGACCACGTCTAGGAGAACAGAGGGTGTCCAGCAGCGGCGGGGGGGGGGGGGGGGCGGGGAGATGGCCCTGCTCTGCAGCCCAGATAAAAGCCTGAGGACAAAAAATACAAAGTGCCAAATAGAAAAACAAAATGTCCTAAAGTTTCACAAATGAGTACCTGCAGCTTGGTAAGAAGTTTCCAGTGACAGCATCACTCACTGATTCAATAAGTGCAGGATCTGAAACGACTTAGGTGGAAGTGAAGCTGACACGCTCTGGAAAACTCTATTAGATGACTCAGAGTGGCCCGGGGGATCGCGATGACTTGGCTGCCAGAGACGCGAGAGAAAGTTCAATAAAACTGCTTCATGAAAGGCGAGAAGAGAAACAAACCAAGATTATGAAATTAATACATATGAGATTTTAAATATAAATGTGCAGCTAAATTAAACTTACAAAGTAGAATAAAAACTAAGGTGCAGTACTTTCGAAAGGGGTGTCAGATTAAGAAATATATATATACACATACATCCACTGGATTACAGAGGAAGTGAGGGGGCTACTCCTGGGGGCAGCTGCAGGCTGGGTGCTGCAGAGGAAACAGCCATGGGGAGGGGTCTGCCCACTGGGACAGCACAGGACTGAGAGATAGAGGGCAGGCACCGCCCCCTCCGCAGGTGAGGGGATGCAGCCCAGAGGGGCCGGTGAGGACTCCACGCTGGCCACCCCTCCACCACGCCGGAGCCTGGTGGTCCCGGCCTTCTGCCCCTGGACCCTACCGCCCAGGCCACCCTTGCCATCTGTCTGGGGGGCTCTAGTTGGCATCCAGGGTCCCACAGCACAGCCTCCAACCTCATGGCAGGGGCACACATTAGGGGTTTCCTCGGGAGGGAGAAGTGGCCTTGGGGGGCACTCCCCAGGGAACCAGGCTGGGGAAGGAACAAGAGATGCTTCCCACCCAGGTGGGGGGGCAGTGGCCAGCAGAGTCCCCACAAGCACCAGCTGGCCATCAGGGCAAGGAAGCCCACTCCTGCCCACAGGCCCTACCTTGCTGCCTGCTCAGTGCCCTCTCCTCCGCAGGAAGGAGCCCTGGACCGCGAGCCGGGAGGTGAGGGCTGCACCCCTGCCCTCTGGCCTCAGGGTCCCGCAGGGCAGGCAGGGAAAGGAGGCTGGGCCGCGCCTCCTAATGGCAGCCCCGCCCGCCCGCCCGGCACTCTTGCCAGGAGTCATTTTTCTCCCCAGCGGCCGCGGCCCCGACACCCCTGAACTTGTCCTCAGAAACAGGCTATTTTTCCCTCGGTGGTGAAGGATGTCAAGTGATAGGGCCAGTTTAATAAAGGAAGTGATGACCGGGACCCGGTGAGCATCCTTCACCCTCACGCCACCTCCGGCTCCGGCCTCGCGGCCCCCGCTAGCACGCTGACAGCACCCGGCCATCACCCGGGTCACCGGGCATCGCTCCTCAACACTGACAAAGCGCCTGCTGCGCGGTACCCGCCGCGCGCACACCAGGGGCGCCACCACAAGCCGGACCCGCGCCCCTGCCCCGCAGTTAACTAAGGGGACGCCCTCCGGGAGGTGACAGACAAGGACGGTGAGGGAGGAGATTGGGGGGGGTGGGAACAAGCTGGGAGGGGGGCGCCCCTCTCAGTAGGAAGTGGGTGGGGGGATCCTGGGGAAAAGACGAGCAGGAATCACTCGGTGAAGCCATGCAGGGGAAGAGGGAGGCCCAGGAGGCCCCAGGGGCACCGGGAGCAATTGGGACTCTCTGGAAGACAGACAGGAGCCTCTGCAGGGTTTGAAGCAAGACTCGAGTCATCAAGGACATGGGAGCCCCTCTGTCCACAAGTTCAGTAGCTGCTGTGGAGAAACGGGGCCCGGCTGGCAGGGGACGCGACTCTGGGGGCAGGGTGCACCCCCTATTCTGCGTGTGCGACTGCCCAGCCCCATGCCTGGCACCTAGCGGGTCCCAGTAACTGGAAAGATGCTGTGAGTGTGGACAACAGACAGTGTGGACCAGGCTGCTCGCCAGACGGCTGGAGCTCAGACGATCATGGTCTAGGATGGGCTTTGGGGCACACATCCTAGTGTGCGGGATGTGCACACTTAGGGAGGTTGCGGAATGAGAACCACTAAGGAACTCACTATGATGCCACCGCCTAATCCCAAGCAGAGTCCACGCACGGCGCTTGATGAACGCTGCCTGGGTCCACGCTGGCGCCTGAGGACTTTATTGGCTTCTGACAGCCCCACACACCCGCCTGAAATATCGCACCAGAGCGCCATTGTCTAAGATTCATGCTTTCTTCAAAGAACTTGGAGCACAAATTTATAACTTGTTGTCAAATAGATGCCCACTGTTCTCTAGAAGGGCAATCCCATTTGGGGAAAAATAGCCAATAACTCTTCCGAGTTGGAAGACCATTCTCGAGTTGATTTCCCCAAGCACGGGGAGAAGAAAGGCAAAGCAAAGTGTAATTGCAGAAACAATAACCCTATAGACATAACCCAATATCTTCCCCACACTGACTTTTCAATAATTTTGTGATGGATTCTCCCAGAAAGCTTAATTTGTACTTTTAACCACAAGAGTTAGTGGGCCAGAAAAAATTAATTCCCAGTATTGGCTCACAGAGAAAGAAATAAAGGCCTGTCTGTTAATTTTTTTAAACCACCCCATGCGAAGCCCCGGAACGCGTACGTGAGGTGACACCGTGCGGAGAATAACCGGGACCTGCTTTGTACTGATACCGATCCTCTTCGGGGTGGACATGTCAGCCCAGGCCCCAAGCAAGCTCGAGGTCGAACCCTGGCCCCATTCAACAGCCCTGGGCTCGTGTTGAACGTTCCTTCCCCCCAGGCTGCACGCCGGGCCCCAAAGGAAGCTGAAATTGTTTTAATTCTGCCCTGGGCTCATTACCGGCAAGAGCTTTAGTAAACAGTCCGCACATTTCAGCCGGGGAACAATGTTAGATTAACAAAGACCCCCGAAATGAAGCCTGTCATTTTCGAGAAGTCTTTTTAAAACAAAAACCTGCCAAGGCCTTCATACAGCCTGCCGAGCGCGCGTCAATACGGGTGATCTCAGCGTCGCCAGCTTGTGACAGCACTTCCTAATGGGTTTCAGAGAGGCGAGCCGGGCTGCCAGGGACAGTTACCGTGAAATACACAAGCCAGGTTTCAGCTGGGGTACCGTTCCCCCATCAAGCCTCGAATCATCAACTCGAGAGGACAGAGAGGGTGGGGAGTTCTGGAATCTAGCCGATGTGAGTCCAATTCCTAGTCTCCCCAATTTTAGCTGTGCACCTCCCGGCAACACGTGTATATCTGCCCAACCACCAAGCAGGGGGTGAGGGTCAGTCCCTGGGGGGCACAGGCAGGAGGGGCAGGTGTGCGGGCGAGGGGGTGCCCCGCTGGGCCTCAGTTTCCCCACCAGCACGATGGCACGAGTCATCTCTTGCTCTGTGTGCCTGCGAGGTGCCTGGCAGAGCCTGATCCCTCACAGGTGCACTCCAGGTGGTGACAGCGTCAGCTGCTGCTGGGAGGAACCCGGGATCAGCCCAACCCCCAATCTCAGGGACTAGGGAACCGAGACCCAACCCCGAATCTCACGGACTAGGGGACCGAGACCCACCCCTAATCTCATGGACTAGGGGACCGAGACCCAACCCCAAATCTCACGGACTAGGGGGCCGAGACCCACCCCTAATCTCACGGACTAGGGGGCCGAGACCCACCCCTAATCTCACGGACTAGGGGGCCGAGACCCACCCCTAATCTCACGGACTAGGGGACCGAGACCCACCCCTAATCTCACGGACTAGGGGACCGAGACCCACCCCTAATCTCACGGACTAAGGGACCGAGACCCACCCCTAATCTCACGGACTAGGGGACCGAGACCAACGCTTAATCTCACAGACCAGGGAACTGAGACCCAACCCCCAATCTCACGGACTAGGGAATGAGACCCCAGGTGGGATGGCTATCCCAGAACCTGGGTTCCAGGCTCCTGGGTGTAGGATGGGGGTCCGGGGGGAAGGGGCGCCTTCGAGACCCACAGGAGGTTGGGACCCTTGGCAAAGCACAGGCAACGCTCACCAGGGCCATCAAATAAGGAAGCCCCGGCGTCAGTGGTAGGTCCCCAATAACTAAGGACACACCCCGCTAACGCTCCTTAAGCAAATGAGGTCTTGGTGTAATTAGGATCGCAGGCGCCCGTATTTGCTTCGGCGAGATGCAAACTGTTAGGCTGTGAACAAACCTGTCACGGAAACAGAGCTAAGGCCCTGCCCTTGTTAGACTCTCGCTGGCACCTTGAATGTGGCGTGAAAACTCCACGGGCTCTGAAACTCGGCTCCCTGGAAGTGGGGTGGTCTTGGGAGTGCCTGGGCCTGGGGGCCCCCACCCCACCAGCCTAGGAGGCCTTGCCAAATAGCCTCGGATGACCCAGCGGCTCCATGAAGGTGCAAATGAACCACCCCAAAGCCTCTTCCCCCTGAAGAAAACAGATGATGGTTTCTTCATCTACACACACATTTGGTTGGTATAGGGCGAGCCCAGGGAGACCGGCATTGAGAGTCCAGGCTGGTCGCCCTGTTCTGGGAAGTGACACCCGTCAGTGACCTCCCCAGGACCAGCGTGGCGCCGGGCCAGGACAGGAGCCCCCTGCCGCAGGATCTGGATGGCAAAGCACCAGTGGCGTGGGAGGACACGCTGCAGGCACAGAGGGTTAGGATTAGGGTTAGGGTTCTGAACACAGATGAAAAGCAGCAGCGCACCCCTCAGGACAGAGGCAGGGAAGACCATGTGCTAGCCGCGGACAGAGTGTTCAGCCGGAACCTGATTAAATTAAAAAGTAGCCAGAAGTTCGCTTTTCAAGGAAGGCTTATGAATTCATTTTAAAACCTGTGATTCAGATGTGGCTGTTTTTCCAGACGTTCTTGAGAGAAGCCAGTAGGTTGGACTGATCATTACAATAATCGAGCATTCGGAATTATTTGGTTCAGTGAGTAGCTGCTGAATGCTCCCAGGTGTCAGGCTTTCTGGAGGTGATGGATGCCATCTGTAAGCTCCCAGAGCTGTTAAGCAAGGTGTGATTGAGGGGTGGGGTGCCAGGTAGCCTGGGGATGACCCCAACCCAGCCCGGGGGTCCCGGTAAGCCTCCTAACCTGGGGTCTGCCAACTCCAACAGCGCCCGGTCCCAGGAGGCCTTCTCCCCGGAAGCTTCCCGCACACGCTGCTCTAGCAGGAGACGAGGGTGGGGGGGGGAAACGGTACCAGAAGTAATTAAATGACCGAGGAGACAGCAAGACTCGAAGACAGACACGTATTGGCATCATTTCTTATTACTATTATTGTGATAACACATAGCAAGAACAGGACTCCCAGACAAGGAGAAAGCAAGCTTCGGGGCATTTTTAAATTGGGCAAATTATAGAGAGGTGAGAGATTAAATGAAAATCCATCACATTACAAATACAGCCTGCAGTTACTGAAATCATATTTTTTTCATAAGTGAGTCATACCAATAATAACTCCAAGGTCTTCATAATAGTTTGCAATAAACTCTGTGGGATACTCACCACTTCCCTTTTGAAAAACTGACATCATAAGCCAAAAAAAATAGCACTTGGACGTTTCTGTCTTCTTTAGGGCAACCAGCTGGGAAAGGGAATACGACACTTCCCAGGGGGCAGCGTGGGGCTCGGCCTCACCCCTGGACAGGCAAATTAAAACAACCAGATCTTATTTCACACCCACCAGAGGGGCAAAAATCAAAATCCCCAGCACCAAGGGTTGGAGAGGGTGTGAAGAAATGGAATTCTCAAGTACTGCAGTGGCGTCCGGAGAACAAACACCCAGGTCAGCAGACCGGCCACATCAGGGTGGCTTAAAGGGGACGCACACCAAGGCCCGTCAGCGCACCTGGAGGGCCAAGAACCCCTCCCAGGTGTGCACGGAAGAAGAGCTAAGGCCGCTGGTTTTAAAACAGCTCTAAACACGGGGGCATTTGCCCCATTAAAAGTGAAAATGTTAGTTGCTCAGTCATGGCCGGCTCTTTGCAACGCCATGGACTGTAGCCCATCAGGCTCTTCTGTCCCTGGAATTCTCCAGGCCAGAATACTGCAGTGGGTTGCCATTCCCTTCTCTAGGGGATCTTCTCAACCCAGGGATTGAACCTGGGTCTCCTGCATTGCACCAGCTTCCCTGGTGGCTAAGATGGTAAAGAGTGTGCCCACAGTGTGGGAGACCCAGGTTCGATTCCTGGGTTGGAAAGATCCCCTGGAGAAGGAAATGGCAAACCACTCCAGTATTCTTGCCTGGGAAATCCCGTGGATGGAGGAGCCTGGCAGGCTACAGCCCATGGAGGCCCAAAGAGTCGGACAGGACTGAAGCAACTTCCCTTTCACTCTTTCACTCCTGCATTGCAGGCAGATTCTTTACCATCTGAGCTATCTGGGAAGCCCCATTAAAGAGGAAGCCTAATCCCCCTGAACAGGAGCCAGTCCTGGTGACTTGCTTCTGGTGAACAGAAGGCAGCAAACAGCGGGCAGCAAACTGTGTCTGACTTCCGAGGCAAAGTCATAAAAGCCACCCGGTTCGGGCCTGGCTCTTTGGTGCACAGAACCAGACGCCACGTTGCAAGGAAGCCCAGCCCATCTGGGGCGATCACGCGTGGTGCTCCAGGGGCCAGTACGTCGGGGCCCGCCAGGGCAGCCAGGGGCCACCCTCGGGCGCACGCGTGAACAGCCCTCAGAGGGTGTCACCCCACACGACACCTGGCAGAGGGGAGAGGAGCTCTCCCCAGTGGGCCTGGCCCGAAGTGCAGATTCATAAGCAAAATGAACGTTACTGTTCTAAGGCTACTAAGTTTGGAGGTGCATTGTTACACAGGAGTGGATGACTACAATAGGTTCGCAGAAATACTGTTTGCTGAGAGATAAAAAGAGAAAACCTTCCATGAGTAGGGAAAATGAAAAAACAAACTCTAGTTTATTCCATCTGGTGGAATACTACACAGCAGCTAAAAGTGAATAATCTAGAAAAACACACAGATGTGCGTGTGTGTGTCTCTCTGTGTGTGCGTGTGTATGGAAAAACTGCAAAAACATAATGTTTTAAATGCTTCACAAATTACAAAAGGATAAAGAGTGTGGTCACAGTTCTCTAAATCTTTAAAGCACAAAGCCGATATTACATACTGTTTACGGATAAATACGTGTAGTAAGGTTCAAAAGCAAATCCACCAACCTCAAGAGAGGGAGGCTGGGCGTTGGCTATATCAGTAATACTTGCTGTTGTTTAGTCACTCAGTTGCGTCTGACCCTTTGCTGCAGCCCGCCAGGCTCCTCTGTCCATAGGATTTCCTAGGCAAGAATACTGGAGTGGGCTGCCATTTCCTTCTCCGGGGGATCTTCCCGACCCAGGGATCGAACCTGTGCCTCTTGCATTGGCAGACAGACTCTATCGCTGAGCCACAGGGAAGCCCTCAGTAATAATTCACTCTTTACAAAATAAAAAGAGGGACCCAACACAAACATGGCAAAATGTCAGTAACAGTTAAACCTGGTGGGGGCGGGGTTCATGTGGGTCTTTTATTAATTTTCTGGAGAACGGAGTGGGTCACAAAGTGCTTATTTCCACACTTGGCCTGGTTTACCTGGTGATAACCGGGTGATGGCCTCTCTGCCTGATTCCTCCCCTCTCCCAGGAGCTCCCCGAGGCAAGCCTTGTGCTCGCGATCACCACTGCACACAGCGGGTGCTCAACAGACTCCCTTTGGCCAGATCAACTGGAAGAAGCGATAGGACCCGGGAGGGGTGCGGCCCGCCTCTGGTGCTCAGGAGCCAAGCAGAGAGCAAAGGAGACCTGCTCCCCTAAGGGGCCCGGCAGGCCTCGAGACACGGGACGCAAGACCAGCCCGCCAAACCGGAAGATGAGCCCCTTCCCAGGCCTGAGGCACACAGCGCCCCCTCCTCCACCTGGACGCGGTGAAGATTTCAGCTGTGGCCAAACGGTATGTCACCAACACAGACAGCTGCAAAGGCGAGATGTGCAGGAAAAAGCGGCAAATGTCTCATTATAGTAACAGCCCAAATGCAGGAGACAGTCTGTCTGAGCAGCAGAAGCAGGCGGAAGTCAAAGACTCCTCCCATGGAAGCGGCGGGCAAGCCTGCGGCCAGGCCCACAGGAAGCTGCCATGTGGGAAACCTGAGCAGAGGACGAGGGATGGGGGTGCGGACCGAGGCCAGGCCACCGAGGACCATGGGCAGAAGAGAGCAGGGGGCGTCTCCAGGGAACCAGCCAGGGAAGCCCCTCGAACGCCTGTCCCGAGTCACATGTCTTCACCAGGGGGCTTCCTGTGACTTGCAGTCCGGGGCACTCCTAGTCGACACGGTGCGAACTCCACGTAAGTGGATGGCTGGTCATCTTTATTTGCCTTTTCTTCCCTTTTCCTATTTTCCAAATTTGGCTCAGATGGTAAAGAATCTGCCTGCAATGCAGGAGACCCGGGTTCAATTCCTGGGTCAGGACGATCCCCTGGAGAAGAGAATGGCAACCCACTTCAGTATGTTTGTCTAGAGAATCCCATGGACGGAGGAGCCCGGTGGGCTACAGTTCATGGGATTGCAAAGAGTCGGACACGACTGAGCGACTAACACACACACACACGTTACCATCGTAGGAAAATGTTTACGTTTTTCTTTAAGTTGATCTGAGTCTTGGCTAGTAATTCCAGCCCTAGCAATCAAGCCTAAGAAAATAACTACACAGAAGCTAAATATTATGTACATAAAGATGATCATTGCAGCCGTGCCTATAAAACAACAATAAAAAACCTGCTGGAACAAACCTCAATGTTCAGCAATAGGGACACAATGTAGTAAATGGTGGTGCAACCGCGTGAAAGAAGATGACTACTCTGAAGCCTATAAAAATAGGGAGAGATGTTAAGCTTTAGGAACAGGATCCAAAATGATATATGAATAATGCCTACAGAACTGTAGCAAAACTGTTCACAGGGGAAAGGAAAAACACAAAACTCAGGTTATTTGCTGTGGGCAGTGACGGCCAAGGCGGCAGAAAGAAGTGAGAAGAAGGGGAACAGCCAGGGCCTGACGCCATAAGCGAGGTGCAGGGGGGTGGAGGAGGAGCGTGGAGGTAGGAACAGCCGGCTGGCCCAGAAGGTGGCAGCCCCGGGCCACCAGGGGCCATCAGAGGTCCGGGCGACACAGTCAGATGAGGGAGGCTCTCGTGGGACTTGGTGGGTGCTGCCCCCCTGCCCAGGGACATCCTCATGGATCCCCAGGGCACAGGGTCATCTGACAGGAAGAGCCAGGGAGGAAGTTCAGGGCGAAGGCTCATGTACTTGAAATTCCTCAGCAAAGAAAGTTTCCCCCTAACTTCAGACGTGCACGTTCCCTGAGAACTGGGTACAGGAAGAGTTTATGAGCGCTGACCTCCCTGGTTCCAGACACAAGGCGTCAGCAGCAGACGTGACCCGGTTTGCCTTGGCGTGCCAAGTTAGATGGGGGGGCTCCACCTCTTTACCTGAGATCTTCTCCAGCTATTTAAAAAAAAAAAAAAAAAAAACCACTCTGGATGTCAGGGTCTGAAATGACGTGCTCACAATTATAAGTATTATATTCGTATGGATGACTGTAAAACTCCACCTCGGCTTGCTAAATGAAAACACCAGGCTGCCAAACCTTCTTGAAGAAATTAAACTGTTAATGTGTTAAAGACTATTACAGCCCCAAAGACATTACCATAGAATTCTCCCCCCCATTTCAACAAGGCAAGATGCTGGACTATATTGGAAACCTCTGTGAATTGCCTAATTATAGTTAATAAGGTCATCATCTTCCCATGAAATAGCCTTTTCTGTTTTCCAACAGAGCTTTCGACAATTCTAAGAACTGTTTCATTTGAAGGCTCCCTGAGAAGGCGATCACATTAGGGGCAGACGGCGGAGAGAGGCAGGCGAGAGGCGAGGCCCCGGGAGGTCAGAGAGGGCGCCCCCGTGGAAAGGGGAACACAGCTGTCCTGGAGCTCGGCCTTTCAGGCCCGG
Source organism: Cervus elaphus (assembly GCF_910594005.1). Taxonomy (NCBI): domain Eukaryota; kingdom Metazoa; phylum Chordata; class Mammalia; order Artiodactyla; family Cervidae; genus Cervus; species Cervus elaphus. The sequence continues at coordinate 66,975,107 of NC_057827.1, read as the reverse complement.
CGTGTCCCACGTGAGAAACAGGGGCGAGGGGACGGAGTTCACCGGAGCTGTGGGCATGGGGACCACTCCTCAGCCTGCCCTGTTGTCGTGGGCAATGTGGTGACCCCAGGACTGTCCAGGAACCCACCCCCCACCCCCGCCTCGGCACATGCCTGCCCTTGACGCTGGTGGCTCAGACAACGGCACCGTTGCTCAACGCTGTCCTTTTTAATAGATGCTGGGAAACGGGAAAGTGAATGCAGAGCTGTCACCGTGTGCATAATGTACAAACTCACGGGCAGTGAGGAGGTCAGTAATGACCTTCGTGCCAACCTAAAAGTAACACATGAGGAGTTTAAGTGTCCGGGCCCGGTGTGGGAGAAGGTCACCGTGACAGGGATGACGGAAGGTGGACAGCAGGGGCCAGGAACAGCTCAGGGTCATTCCTGCGGCGGCCCGGGGGGATGTCAGGTGGAAAAAGCGACGGCTGCTCGCTGTCTGCCGCCCAGACAGACCGGGCAGCCGCAAGGTAAGGCTCACGCTTCCGCCTGGCCCCGGCAGGGCGGCCGGCGCGAGGCTCGGTCTCTAGCGCCCCTGCCGGCGAGCCGAGGGACTGCACAGCACTCCTCACGGCGGGAGGGAGATGCTCGCCGCCGCCTGGGGAGGGGGCAGGGCCCGGGCTCGGCCTGCAGGGGCCGCAGCACCGGAGCCGCTCATCCGGGTGGGTAAGAAAGAGCCTGGCTCCAAATCTGGCTCCATTTCCGCGGGCCTGAGGTCCTCTGCCTCCCCAACTCGCTGGGTGATGGGAGACTGAGGACTCTGAAGCCTCCAGGGTGCTAAGTGTCCTGCTAAAAACACTCCTCGCTCGGCTAGTCTGGGTAAGGGCCAGGCCGGGGAGATGCCCATAGGTACCCGGTCATACCCCTGCTCAACACAGTCCGTTTCCTACAGAGCTGGACACACAATGACCATACCACGCAGGGGTTCCACCCCTAGATATTTACTTCAGAGACATGAGAACAAATCGCCACACACAAATGTTCATAAAAATACTATCTCTTAACGGCTCCAGGCTGGAAACAAACCAAATGTCCCTCAACAGAAGAACAAGATAAAGACGGTATGCATGTTCATGTCTTGGAATACTACTCAGCAATAAAAAGGAAGGTGCTACTGACAACACACAGCCACGGGGATCAACTTCAAAAACACGACGTTGAGAGAAGCCAGACACAGAGATTAGGTGCTGGATAATTCCATTTACGAGAAATTCTAGAACAGGCGAAACTAATCTATAATGACAAAGCAGATCAGTGGTTGCCTGGGGCTGGGATTGGAAGGAAAAGCTGGACTGATGAAGGACACTAGGAACTTTCTGGGTGATGGAGACCTTCTGTATCTTGATGGTGGGGGAGGGTGGTTGATTGGAGGCACAAACTTGTCAAAACTCACCCAATAGCACACTTAAAATGGGTGTGCTTCATGACATGTAAATTGCGCTTTAATAAAATGAATTCCATTTTTTTTTCAACTTCATCACGAATAAAATCCTAAGGCCCTATCAGGTCCTTGGAGGCCCCTCATCATCTGGTCCCTGCCTGAATCGCCAGCCTCAACTCAAGCCATGCTCCCCGCTGCTAACACTCCAGAACTAAGGCAAACCAACAGGACTTCACTCATTTTCCCAGTGAGAAAGATTAGAAACAAAACAAAAAGGTTAGAGGCCATCTTGAATATATAGACTTCTAGAGATATTGGGGAAATGATCAAACATCTGTATTTATCTTTAACACACATGTATATTTAGAAATACTGTATTCTTCCACTGCCATTCCCTCTCCCTAGGCATCCTCAAGATCAGTGGCTTCACCACTATAGTGAGAGAGGCATTTCTACATATGTCCAAGCAGGGAGCCCAATAGTTACTAAGCACCAAAGACAGGGAATGGCCTTGAACATTTGTATCAAACATTGCATTTAACCTTCACGAAACCACCAGAGGTTAAGTACCACTATAGTTCCCAAACTCTGCACCAAGGCACCTCTGGGCCCTCACAGCAGTGTCAAGAGATATTTTAACTTTCTAAAGGAAACACAGCACTATCTGTTGACACCAGGCAGACTGCAAGCTGAGATAGATAACCATTTCAATGTTAGATCACTCTGCATTTTCTATATTCCATGATGTCATGGAATATATATATCTAGGTAAAGCTGGGTTTTCAGGGGTTCTGTGACAAAAAGCAAGTATCACATGAAGATCTGGAGAAGGAAATGGCAACCCACTCCAGTATTCTTGCCTGGAAAATCCCATGGACAAAGCAGGCTACAGTCTACGGGGTTGCAAAGAGTCTAACCCAAATTAGCAACTGAGCATGCACATGAAGTTCAATGTGGAACAGGAAATGAGGATGGCAGCACCCAATCTGCCTCTGACAAGTTGGAGAACTTGCGAGTGCCAGACAGGTGCCAAGCTGTTAGGATACACACACTAAGTTGTTTGGCCCAAACTCCTTAGTAAATAGGACCACTGAGGGGCTTCCTCTGGCCTGGAGAAACATGAGAGATGTTACCGTTGATGCTAACATTGTTGTAAACTGAGACCCTCTGTACCATTTTTGCTGTTTTACAGGTGAAGAAACTGAGGCATCAAGCAACTGCTCACCCAGCATCACAGAGCTGAGAAGCTGGGGCTCAAGACCAGCGTAAAGTAACATGGCCTTCACAAATGCATTGAGTGCTAATTGACTTGCCAGGGACGTGTGTGTGTGTGTGTGTGTGTGGTGTGAGTGATGGGCAGACGGTTAAAACAAATTACGTGGTAGACAAAATAGCAAAAGATCTGCTTAAACTTTGTGCTCCAAAATTAAGAGTGTTCTATCATTTAAGAAACTGTAACTGAAACGCCTACTTCTCTGAGGACAACCTGGGGCCCAAGCCAGCCTGTCGTTCCCCTTCTTGCCACATTGACACCGCCCCCCCCCCCCCCCCCCCCGCCAAGCCCAGCCTTCCACGCCTACAGCCTGATCTGGGCCTCCGTCCTCAGTCCTGGGTCCTTCCCTCACATTTCCTGCACATTATCTTTTCATGGGTTCTCCCCTTGCTGTTGTTCAGTCGCTCAGTCCTGTCTGACTCTTTGTGACCCCATGGACTGCAACCCACCAGGCTTCCCTGCCCTTCACTATCTCCTGGAGCTTGCTCACACTCATGGCCATCAAGTCAGTGATGCCATCCAACCAACCCATCCTCTGTCATCCTCTTCTCCTCTCACCCTCAACCTTTCCCAGCATCAGGGTCTTTCCCAATGAGTTGGCTCTTTGCATCAGGTGGCCAAAGTATTGGAGCGTCAGCTTCAGCATCAGTCCTTCCAATGAATATTCAGGGTTGATTTCCTTTAGGACTGACTGGTTTGATCTCCTTACAGTCCAAGGGACTCTCAAGAGTCTTGTCCAGCACCACAACTCGAAAGCATCAATTCTTCAGCGCTCAGCCTTCTTTATGGTCCAACTCTCACATCATACGTGACTACTCCTGTGCCCACAGGCCATGTTTCTCTATTTCCCAGTAAGTAGCAGTTCACTATGTATAATGACCTTGTTAATGAATGAATTTATTAGGCTGTGAGCTAGGCAGGGCAGCCCTGGCATGAGGTCTGCCCCCCACAGGCCCTTAGTGGGCAGCGGCTGCCTTTACCAATGGCTGTCTCCCCTGGGCCCGCAGGGTCAGGAGCTGGGCCTCGGCAGCGTGGCATGGTGGAGGCTGCGTGTGTGGCCTCCAGCCTCCCCTGGGAGGCCTGTGGCATCTCCAACTTCAAGAAGCAGTTTCCAGAGCGCTCCCGAGGCCAGGGGTTGGTTCTCCCACGTGTGATGGAGGTGGCCCTTTTCCTGATCTCACTGGCTGCCGTCCTCAGAAGCCTCAGAAAAACAGAGCTTTAACTCTCTCCTTCTGGAAGCCCAGAAGGGTTCTGGCCCGGAGTCTTCTTATTTTGAAACACTTCTTTTCTAAAATGGTAAACTTTTTTTCGGCTACTTGCAAACAATTAAAATCGAAAGCGATCCATGGGGAGATGGAAGGGGAGGGTGGGTAATTATTATCAACAAAACCAATGAGAGGGAACAAATGTATTGGGCCAAAAATCTAATAAAATAAGTGGGAGAATTCTGGCGCAGCTCTGCGGGAAGCAAATTACTCTTCGGCGTCTTCACAGACAAATACACGGGAGAGGCAATTTATTAACTTGCGCCATGTTGGCCTCAACATTAACCTGTATCCCTAAAGTACTTAACTCTTACCCGGGAAACAGCTTCCTTCACTTGCATTAGGACACGCAGGGCCAATGTAGGCTTGCTATTCACAGCTTCAAATTCAATTTAAAGGGATCCCTGTTCCAATTTCCTGTAGAAAGTTACTCCGTGTTCTAATACATCAGTGTCAGGAAACACGGCCTTTACTTAATTTCTTCTCATTATTCATACAACCAGGGATCACCCAGAGCAATTTCTCCTCCTTTGTGGGCCTAACGGCAATGATGGGGCTTTTACTTTTCATCTTTTCAAGCACCAGCTGCTCCGAGGTCTCCCCTGCCTTCCAAAGGGACCCTTGCTCTGCCTCCTGCGGGGTGGGGGAGGTCTCTGCGTGGCGACAGAGCTTATGACAACGACATTCAAGCCTGCCAATGTCTGTGATTCATATTCGAAAAGGCAGTGGAGTCACAAACCATAGAGACAAGCCCCAAGCCACCATGTTTCCTTAGGCCAGACACCTCTCCCCTGGGGCTCAGACTCCATGCTTGAGAAATGACAGGCTGGACCCGGATCACTGAGCCCCCAGCCTGATAAGTCACGGAGCCATTTGCGCCAAGGCAGCCATGTGAGGAAGCCTAGTCATGAGAGAGATAATGCAAAGATATGGGGAGGGAGGGCAGAGGGGAGGGTGCTGGAGCCCCCCCCAGCTCACTCTCCCTCTAGGGAGCCCCCGAAAATTTGCACGAAGCCCTTGGAACTCCCCCCACCTCCAGCCAAAGCACAGGTTGCAAACCAACGATCTGAGTTATCTCAACAGGCCCCTCTAAGAAAATAAGTCTAGTGCTCTGAATTTCCTTTGCACAAGCAAAACACTCTTAATAAGACTGTAATGGAAAAATAATTCATGCATTTTATTTCCTATTTAATGCATTTATGTGTTTTCTACGATAAGCATACATTATTTTAATAATCAGAAGAAAACAAACATTATTAAAAAGACAATAATTCACATGGCTTTAAAAAAAAAGCAAAAGAAAACACCCGAGGCACAGAGGAGACAAGCAGGGAAGATTTTGTACTCTTCCGGCGTCATCTGCCAGCGTTAACGGCTAATTGCTCTCGTCCCTTCAGAGCAGCAAAATACCACGGTGTCTAGAAAGGTCTGATGAGTCACCAGCAGCTCTGCGGCTCTGCTGCGTCACTGAGCCCTGTACAGGCTGCGCAAACACTCATCACCCCGGCTGCCTTCGGCTTCAGAGACTGGGGGCGAGGGGGGCCACCGGAAGGAACAGATCCGGCACTGGGCGGGGGGCTCTGTGGAATCTTCCAGAAAGATCTTGACCTCCCCACACCTCGGATTTCTTCCTCCCTAACAGCCACCACACAGGGCCAGGCAATATTGGACCTCAATATATGTACAAGTGGGTTTTCAGTAAATGCAGGCATTTTTAAGCCCCTAAATTTTACTTACATTTATACTGAAATCTTGGGAGTCTACAATAAGGGAATGGGCAAAGCTATCTGAGGTCGGGGTTGACACGACCCTTCCCCATCTGTTCCATCTTAATGGTCTAACAGATCACAGGAGTCTCAGAAGGGGTCTCTGCAGGGGGGCTTCCCTCAACTCCACACGCACCAGTAAACAAACTCCAAGGCTCCCGATGCTTATATGAAAAACTCAAGATCCTCCCGTATTCCCCACAAAGCCCAGATCCCGCACTACAGGTCATTCCCCTGTCCACAGCTCCCGGGCCCAGGCCCCCCTCACACCTGCTGTGTGGGCACCTCTGCTCTGCGCCCTCAGGTCCTCAGCCTGCCCTGCTTCTCTCCCACCCCAGCCATCTCCCGACCCCCAGGACCAGCCTGAGTGTCCCCTCCACCCCTGTCAGGACCGGCCCTCTTCCTCGCTGCTCCCAACACCTGGTTTACACCAGCCAAGGGCCCCTCCTACAGCCCACCTTTTGAGAACTGTCTGGACACTGGCCAGACACCATGAGCTCTCAGAGGAGGGGCTGGCCACATCTCTGTCCCCACTCCAGTCTCTGGCACCCAGACTCAGACCAGCAACACTGGCCATCGGGGCCTGTTTGGGCACCAAACTGTGAGACTGTGGTCCCCACTCTTAGTAATTTTATGCTTTAGGAGACAGCTGCCTCCAAAACCTCTAAGAAGAACATAGCAGAGCTCCAGGCATACATGTGGCCTCAAAGGTTTCTCTGATTTGCATGCAATAAGCAGCCATCAGCAGCAGCTGCCCTGGGAATGCACTTGCTTCCAACAAGGGCACCCTGAAGCAGGAATCAGGGAGCTGAAAGGCAGCCATCTGCCCCTGCCCACGACCACTGCCCAGGAGGCCAGCCTCGATGCTCTGAGCCACGCGGACTTTCCAACACCATCTCACCTGACTTAGGAAGATGAACAGGGCTTTGAATTAAAAGCTCTTCCTCACTGCTTCCTGGACCAGGAGAGGTATGTGGGCCTGAGAGTAAACAGGACGGGAGGGTTATTCATGTCAAAGGAGAACAGTTACCCCCCAAAATGTGAACACATCAATAAGAATCTGAAAGCAACTTCTCAGGAATATAGGACACAATGCACATTAAACACCTGAGCACCGAGCATACATCATTGCCTAACCTCTCAGACACTCCCTGGTTAGTACTAAGATGTTAACAGCAGGCTCAGCCCGGCATCGATCTTCCCCTGCGAGGACTTCTGCAAACTTCGTCGTCTGCGCTTAACTCACTCTGCTCCCAATGCTGCCACCGTCTTGCTGAGTCCACACAGCGCCGGCCGTGGGGCTCCCCTAACCAGCGGGGACCATGGTGCCATCAACATCTCAAGGTTTGGAGAGGAGCGGGCGTGTATGTGATGCCACGCACTGAGCCGGGAACGTGGTGGGGGTCTCACCAAACAGACTTGTCCTCCCACCGCAAGTCAATCTCCCCTCGAGCTCTGGTGGTACAAGACGCAGGCCGTGGTCAAGTCCACACCAGCGTGGCCCCCAGTGCCCCAAGACACTTTCTCAGGCAAGCCAGAAACCAGGCCAACGGGAATTAACTTCATGCTTCCCTAGGTCCGTCATCCACTCTATTCCCCGGAAGCTGCCAACCAAGCAAACAGGAATATTGATCACTGCAATCATCTCGATGCAAGTCTGAGGGCCGAGCACTTCATGTGCGTTTCAATTAGAAGGGGAGGCTAGCCGTTCTAATTCTACTTCATTCCAGCCAGCATCACTCTGGGCAACAAATGGGCTCCTAAAAAGTTGAGTTAATCAGCAATCTATTAATGGAATCACACCTCCACATTGATCTTACATTATTGTTGCAGAATGGTGCATATTCATTCTCCGCCCTGAATTTTAAGCACGGGGAAGGAACCAGGAGTTACCACGGCTGTGCCAAGCTCCGGGCATCACAACTGCCATCGTGCTGAGTGTGCAAAAGTGTGCATGCGGAGTAACACGGGAGAGAGCCCGACGACCTTTCCAAGGCCCCGGGGAGAGAGAACACAGCTCAGGAACAGCGCGGCCAGCTTCCTCTAGGAGCCCCACTGGTCCCAACAATTCTGAAGCCTTTGCCTCCGATTCACTCCCTCGATATCCAGCCATACATGCTCTGGTTGGAAAGGCAGCTGGGTCCTTCTAATCCAACTGAGCCCACGTCCATCTAGTTCTGCAGTCAGGCTGGGTGTACCCCAGGATTTAGACATGAGTGAGGAGTGGCTCCCCCAGCCCAGGACAGGGGACCTGGAACCACAGTGACCAAGAGGAGGAGACCTGTTTTGTTCTGTACATCCTTTGTCTGCCTTGATTTCTTTTAATTGCCTTTTTTTTTCAACTTAAACAAATACAAATAAAAAAACAGCTCACCCATTTCTTTTTAATGTTACACCAAACTCACATATCGGGTTGGCCAAAAAGTTCGTTTGGGTTTTTCCATACCATCTTACGGAAAACCCAAACAAAACCTTTTGGCCAAATCAACATTTCTACTCTTAAAAATTTTGTTTTTTAATGAAATGAGTGAAAATGGTTTCTTCCTCCTGAGGAGGCTTACAATCAAACAAGGGAAATGAGATCCAAAATCCACAGGAGACATTTTCATTCACCCCAACAACCATCTTTTGGGCCCTTGTGCTGTGGAGGCCCTGAGCTCCGCAAGAAAGGTCACGAATGTGGTGACACTCAGCTGTCAGTTTCTCGGAGAGCGAAGGACCCGCTCCATGCTGCTGCCTCGGGTCCAGTCCCCTGGCATTTGATTGCATGGTAGGTGGGGGCGGGGGGGTCACAAGGTGTTAGCAACTTCCCTGCTCACTCAGTGACTTCCTCGGGAGGTCACGTGGAGAGAAAACCTACTCGGAATCAGGAAAGCGCATTTCAGCAACTCTGCCCAGAAGAGCTGGGGTGACACCTGTAATCCTCTCATTATCTCATTTAGCTGAAGTTAGTCGGCAGATCACACCACCACTCAGCTTAAAAAAGGCCTTGGAGAGCCGTCGAAGCCTCCCATTTTCCCAACGAGAAACCAGAGCCACAGCTGGCCTGACGTGCTCAGGGTCTCAGCCGATACACGCTGACCCACACATGGGCCCCTGGCCCCTGACCGCCGGCTCACCGCGCTCTGCCCCCACGGCTCACCTGTCTTGTCCCCGTCCACAGTGATAACTGCACAGAGAAATGAGTCACTCACTCGCCCAGATCATGCCTGTAGGATCACAGCGCTGTTTTCTTAGGGAAAAAAGTAATAACAAAGAAAAGGTGAGGGGAGGGGGAGCATCTTAAGTAAAAGCTGTCCCTCCTGATGTGATGGATGGAAAGCTTTTCCGCGTGAGATGGAATGGTGGGTGATTACACCAAGGTAATACAATGCTTGTCACCTGTCAGGAGAGCAGATGTCACCACCTTTTGACAGAGGGCATTTGGCAAGAAGAAGTTACAAAGAGAAAGCTTTCCTCCCCTTACTTTCTAGGGGGCAGAATAATAAATCACCTGCATCGTCAAGACCTGCTCAGGGCGGCACGCGTGTAACAGGCGGCACTTCCTAAGCCCCCGTGCCGCTGCAGGCATGCACCACAGCAGCAGGGGTCACTGGGCTGTTATTTTGTTTAATTTATTTGGCTGTGCCGGGTCTCGGTTTCGGCACGCGGGGTCTTTAGTTGCGGCAATGTGACCTCCTAGTCACGCCATGTGGGATCTAATTCCCTGACCAGGGACTGAACCCCGGGCCCCCTGCAGTGGGAGCGTGGAATCTTTGCCACTGGACCAGCAGGCAACTCCCAGTAATCAGCGGGCTTTAAAAGCCTTACACGGTTTAGCACAAGCCCCATCCAACACTTAACTACTCTCACCAGCACCAACTAACGCCCGTCAGACCCCAGGAAGGTGAGCCAAGGGAAGTGAGCTAGAGCCCCTCCCAGGAGTCTGTACTAAGGTGACACCCCAAATTCCAGGGGGAAAATGGCAGGTGCCCGAATACAGAGGATGCACTGAGCTGGGAGGGCAGAAGGCATCTCAGGAAGAGAGCCCGGGGTGTGAGTTACGAGTGAGTCACCGTCCCCAGCTCCTTGTTCTCTCCCGTACCCTCCAACTCCTCTCTACAAACCCGTTTAGAGACAGAAACAAAGTGAAAAGCTAGAGAAACAAAAAACTTGTAAATGAACCAAAAAAAAAAAATTTGTTTTTGGCACAGCATGCGGGGTCTCCCTTCTCCAACCAGGGATGGAACCTGCGCCCCGCCCCCCTACGGTGCAAGTGTGGAGTCTTGACCACTGAACTGCCACAGTTGTTTGTTTTTAATGGGCCATAAGAGACTCCTGGTCCAAAGCGATGAGGAGGAAGGAATGACCAGTTCCGGCAGGGGGTGAGGGAAGCCCATTCAGCAGAGAGGGAACTTGGGACAGCCCAGGAGGGCAAGGACCTGCCCCATGGGGAACTGGGGGACGTGGGCACATGGCTTGGGCTGTGGGGGGTGGTGCAGAGAAGGTGAAGACACTGCAGGAAGGAGAGGGGTCTTGCCCCCATGACACTTAGGGCTTACAGGCAGGATTGGACTGAGACCCCCTGAAGCAACGAGAGAAAGCAATAAGCAAGGGGCGTTTAGTTAAGCAGTACAAGGGGGAGATACTGCTTAACTACCCCCCCGAGGCCACCAAGAAAGCCACATAGGAGCAGGGGCTGCGGCCGGGAGGAAGGAGGACCCCCTCCCCCCGCCCCGGGAACGGGAGCAGCCGCCGACGCGCCCCGGAGGCCCAGAGGAAATATTATTGCAAGACAAAAACTGAATTATGAAATCCGCAAGCAATAATTAGTTTAAATTACTACTTCTACTTGAATAATTAAACACGCTTATTTTCACTCACTGATGTTTTATTCATTACCATACATCTTTCCTGAAAGTTGTTTTTAACGTGAATATTCTTTTATTTGCAAAGATCCCACAGAGATTTACTATGCTAATTTCAAACCTTTCTTCTAAAATAAAAACAACAATAACAAAAACACTCCAGATTATCATCCATTAGCGACTGCTGTGTGGGGCACATTATCAACTTAAGTCATAGCAACTGGCTGCAAGTACTGTGGGCTGTTGTAAAGTTATTCACACACCAAAGCTTCCTTCCTTCAAAATTCACTGCTGAAAGGACGATATTTAAATAAGCTCGAAATGACTATCAAAATAAAAAGACCCAAGTGCAGCAAGACCATTTAGGCACCAACAGGAAGCGCCTTTTGCTTTTTATCACACCCTCTATTAATGAAAATGATTTTGCGTTTCCACAAATAATGTTTGGATTTTATAAGTCTTATTTTTACACCCCAGAGCTAAGATACCCATAAGCACAGTAATAAAGGCTTAAGGTTTTTATTAAGCAAAGTTACCTTTGGGAATAAGTACTAACTTAAATGTAATCCATGAACTAAGTCTCCCCTGCTGGGCTATTAGCTGGTATTGGCTGGATGGCAAAACTCCAAGTCCGAGCTAATGCCAACAAGCCGGGCCTAAGTCAGACCCTGAACAAACAAAAGGAGCGACAGTGCCATCACTGTCAAAGCCAGATCCACGGGGTCCTCGGGGCGGGTGAGGGGACCACGAAGCCTACTTAATGTGCAGGCATGCAGGCCACTCCACAGAACTGACAACAGCTGGACCCACTGGACTGCTGAGACAAACACCAGGGCATGTGACTCTGCAGTGAAGCATGTGTATGTGTACACATTCACATGCGCACACACACACACGCCGTTCCACAGAACTGACAATAGTCAGACCCACTATACTGCTAAGGCAAATACGAGGGCATGGGACTCTGCAGTGAAGTGTGTGTGTGTGTGCACATTCACATGCGCACACACACACACACACGCCGTCCCACAGAACTGACAACAGCTGGACCCACTGGACTGCTGAGACAAACACCAGGGCATGGGACTCTGCAGTGAAGCGTGTGTGTGTGTGTACACATGTGCGCACATGTACACACACACACACATACATGCTCTGTTGCTCAAGCACAGGCTTCTCCAGGGGAGCAGCACCTGTCCTGAAATTGGCTGGTTCTCGATGAACATTTGTCAAGTGAAACTGAGTATCAGATTTTTTTTTTAAGGCCCCAACTATATTTCTCTCTCTCCCAACCTCCTATAAGAGCAGTCAGCCATCCATGCCAGGAATGCAACTAGTGTGCCGCACCCGCTTCCCACGGGGAACGTAAAAGTCACCCTGGGAACCTGGCCACCCCCCGCCAACACTGCCTTTCTTTCCCCTGTGATTTCCCCCCCATTAAGTAAATTCAGCCAAGGATTTTTCACACGGGTTCCAACTAGTCTTCTGGAGCCATGGGAAAGTGGATTACTCAAATTTAGAAGTTGCCATATCAAAAATGACCATCTACTGAACAGATTTATGAGCCGTGGCACTAGCTTGGCCTTTGGAAAATGAAGGGGCTCCGGAGGCCACAGACCGGGGGCTCAGCTGATTCTAGAACTCAACATTATCTGCGTCATCATCGTTAGAAGCATCCGGACCACAGAGCAGAGCTTCTGCTGGGGCTCCTGTTTCCGTGGCAACAGCTTCACTGGCCTGTCACAGAAAGGAGGAAGAAACAGGAGGGGGGAGAGGCAGGAGGAAGCGGCAGGGTAGAGAGGGGGAAAAGCTAGGAAGAGGGCAGGCGAGGACGGGACGCGGACGAAGGCAGGGGAAAAGTACAGAGAGGACCAGGGGGCGGGGCGGGGAGAGGAGACGCGGGGGCACTGGCAGGCCCAGCCACCTACAGGTGCGCTTCTGCCTGTATGCAAGAGCCTCCTAGTTCCACTTGTTAAAAGCGACCCATTGCAACTCCCGGATGCTGCCTCAAGACACACTCAATTATCTGATAAACCCCAGGAAAGCTGTGCCGGAAAGTGAATGTGGTGAGAGGTCTAACTCCAAACTCTCAGTAACGTCAACATCCGCCCAGAGGTCTGGCTGGGTTAAATCCAGAAGGGAAAAAAGGGAAGAGAAAAGCAAAGGCCCAGGAGACCTGTTATCACTAACCTGCAACCATTAGGACGCTGCCCCACTGGCGCCTGATAAAGCGAGCAGTTCTCGGAGCCTCATTAACAGGCAAACCTGCTGGTCCTGCTCACGGCTGCACGAGGAGACGGGTCTTGAAAACCAAAACATGTCCAGCCAGAGCCTGGCTGTAGGGCCCTGACATGGGACACCAGCCAGGCCTGGAGGTCGGGGGCTTGGGGGCAGGGGGCGGGGGGCTGGGGGGGGGGGCGGTCCTCAGTACAAGGAGCTCAGAATAAGTGGCCAGGACAAGATTCAGTCCACTCCCTGTCCCCCCCGGCACCTCCACCCCCCCCAAAAGAAAAACAATAATTAACAAGTAAAAATTACAAGAGCTCTAAATGCAACCTGCGATCCTGGGTTGGGTTGGATCCTAAAATAGAGAAGGACATTAGGGGGAAAACTGGTGAAATCTGAACAAAGTCTACAGTTTAGCGAATGGAGTTACACTGATGTTAACATGTTGGTTTTGGCAAACACATCAGGGTTGTATAAGATGCCGGGGAAGCTTGCAGACGGGCACCTTGGAACTCTCTGAATTACATGCATGACTCTTCTATAAGTCTAAAATTATTTTTTTTAAGTTTTAAAAGAACAACACGGGCTGTTTTAAAGTAAGACTCCTGCTTTTCTAACAGTGATTTATCTTTTTCATATAAAACCAATGCCCTTGATAGGGTTTAACTATCATAAAGTTTTGCTGGAAGGCTGGCTGAAACATTATGGCAAAAGCTAGGCTCCTGCAACAAAAGTGAATTATTAAACTCGGAACGTGTTAGCAGTGCCTCTGTGCTCTGGAGCTGGGATGCAGGGAGAGACGGGCCCCGTGCACATAGGAGCAAGGGCTCTGATCCGCAGAAACGGAGAGGCTTGCAAGAACCTGCCTTTACAGCCTCTTCACACACCACACTCCTGACTTCCTGCCTCCCAGGTCTTCTCCAGAGAGCCTCGCTCCCCGGCTCTCTGGGTCCAACCCCCCAGCCCTGCTGGCAGCCCTGCAGTCTGCATGTTCCTCCACGCCTTCCAGCCTTCACAGTCTATTCCCTCTTCCCCAATGCACTTCCACCTCTTTGCTGCAGAATGACTTCCGTGCATCCTCTAAGACCCCACGTGACTCTCACACAAACAGTGCCCCCTGCAGGGCTATCCTGTGTGCCCCGGGGGCACCTCCACCTCCACCCACCCGAGCAGTTATGATGGGATGGAAGTACATGTCCACCTGTTCCTTTTTCCCAAAGAGACCGAGCGACTTTCAAGGAAGGGTGAAATGCTGAATTCAGCCCTGTATCCACGCTCACCCCCAGCACCCAAGTCTTGCAACAGATGCTCAATGAATGAAAGACTTGGGAGTCAAGAATGAGGGCAACTCTTTTAAAAGAGAAAATACCAGTATACAACCTTCCATATTCTGTGAAAGGGTCAAAAAGATTCTATTTGTGAGATGCGAAAGCAGCAAGCCCTTTTAAGAGAAACAGATTTTGTTACAGAATGACGGGTCCATTTCCATAGACAACATGAGCCCGGCGCGAGTATCCTCTTCCAACCGGGAAACTGAAAAGCTTTTCAAAGGTTTCGGTTTCCTTGACAACAGCATTGCTGGAGACAAGCAGGGAAATAATTAAAAAGTATGTTCTCTTCGCTTCGAACTCCTTGAGTGTTTATAAGCAATAATGAACAGGCCGAGCTCGGTGTCCACGGTGTCAGTGCGGACGGAGCTAGGGGCACCGGGGGGGCACCCCGTCCTGCCACCCCCTCCAGCGGGGCCTCCTCTGAACCCTGGTGAGGACCTGCCCAGGACCACACTTATCCCCAGGAATCACAGCCCACACAGGTCAGATTCGCGACAACTGTGCTCGCCAAGGGCCAGGTCTCAGGCCGCGCGCTACGGCCTTACAACAGTCCACTGAGTCTTGGCACCACTTGGCAAGAGGGTAACTGAGGTGCAGAAGAGTGAGGGGCAGCCCAGGCGCTTGGCCCAGGGGCCCCGGGAGAGCATGTCAGCTCCGCAGACTGACCCTACACGACCGCCCGGGGCCTCCACTCTGACCCTCCGATCTCACCGTGGGGCAGCCAAGGCCCTGGGGGAAAACGCCTGCCCTAGCACTGCCAGCGTCCAGCCCACATCCCCACGCGGGGCTGCTCGCCGTGGCAACAAACTCAGGCAGCAAGCCTGGGCAGCCCGCGCCCCCACCCTGGCCGCAAGCACATGCAGAGCCCGTCCGGCCCCGCGGCAGCACTCGGTCCTGAGCTTGATTTATGAGCCTCCTTCTCCTTCCAGGGTGGCTTTTCACGGTCTGTTCTGTCTTAACAGCTTCACCGTGTGTGTGTCTTTTATTGTAAGCCTCCTCAAATCTTTTCTGGATTTATGATTTATAAATAAATAACAAATAAACAAATGCACAGGCTGTGAGCGTCAGCCCAGGCACGTTACCCGAGAGTGGAAACGCAAACATCCCGACGGATGGAGAGCAAGCCTTGCTCTGACTTAGTTTCCAGCTCCGCTCTGGTCTTCGAAGCCCCTTCCCCAGCCCAGCCGCCTCCACCAGGGCGCTTCCTGAACAGATCAGAGGTGTGGAGGGCATCGAGGTGTGTGGACAAGACCACCCCCGAGAGTCTCTGTGCCCCCGAGGTCCAAGGGGCCCACCAGGGTTGTGGGACCGAGTAGGTGTTATTCATTCATTCCCAGGTGTTTTTAAAGCACCTACTATGTGTTCAGCCCTCTTCCCAAAGAGGAGATACAACAAAGGAAAAAAATAAATTCCCTGTCATTATGGAATTTATATCAGAGTCTTCTCATTTCACAGAGGAACCAGTTAAGGCTCACAAAGAGAACTTCCTTGGTGGTCCAGTCATTAAGACTGTGCTTCCAATGTAGGGGGCACAGGTTCAATCCATGGTTGGGGAAGTTCAACATGCTGCAGGGTGTGGCCCAAGAACAAAACAAAACCAAACCAAAGACTCACAAAGATTAAGGGCCTTGCCCCCCTGCGCCCCCGACCCCCATCTCACACACACACACACACACACACACACACACACACACGACTACTTTCCGGAGTTCCCAAGCAAGAAGCAGACAGGGAACAACCCCAGAATGCAGAAGCAGAAAGAAGGGAGCTCAAATACCAGCCCTGTGCTGAGGAGCTATACATCTTTCAGTGCCCCTCTCTGCTCCTCAGTCTTCTCATCTGTAAAATGGGCATAAGGATGGGGCTAACAGCAGTGCCAGCCAACATTAGAGCGCGCCGGCTGTATGCTCTCAAAGAATTTTCCATGAGTTTTCTTGTTTTATCATTAGACGACTGAGATGGATGCTATGATTACCCTGCTTTACTGATGGAGAAGCTGGGGTCCCAAGAGTTATATAACTTACCAAAGCCACACAGTTAGAACACACGGGGGCGGGGTAGACACCCCCCACCCCCACTGCAGTGGGACCTGAGCTTAGCTAATTGCCCTATGACCCAGCTGGGGGTCATTAAGATGCAAAAGCCCAGTGTGGGGCAGACCCAGCCAGACTCTTGCCACTGACTATTCAGGCCTAAAGCTCACAAGAGGGCCGCCCCCCCCCCCCCCCCCCCCCCCCCCCCCCCCCCCCCCCGCCCAGCTACCCTCGCTAGGCCCCAACACTGCCCAGACCCATCCTCCCCGACCCCCCACCCCAGCACAGCACCCAGCACACCCTTGTCATCCCTCCTCTGGGACCCGGCTCAAGTGTGTCCTTCCCTGAAGCCTGGCTGGTCCTCTGCCCCGCCCTCCACAGAGCCACCGGCTCCCCAGCACCGTCAGTCTGCTGTGCCCCAGGTCCCGTGGGACCCTAGGGGTCCCGTGTCTGTTTTGACACCTGACCCCCCCAAGCCTTCTTGACAGCAAGGGTGTCTGGTCCCCTCTGAGCCTATAGAGGCAGCGTTCAATCGATGGCTGGACAGACGCCCAGCTGAAGAATGCACTGGAGGAAGCAGGTTTCCCAATAGGGACCCGGAGGGGCCACTCACGGACTCTGACACCCAGGCCCCCTCTGGGGCCCTTGCTGCTCACACCGCTGACAGAGCCCCAAACAAGGCCTGAGCAACCCCCCCAGCCACGCAGCTGCGAGTCCAGAAGGCCTGGCTCCCGGGCCGCGCCGCCCCCCGGGTGCACACCCCAACTACGAGCGGCCGACGTCACGCTGCTGAGCCGGAAAATAGGCAGGCACGTCCCGGGCGGCCCAGGTGCCCAGAGCGGCCTGCTGGCGTCGGTGGGCGCACGCCGGATTATTTGTTCAGCGAATCAAGGCAACCGGAGGCAAATTGGATTGCAAGCCTCCCGTGCTTAGGAACGCGGCTTAGGAGGCAATTACAGAATAAACCCGGGCTTGGAGTCCTTGATAATACCTTCCATTTGTAAGGGTTTAGAGTTTACAAAGTGGTTTCACACGTCCAACCTCATCTGATCCTTACAGCCCTGTGAGGTAATTATTTCACAGATGAGAACACGGAAGACCCGACGAGTCCGCGGAGGATACGCGGCCTCGTTCGGAACCAGAACTGGCCCGGGGGTCCAGGGGCGCCGCAGGTCAGGACCAAGCCAGGCGCCCGCCGTCCAAAAGGGGCCTCGGAGCCCCCGGCGCAGCCTGCAGCGGCCTCCCCGCCCACTGGTAGTGCGGGCTCCAGCCTGCTCCGAACCCTCCCATCCTCAGCGCCCCCCAGAGGAAGCCGCGCCCGTGGCGACCGGCTCTGAGTACCGGAAGGTCCTGCCTCACCTGTGCTGAGCGGCCCCTGCGATGCCCCGGAGCAGACATCTCCTTCCTCTCCCCGCCGTGGCCCCTGCCAGCGCCGGAGGGCAGCCCCGCGCGTCCCGCCCGGGCCCCCTCCAGGACATTTCAGAACATAATTGAAATGAGAGCCAGAGAACAGGAAGAGAGATGGGGGACGAAAACAAACAACTTTTCTACCCGAAGGTGACAATGAAAATGAGTTCTAATTTGTGTTTTTGTGCCTTTCAAAATAACACTTCAGCTAGTTCAGAAAAGAGACCACTTCTGTTTATAAAAGCTCTTGAGTTTTCCCTCTGGTTGCCGGGGCTTGTGTAAATACACTGCGAGCAGGGAGAGAAAAATTGCTACTTGGGAAACTTTTAATGTTAGCATGTATGCGAATCAGAATCCTAGACTCAGCAGGTTAAAAATGTTCTCAAAGCAATTTTGGTGTTAGTCTAAATAATTATAGATCACATTCACTTAGATAAGGGCCTTTGCCCCCTCGGGGCTCCAAAGGAAAATTCTAGGCATGATAGTTAAGCAAAATAGTTGGTTATTACGCAGGCTTTGCAGTGGCAGTGCAAATTGGTATAATCCTTTTGGAAAGCAATCTGACAGGAGATGTATCTGGACTCATGGAAATGTACAACCCTTTGACCCAGCAGTCCCATTTATGGGAATCAATCCGAAAGAAATAATCCGACAGAAAAGGTTCCATGCATGAAGATAACCACTTCCGCATTAGCTATAATAGCAAAAATTAGCAACCACGTAAGTGTCCGAGGACAGCTAAGTAAATTACAGTTAATCAACTCGATAGAGCATCACGGAACCCGCGGAAATTGACGGCCCTCCAAAGACGCGGAGGCGGCCGGTGGCGCTGCGGAGGGAGAGGCTGGGAGAGAATGTTAAGTGGGAAAGCAGGCTGCGGAACTGTGCGCGCGCCCTGTGAAACCCACAGGTCCATGCGGGTCACAAGTTGACAGGAGGGTGTTAAAAGGATAATCATACTCTTAGTCTAGGTTGGCACTGGGAGGTTTTTCCCCATCTTCGTGTAATGCTGTCGCATCATCTTCGTAAAGGGCAGAACAGAGCGGTGGGGAGGAGGGGGAAGGGGACCAAGAGAGGTTGGGACCCTGTAGGGATCGCACTGGGGTCACATGGTTTGGAAAGCCGACCAAGCAGTGAGGAGGCAGTGGCGGAGCCTGGGCTGACCTGCACGCACACATCGGAGCCGGGAGGCAACACTGTCTTTAACAATATGGACAGCCCCACCCCCCTGCCCCCCGCCGAAATTATAGATGTGAATGAAAAGGCGGCTCTCAAATCCTTCGGCCCCTTTGTCGCTCTCTAAAGTCAGGGACCTCTGGGGTCGCAGAGAGTCGGACACGACCGAGCGACTGAACTGAAAGTCAGGGAAGGCTCCAAAGAGCTGCTGTTTACACGTGGTTTACCCCTCCACATTTAGCATATTAAAGATCATAACAAGGACATAGAAAAATACTTATTAATTTATGTAAAAGGAACAATAATAAAGCTGTTACATGTTAACATAGATAACATATTTCTTATGAAAAATAACTGTCTTCCAAGATAAAAAATAAACGAGTGAGCAAGCACTGTTTACATTTTTGCTATCTCGTTAATGGCTGGCTTAATACAAGACAGCTGCGTTCTCATAACTGCTTCTGTATTTAATCAATTGCAACAGCACACATATCATAGCCTCTGGAAAACTCCACGTACACTCATGAGAGAACGAGAGTGAAAAGGCAAGGAACTTCTAGGTGTTATTATGAAAATACTTTTCACCCCGTAGACCCCATGAGAGGGTCTCAAGGACCCCCAGGGGTTTGCAGACACACTGACCACCACTGCAATAAACGACACTATTAAAAACTGCTACCATGGGGGGTGGGCGGATTTAAAATTATACCTACAGTTGGAATTCAACAGGGTTGATTTTTTTTTTTTTTCAAGAGTAGATGGAAAGAGACTAAAAGTCTGCAGTCATTGCTTCTGGGTAGAAAGACAATGGGCAATTTTTTTCTTTATGCCTTCCTGTTTTTGTTTTTTTCCATAGTGTGTGCGTATTTCTTTTATGGTCAAAAACAACATTTCTTTTTTGAGGAATGGTTTGGGTGGCTGTGGTGTACCCGTGCCCTGCGGAATCAGTTAATGGGAAGACGGTAATTTTAAACCGTCGGTGGCGGGCATCCGCGTGGGGTGCGGCAGCTCCCTTTGTGCCATCGATCCCTGGCACCCAGCGCACATCCATCACCCACGCCGCCTGCCCAGGGCCCGCGGGGAGCCGGGGAGAGATGATGAGAACTGAAACTGGCTCCCGCTAATCACTGCGAGATGAAGGTCAAATATAGGCGACTGTTCATCAACACCTGGGATGGGCGGGGAGGACACGCTCCAAGGCCAGGGGACAATTACAAAGGGAGAGGCCCACAGACTGGACCACAAAATAATGTTAGGTCCAGGACCAAAAAATAAATAAAATAATGAGATACTAAAGTCAAACAACACACGGTGGTGGGGGATGAGGGGGGCGAGGTATGATGACGGGTCAACATTGTTAGCATGTAAATTGCTCGGGTAAGAGAAATGCCAAGACTCCAGGAGATTAATGGGCGAGAACCACAAACACTCATTCAGCATTCACGAGGTGCCAGGGTCTGTTCTAAGAGAGCCGCCGGTAAATGAACTCATTTGGTTCTCAAAC
The DNA here is from genome assembly GCF_910594005.1 of Cervus elaphus. Taxonomy (NCBI): domain Eukaryota; kingdom Metazoa; phylum Chordata; class Mammalia; order Artiodactyla; family Cervidae; genus Cervus; species Cervus elaphus. The sequence continues at coordinate 66,954,860 of NC_057827.1, read as the reverse complement.
AAGATACCCCTCGCTTAGCCAACGTTGTAATCATTTTAGTGCTGTCGAGGGTGAAGAGATGCAATCATGTCTACACAAGAAGTGGTGGCGTGTGCCACGAGCAGAAGGCTACGGAGCCCCTCAAAAGGAGGACGCGGACCTGGGCGCTGAGAGGAGAAGACGTGCACGGCACATGAGTGAAAAAGCCAGCCGGGGGACGGCACCGGGAGTGAAGCGTGCGTGCTTAACAGAGGCCCCGGCCTTCGCCCCGGCCAGGACGCAGGGGCTGCGCGCATCCCCGGGGCTGGAAGATTCCTCACCAGGCAGACTGACAATCATCGGAGATGTGGACGTTCAGGGGTCTAGCCTACCTCATCATTCTGTAATATCCTCACCGTCACACACACACACACAGTCTCATCAGCTTTTTCAGGATCTCCCTCCTGAATCAGAATAAACAACAGAATATTTCTCACGTGAAATCACAGACACCAAAACAAGAAGACAGAAGGGGCTGGAGACAGACAGGAACGTTTTCGGCAAAACTTTCAAAGAACTCAGCCAGGAAAAGACCTTATCAGTAGGCAATGAAAATAATCTACTGTAAACAATGTCAGAAAGGAATATTCAGAAAACAAGAAACAACTCTTGGAATGTCAAAAGAGGATAGAAGGGAACACTTCTCTGAATACATGGAGAAAAAGTTTACGCACAGGACAGCAGAAATAACAAAATCGCGGGCAGCTGGGGGGCTGGTGGGTAAGGATTGAAAAGATAAAAGTGGAGGAGATTTCCCCCAGAAGAAATAAAACAGGAAGGCAAAGCAACAGAAAATTAGATATGAAAAAAATCAGAAGCTCAATCCAGGGACACCCAGATAATCCAATTAATCAGAGTCCCAGAGCCAGAGCCCTTCACAGGCAACAACCCCGAGGGCTCTCGATATCTCCAAGCGGCCCCTGTTCCCTGGGAGGCGCTGAGGTCCGCACGTCTCATCCTTGGAGGGGGGAGGCCGGGCCTGGATCAGCTCCAGGAGCCCTGGCCAAGCGGAGCTAACGGGCTCCGTGTCACTATGGGTCAGGGCATCTTGGGCGGGGGGCAGGGGGGAGGTAGCTGAGGCATGCCTGCTCTCTCTTATCTCGTAAAGAAACTTCGGGAAGCTGGCCAAAGGGAAGCCATGTGAAGGAAAGCTTCCAGGGGTGCTGGACCGACCCCGCTGGCCTCGGTCCAGGGCTCTGGTCCCCGCATCCTGCCCCACTCCCCTGGTTCCCGGGGTCTTCGCTAGGGCCGCGTCCGTCTGTCTGGGAGAGGCGCCAGACTGCAGACGGCAGAAGCAGGGGTTGGAGGGGGGGGGGGAGGATTGATTGGAGATTGGAGTGACTTACCCACTCCCTTCTTTTCAGGGATAAAAATACTAGCGACTGGGAGAGGAAATGACCTCCATGGAATTTTTAATTGCTGGTTACAAAAATAAAGTACCTAGGGGTATGATTAAAATCAGTTGACGCACGTGGGAAAAAGGCTGGACGCACCACCGGCAGAACGTTCGAAGTCACTGTGTCTGAGCGGAGGGGCTATGGTTACCTCTTACATTTCTTTTCTTTTTTTTAAAAGGAGAAGGACAATGCCATCCCTGGGCACGAGACAGGGGCCTTTTAAGAGTCTTCTGGGTCCAAGTTTTAAAAGCAGCAAGAAATAATTTGCCAGGCTCAACTCCTAAGTGTGCCAATTTTGCAATCTGCATTTTTCAATTACATTAAAAGCATTTTCCCCAATTGCTCTATTCTTCCCTTAATGACGCGGGTTGGGCCTGGATGAGGCTAGTTCCCTGAGGACAGAGTCTGCACCTTCACATGGCGCTGTTTTCTCGCCATCAGCATCCGGCACCAGGGACGCCGAGCTGTTTAAGTCTAAACCGAATGAAGTTCTCCGAGAGCAGAAAGCACAGCTTGGGTTCTGCCACAATTTTCTTTCTTATTCCTCTTTCAACCCAGGGTTTTTTTTTCCTGTGAGGCAGGCACAAGCTTACAAGGCCGTTCTGGCAAGCACAGGAGAAGTGGGAAATGTCTCATTTGTTGGCCTCAGAAACGTCGCAGCTTTCATATGGGGGAGAGGAGTGTCAAAACTTCACTTCCCACGAGGAGAGGGTTCCAGCCCAGAATCACAGCTCTTCCTGGAGGCTCGGCAGCCCTGCTGTCTCGACCAGCCTGAAGCCCTCGCTCCCCACCTTGTTATAATTGAGATGGTGGTGAACTTTCCCTGGAAGGAGAACACTCCAAGGATGGGAACAGAAAGGCGCAGACACAGGGTGCAGAGAGGGAGATGGTTCAACACTTCCTATACCTGACCCCGCTGTGTGCCCCCAGGCAAGTGTGTTCCCCTCTCTGGGCTTCTGTCAAGTGCAAATGGAAGAGATGATCTCTGCGTGCACGCGTGCACACACACACACACACGCACCCACACACCACCCATTCTCTCCTCGCCGTCACCTAATTACCCGCGATGCGCTGTTAACCGTTCAGCCCCCGAATACCAGACGCCCACCGCTACAGCCCAGCCCTCCTCCCCAGCTGCGCGGCTCTCGTTTCCAATAGATTGGCCTCGTGCTCGGAATAAATTGCCAATCATCTACATAATGCCCCGAGACTCCTCACTCTACACATCAAATCATTTCTCAATCTCATTTTGTAAAATCCATCAAGAATAATTCTTTCAAAACTGAAATAAAAACCCTCACTCTGGCACTTGAATCCATAAATTCCTTGTCTTTGAATCTGAGATATATTACTTTCTACAAAGCACATCTAAGACACCTTAATATAATCAGATACGCTAACAATGATAAATCAGCGGGGTCCTGTAATACATAAAAATGCAAATCCAAGCCCCCGCGGAAATCACCTCATCTCCTCACGCCCCTTTTATGGGAACCACAAGGCTCTGAGGCTGGGCAGTGCTGGGGGACCCCCGGGAGACGGGCGCAGTTCCGACCTTTATTCTCAGGGGCAGAGCTCTGACGGCCAGCTGCGTGAGTGTGGACAAACCCTTAACCCTCTGGGCCTCGACTTCCTCACCCGTGAAATGGGAAGAAGAACAGTGCTGTGAACACAAGATGGAGGCTCTAGGGCTGCGCCTAGCAGGAGGTGGGCACCCCGGGGTGATCGGCTCTTCCCCACCCTCTCATCTATGCCACAGGCAGGGCTCCGTGGCCCACCTTGCAGGCACACCTGCCCAACCCTCACCCTCTGGGTTTCCTCGGGTATGATGACGACACTGCCCCCCGCCCACCACTCCGTCGGAGGCTCAGACACAAAAACACTCCGCGGACTGGCGGACGCAGCTGGGCCTGTTCTCACCCACGACACTCGGATGCCAGCAGTTCAGAGACAGGGAGCCAGCCCTCCAGGAGGAACTTCCAAGTGCGCAGTGCATGAAAAGGGAGCGGCTGAGTGGCTGGGTTACAGACAATCTCAAAAGCTGTTTAAATTTTAAAAGTATCTACCTCGGGAACAGTAACACTGAAACACTTGAAAAATACCTTATTGATAGACAGACTGGGAAAAGATTCCCAAGAACCAGAGAGCTGCATACAGTCGGAGGACCGGGTGTTTTTTAATCAACAGATCGGGGGCAGGGGAATCGGGAGCCTGCTTCTTCAGCCCTGCCCGCTGCTAGGCGCTGGGCTGCATCTTCTCATCCCTTTTCCAATAGCAACAACCCTAACAGGTAGCCATGATCCCTATTTTACCAGTGAGAAAAACAAGGGGATCAGAGAGGCTAGGTGATTTTCCCCAAGTCAGACAGCTACCAGGTAGCGTAGGGATCGGGAACCCAGGAGTCTCCTGTAACAAAAGCATGGACAGAGGCTGGCCCACCTAACCCGGTTCTGCTCAGCAACACACACAGGGCTTGTAGCTGCAGACTGGGGCGTGGGAGGCGGCGGGGGGGCGGGGGTCAGAGCCCATCTTTACTGCATGAAGGCAGCAAAAAAAGCCCACATTGACGCAGAACCTGTTCACTGCAGTACTGTTTGAAAAACAAAAGCAGGAAAGACAGGACACAACATGGAAATGACCAAACCAAGTTCGGAATCTGAAGACGGTTAGAAAAAAACGTTTGGGGAAAGTTTCTAAAGACTTATAAAAATGCCCCAGCACAAAAGACGGGGTGGGGATGGGGGGGGGGCACAGACTCCAAACCGTGCGGACGTGCGCTCTGCGGCACAAGCCGGATGCCATAAACAGTAAACAGCTGGGGATGCGCTGGCCATTACCGGGGAGGGCCCTGTGCTAACGAGATGCTGGCTCGGGGAGAGGACTGTCAGGGATCTGTTTTCGCCTTCCCTCTTCCTGCTTTATGCATTTCAAAGTCAGTCCCAGGCAGCAAGAAACATGCCCAGATGCTTCTGGGGGTCTTCCCGGTGTCTGGCAGAGGGCTCTGAGACAGGCGGCTGCCAATCAGGGCTGCCCATGTTTGGTCAAAAGCACTACACATTTGTACTTTTCCCTTCAAAAAAGGGCCTCAAAGTCTGAATTCTACCGCAACATGCAGTGGGTATTCAAGCTTGTTGAGCCAAACGAGGACACAGGGAAATGAAAAGAATGCACAGGAGGGTATTCGTGCTGGGACTACAACCACAGAGAACAGAGGTGCGGGGGGCCCCCAGAGGGGCAGGCGGGAAAGAAAACAGATCATCGGTGCGGAATTATGAGTCATTGTTTTGTTTTACTTAATTTCTCTAGCTGTAAATTTTTCAAAACTAATATAAGCATATTTTACAGCTCACGGAACATTTAGAACATATTAAAATAAGTGTCTTTCCGCTGTAATGTGCCCAGTTGGAATTTATGAATTCTGAGGCTACGTTTTTAAGAAGATGAAGAGACTGGCACTCCACGTCCTTTAGATTAATCAGATGGATTGTGTTGTGTTTTTTCCTCCTGATCAGAAAACAAATCGTATTTCAGTCAATGTTACCTTGAATTAAGGATTCTTCCACGTTCTAGAAGCTTGGAGGAGCGACTCACCCTGTCTTACTGTGCCCCCTAGTGGCAAAGAGCATGTTTGCACTTTAAAGACGACTCCTCTCCCCAAAGGCTGGAAGGAAAATCCAAAAAAACGTTTTCAATCTTTTTTGATCACTTAACAGGTACAAAACCTAGTGCCAGGTGCTATGGAGAATGTAAAAACGGATTTCACACCGTCCCCCTGCTCAAGAAGCTTAAAAACCTAGACGGGAAAAAAAAAAAAAAAAAACCTAGACGGTGTGGCAGGCACTGCTCCATGGCCATGCCGCTGCAGTGAGACGCCGCGGCGCGGTGAGGACGGGAGCGCGTCCCCGAGGGCGCGAGAACGAGCACCCAGCAAGCCGGCCGAGCGCCCGGAGTCACAGCAGGTAACTCAGAACCAGCGCCACTCACTTCTTCACGAAAACCCAGCAGGTGATGCATCCTTGGGTCCACTTTACCTATAGAGCTTGACGCTCAGAGAGAGTGAGTCACTTGCCTGAGGTCACACAGCCAGTCAGTGGCAGAGGGACAGTCCGAATCCAAGTCCTGTGAGCCCAGCCCTGCTGACCAGGTCGGGGACAAGAAGGCACTCTGGCAAACTTTAACCAAAAGAGATGGGTGGGGGGAGACTTCCCTGGTGGCCAGTGGTTAAGACTCTGGACTTCCACTGCCAGGGGGCATGGATTAGGTCCTGGCCAGGGACCTAGGATCTGGCATGCTGCGCGACACAGCCAAAGCAGAAGCGGGGGAGGTACCCTCAAAAGGGAGCACAGGGTGGGGGCTGGTTCCCAAGTCACGTCCACCTCTTCGAGCTCCTTCCCTGCTCACCCACCATCTGCTCTCCACCCCGGAGCCCCACCTGCACCCCCGCCCCACTCCAGACTCCATGCCCACACGCCTCCCATGCACCCCTCGATCTCAAACCAGACCACAAGGACCCCCACACTGCCCACCTGCTGACACCAGGGACGGAAAATAACACCATCCTGCCAGGACTGCCCACTGCTACACACACCCCCCGCCCTGGGGGCCCAGCACAACCAAGGTCTCAGCCAGGAGGGCCCCCGGCCCCCAGGTGCTCCCCACCCACCTTCCAGCCTGGCTCCTCCACCCTGCCACACTGTCTTCACACCGAACAGTTGCTTAAAGTCGATTTGCCAAATGACTCCATCACTGAAAACTGCCAGACATCATAAAGCAGAGAGGACCCTGGACCCTTGGCCTCTAACGCTTATAAACGCCCTGATTTTCAAGACACCACAGTAAGAAGGTCAGGAGACACCGACCCCCGTGGCCACGACAGCAGCCACACTCTGCCCCTGGGGCCACCTCCGCAGCCACCCCACCGTAAGGGATGGACGGCACAGTGGACGGGGCTCCTGGCCGCAAGCAAGGCGGCCCAAGACCATGTCATTGCCTGCAGCACACATCACCCTCCCCGGGACGGGACTAACAGGCAGCCTGGCAGTCAGGGAGGGGGTCTCAGAGAACTGCCGCCAGCAGGTGGGTTTTCCACGAACACAGTCCCTGCGCCTGAGCGGCCTCCCAAGGTGGACCAACTGCGCCCCCATGTGGTCATGCGGTGTCACCGCCGGCTGGCAGCTCCCAGGTCCTCTCCACCCACCACCGCCTCCTCAACCCCGTGCAGGGCGCCTTCATCTACTCCACTGACACCCACTACGTGACAGAACCACGGCCCAAGTCAATGGCATCACTCAGACGCCCTCTGTTCCAAAACTCGTGGGATGGCCTTACTTGGGAAATCTAAACTTCCTGGGCAAAAGAGACCAGGGCAGAGGCCACGGAGCATGCCGCCGAGGCCAGGTGCAGACCAGTCCCCAGGTGCAGACCAGTCCCCTCAGGGCTCCAGGCCAGGAGACATGACCCCGAGGGTGAGCGGGCAGCAGACACTCACCAGGACACACCCGCCTCCACCACACCCCTCCACTCAGCTCTGCCTGCCTTCTGAGACCCCCAGGAAGCCTGCCGCCTCGAGCCTGCGCTGCCGATGTCTGCTGGTCTGGTCCCTCCCTCCAGGGTCCCAGAAAGGGGCTGCCCACGCCCTTCAGGCAGCCCACCTGGACCCGTGCCACATGCCCAGCATTAAACTGGGAGCTTTAGACAGAGCTCTGGGCATTTGTCCCACCTAAGAAGCCTCAGCCATAGGTTTCAGGAGCTTGTCAAGAGGAAAGAGGTTCAGAGGGGTCAAGTGCCTTGCCCAAGATCACAAAGCTGTTGGTGATAGAGCCGGCACCAGGCCCAGTTCAGTTCAGTTCAGTTGCTCAGTCGTGTCCAACTCTTTGTGACCCCATGGACTGCAGCACGCCAGGCCTCCCTGTCATCACCAACTCCCGGAGTTTACTCAAACTCATGTCCATTGAGTCGGTGATGCCATCCAACCATCTGATCCTCCGTCCTCCTTCTCCTCCTGCCTTCAATCTTTCCCAGCATCAGGGTCTTTTCAAATGAATCAGTTCTCCACCAAGCCCAGATCATTCTAAGTAACTCCAGGGGCCAGCCCACCAGGGACACTGCCCACCAAGAACCCTCCAGGGGGGGCTCCTGACCAAAGCAACAGGCCCCCACAGCCCCCAGAGCTGCAAGCCCCCCGCAGAGAAGCCCCAGGCCTTGCGGAGGAGGGGGCAGGGGGGTGTCCAGTGCACACCAGGGACGCCAGGACCCCCTGAGTCGACCACAGGGCCCCAACTCTCAGAGAAAGCACCACAGCCGTGTGCGCCAACCCCAGGGCTCCAGACTGCAGACAGGACCCGACGCTGTCCCCACAGAACTCCGTCAGCCTCGCAGACGTGAGCACGGACACATCGTTTCAGGACTCAAACACGCCACCTAAAGGGACACTCGCTGATGGAGCTCCTTGCCAAGACTTCACTGCACTTGGACTTCCCGTCTCGGCTTATAAAAACGCCTCCTATGCGAAAAGCTCAAAACAAAGCTTGCAAATACAATGTTCTGGGCAGAAGGGCTCCAGAGCCGTGAGGACAATGCGGGGGTGGTGTGGGGAACCTATGTCTACTGGGCACCTGTGGGGCTCCTGCTCTGTGCCAGGGGCTTTGGAAGTGAGTTCTCACGTGATCTTGTGGCCCAGGTACTGAGCACAATCAGGCCCTCACAGGTGAGACTCTGGGACTTGAACTGGGCAGCCGGGCCACTGACCAGCTCCTCCACAACCATGATCCACAACTCCAAAGCCACCTTCTCCCCAGGCAGCTTTTGTTCGGATCACGTGTATTTGGCACCTACTGTGTACTGAGACGTCACTTTGCCGACAAAGGTCCGTCTAGTCAAAGCTACGGTTTTTCCTGTAGTCATGTATGGATGTGAGAGTTGGACTGTAAAGAAAGCTAAGCGTCAAAAAATTGATGCTCTTGAACTCTGGGGTGTTGGAGAAGACTCTTGAGAGTCCCTTAGACTGCAAGATCAAACCAGTGGATCCTAAAGGAAATCAGTCCTGAATATTCATTGGAAGGACTGATGCTGAAGCTGAAACTCCAATACTTTGGCCATCTGATGCGAAGAGCTGACTCATTGGAAAAGGCCCTGATGCTGGGAAAGATTGAAGGCTGGAGGAGAAGGGGACGACAGAGGAATGAGATGGTTGGATGGCATCACTGACTCGATGGACATGAGTCTGAGCAAGCTCCGGGAGTTGGTGATGACAGGGAGGCCTGGCGTGCTGCAGTCGGTGGGGTTGCAAAGGGTCGGACACGACTGAGTGACTGAACTGAACTGATGTACCCTGCTTGTGCTTCCCAGGTGGCCTAGTGGTAAAGAACCCGCCTGCCAATGCAGGAGACGCAGAGACACGAGTTCAATCCCTGGGAGGGGAAGATGCTTTGGAGAAGCAACTGGCCACCCACTTCAGTATTCTCACCTGGGGAATCCCATGGACAGAGGAGCCTGGCGGGCTACAGTCCATGGGGTGGCAAAGAGTCGGACACGACTGAAGTGACTTAGCACGCACACACATGTGCTGTACTTTGCTGGGCTGAGGAGAGCGAGGAGGAGCAGGTCCATTAAACAGACCTTCACCTTTAAAAGCGCCATTAAGAGTACAGGTCTCCTGGGCTCCCCTGGGGGGGCGGGAACAGACAGAGGACAGTCCGGGGGCGGAGGCAGCTTCCTGGCAGGTGTGACACGCGTGTCACACTACCTACCCGTGGACTGGGCGCCGCTTACTGTAAGTCTGCCTTACTTCAGGAGTGTTCCATATATGTGTGTATAATTTTATTTATTCACTTATTTACTTCTGGCCGTGCTGGGCCTTCGCTCTGTGCGTGGGCTTTCTCTGGATGCAGGCTTCTTGCAGCAGAGGCTCCTCTCCCCGCAGAGCACAGGCTCAGAAACTGCGGCGCACAGGCTGAGCTGCAGGTGGCATCTGGGATCTTCCCAGACCAGGGATTGAACCCGCGTCTCCTGCACTGGCTGGCGGGTTCTTTACCACTGCGCCGGAGCCCAGAAGATTTTTTTTAATGGAGCTTTTAAAATAAGTAAATAACAACCCAAAGAGTTTCTGTGTAAACCACAACTCCCCAGCAGGGCACCCGAGGCCCTCCCTGGTGTGACGCTGCCTTCTTTCCCAGCGCCTCCCCCCACCCCCTGCCCCTGTGGGCCCCTTACACCTCCCCTGCTTAGAGCCAAGAACGCCTTCCGCCCAGCCCACCTGAAGACTCACCTGCTCCCTCCAGGAAGCCTTCGCCAAGCCCTCCTGGCTGGGCGGCTGCCCCCCACACCCCGGCGCCTGCAGTCCTGGAACCCCCTGGGGCCCCGGGCTCACAGCCCCGACCCAGGCCTGCGAGCACCCCTCTGCAGCCCCCACCCCCAAGTACCAGCCCAGAAGCCAGGGTCGGGTCTGGGGCCTTCCCATCCCCTGCACCCAGCACAGCACCGGACTCGGAGCTACCAGCGCTCCACACTCAGCGGGGGTCACCGAGGAGTCCCTGGGATCTGGGTCCACTTTCCTCCCTTCTCACTCAGCGATCTCCCTCTCCCAGGGCAGGAGAGGGTCTGGGCGTCCTAGGGGGCCCCTATGAGGATGACCCACATGGGGTCTGGACTAGGGTCCTCCGGTGGCCCGGGCAAGGCAGCCTTGGAGGGGTTGCGGGGGGCAGAACAGACCAGCCATCCAAGCGGGCAACTGAGAGCCCTCACCTGAGGGCAACAAAGAGGATCCCAGGAATTCCTAGAAAGCAACATCCAGCGTGCAGCCGGGCCAACCTCGCCGTGGGGAAGAATGAAACATCCCAGCAGCTCATCCCCAAGAGCCGCTTCACTCAAGGCCTCACCTTGAAGGTCTTATCCATAGACGTCGATAGAAGCAGGTGGCTCCTGGCAGACACGGGACACCACTGAACGCTGTTGACGGGGCCCTGGTGGCCCCGCAGGTGGAACAGCACCTTCTTGGGAATCTTGGTTTCCTTATACTGACTGTCCAGGTATGGCTGGATAAACTCGGACGCTTCAGGGGCCACACAGAGCGGGGCTGGGGCACGGCCGGCGCGAGGACCCCGGGCCTCCGCGTCCTTGCCCCCGTCTGCTCCTGTGTGTGGCACCGGCAGCGGCCTCAGTCTCTTCGGGGTATAAGGTACCACACAGTCCTCACGCCGCTTCCTCTGCAGGGAGCTGCCGCTTTTCCCTGGGCCTTCAGACCCCGCTCGGGCACCAACAGATAGCTCGGGGGAGCCGGAAGGTTCCCAGCAGCCTTTCACCTGCTTCAAGCAGGCCCCTGCCAGGGGCACGTGGCCCGCGGGGGCCTGGCTGGTCCACAGGGAGGGGCGGGCCGGCGGGCTGGCGGGGAAGGCAGCCTCGGGCTCCGGCCTGGGCCACCGCAGCCTCTGGCTGGGGCAGGACCCTGGGTCCTGGCTCCAGAGCCGAGCCAGCGGGAGACGACACCTGGCAGGGTCATCATGAGAGCCGCACTCCGCGGACGGCACCCGCCCGCCTGTTGCATCCAGGATTCTGGATCCAAAATCCTGCCCCGGAGGTCTGACCGTGGCTGAAGTGTCTTCCATCTGGCCGGCTGGATGGAAACCGCCCGCAAGCTCGGTCTCGGCCTCTGAGTCCGAGTCCTCGTAGGCCACCAACGAAGCCATTAAAGACACAGTTTAGCGTTGTCCTTCAAGGGCAAACTTCCCTAAGGCCAAACAAAGTCAAGTGTCAGAAGACGTGCATGATAGAACATTTCCTGTGTGCCACCAAGCAAATCCAAGACTGAAATACCCACGAGAGTGCTGCTGCTGCAGCTGCTAAGTCGCTTCAGTCGTGTCTGACTCTGCGACCCCATAGACGGCAGCCCACCAGGCTCCCCAGTCCCTGGAATTCTCCAGGCAAGAACACTGGAGTGGGTTGCCATTTCGTTTCCCAATGCATGAAAGTGAAAAGTGAAAGTGAAGTCGCTCAGTCCTGTCTGATTCTTAGCGACCCCATGGACTGCAGCCTACCAGGCTCCTCCGTCCATGGGATTTCCCAGATGAGAGTACTGGAGTGGGTTGCCATTGCCTTCTCCAACCCATGAGAGTAAACACATTAAAAATGAAGCCTTAGGGGGAGGGAGGTTCAAGAGGGAGGGGACATAGGTATACCTCTGGCTGATTCATGCTGCTGTTTGGCAGAAACCAACACGATGTTGCAGAGCAATTATCCTTCAATTAAAAATAAATAAATTTAATTTTTTTTTTTCTTTTTTTCTCTTACTCTTTGCGACCCCATGGACTGTAGCACACCAGGTTCCTCCATCCATGGAATTTTCCAGGCAAGAGTACTGCAGTGGGTTGCCATTTCCTTCTCCCGGGTAATTTTTTTTTTTAAATGAGGCCTTGGGACTTCCCTGGTGGTCCAGTGGTTAAGAATCTGCCTTCCAATTCAGGGGACATGGATTCGATCCCTGGTCGGGGAACTAAGATTCCAAATGCCACGGGGCAACTAAGCCCACTTGCTGAAAACAGAGAAAGAGACCTGCCCCACAACTAGAGAAGTCTGCACTCTGCAACAAAGACCCAGGTGCCATAGTCAAGATCCAGTGCAGCCAAAAATAAAAAAAAATGAGACCTCGTCTATGCACCAAATATAATTAGTTAGAAGATACAATTTTTTTTAATGAAGACTATGGAATATCTGGGAATAAATCTAACAACAACAATAACAAAAATAGCAAGACCTACACAAAGAAAACTAAATTTACTGAAAGACATAAAGGAGGACTTGACTCAATGGACACAGGATGCCTGGACAGAAAGACTCATGGTTTTAACGAGGCCTTTTGGAAGGTCCATTCAGGGAGGATCTACTACAAATTTAAACAGATAGTTTTTACTGCAACAACCCCACGTTAGAACTCTAACACTAGCACATGTTTGCAGAGATAGGTATACAGAGGGCCTGCAGCGTGGTTTATAAGTAACAAACGAGAAGAGCAAACACTCATCAACGTGAATGAAGTTAATTCTGAACATGCTGAAACAGAAAGATGACCAGGATCTGCCACGTGGCAAAAGCAAGCCGTCCTCACCTCTGTCCTCCCCCTGTGCTCCAGGCCTTCCTTCTATTCTCTCCACCTAGAACGCTCTTCCCCAGACATCCCATCTCAACAACAAGCCAGTGTAGACAGACAGACCCACAGCACAGGGCCGAGGTACGTGAGGCATCGGTACCCCCCATTCCCAAGGTGCGATCCAAATCCACCTGTTTCACTCCAAACACACAGACTCACACAATAGTCTATTTCCCCTTTCTTAAAAACTCTTCCTGTAATTCTGAACCATCACTTATGATCAATTGAAGCCAAGGAATTTCTACAAAGAAGCACCTCCTTCTGGAACTCAACGCTGTGCAGTTAACAGGAAGCAGTCAAGAGGAAAACAAGGGTGCTGCACATGTCCCGGACAGCAGAGGGCGTGGTGGAGCAGCACCCAAAGCTCCAGCAACAGGCAACTTCTGAGAAAGCCCACTTGTGTCCTACCTAAACAGACCATCCTGAGTTCCTCTTCCTACATGTGGGGTCAGGTGAGACCTGAAGATTCCCTGGGGGGCCTCGGTTACACCATTCCAGATAGACTGTCTATCACTCACGTCCTCCCCTGGACGGTGGCTTTCATGTCCCCTGGAATCAACCATCCCCACCTTTCCCATAACGGGTACCATCTGCCTGAAGAGCTCCACCGCCAAACCAGTTTACATCATCATTCAGAAAATGTCTGTGGCCTGCCTCCTCCAATAATCCAACTTCATCTGCAGCCCAATCCAGGCAGGTAACACCTACATACAGAGCCACTGTCTAAATAAAACTTCCAACCTGAGCCAGCCCATCTCAAATGGGGCTAATATAACACAACGGACTAATTATAAACTAACGGAACAGTGGCACTGCGAAGGATTTGGCATTACCCTAACGACTCAGTCCTGTCCTAAAACCTAATCAGACATCTCATCTGTCTCAATTCCTATGCAGAGCACAACTCACCACAGAATCCCATGCCATCCCGCCAAAGGGAACCCACCAGGTTCCCACCATGAAGGCACCTGTTCTCAGCCTTTAGGATGGACTCCTACCCACCCAGCTGTCCAGTCAAAGGAGAGGCAGGTGGCCAGAGCTAAGGATGAGGTCTGTGGAAAAAGATCAGAGAGTAGAGGCCATGAGGCCCTCTTCCTATGAGGCCCACTTCCTACGAGGCAAGGCAGCAAGGACTGAATGAATGCAGGCACGTGTGCATTAGGGCTTCCTATCTGCTTCATGTACATTTCCGTCTGTCCTTCAACAAATACCAATGGCACAGGCCCTACCACCCAAGCCCCAGCTCACCATGCTCAGATGCCAGTGCAGACAGACAGACCAGAACCAAGTGAGACAGAACATGTCCAGAGGTGAGAAATCCTAAGGAAAAAGGCAGAATAGAAAAGAAAAGCAGGCGTGATGGTGGGCTTGGGATTGCAGCTTCATTGCAATTGGGATGCCGGGGCAGGCCTCAGGCAGAAAACGATAATCTGAGGGTGGTGAAGCAGAGGTGATAAGAAACACCAAAGATGGAACCAACAAAATTGATCAAAATGGAGTGGGAGAGAAGGCAAGGATGAGTCAAGGAAAAGAGGCAAAAACGGACAACAAAATAAACTCTAGAGAAAACTGTTTGTTGCCTTTTATGTGTCTTAAGGCAAAGGAGGGGGAAAGGAAGTTTTGTTGTTTTTTGTTTGTTTATGGAAATGAAGGAGCCATTAAACCAAGAAGAACGGCCAGATGAAAAAGTCAAGTCTTTGGAAAAATAAGGCTACAAAGAGGGGAGAGTGCCACGGACAGTCATCAACATGTCAGCTCCACCAAAACATAGGACTTTCTGTGTTTTGTTCATTGTTTAAATCCCCAGCATCTAGAAATATTTGTAAACTACAACCCGGTGGGAGGGGGGACACAGAGAACGTAAAAGGAATAGGATGTAGTCATTCAACAAATATTTCCTCATTACCTACTCTGTACCAAGCCTTATGTCAGGGTCTTATGGACTGAGATGAAACACAAAACACAGATTCTGCGCCGGAGGCTAAGACTGATGAAGGCCACTAACAAGATACGACCAGGAATGGGTTTTGAAGAATGAATAGGAGTTAGCTGGGCTGTCAGAGTGAGCGGTGAGGATCGTCAGGAATGAGCAGTGAGGACCATCCAGGGCACTGCGCGCTCGGAAGGAACCAGAGATACAGGGAGACAGATACACGCGAAGGGGCGGGCAGCGCTCCGGCCGCCGCCAGATCGCAGTCCCCTCCCGCCCCCGGCCCGCCGCTCACCACACGCACCGGAAGCTCTCGGTCCCCCGGAGGGTCGTCCGGCCTGCGCCCTGAAACCCAGTAGCGTTCCGCCGATGCCGGAATCGCTAGCCAATCAGCGGCGGCCTCCGTGCTAACAGCCAATGACGGCGCAGCTTAGCCGGAAGTTGTTCCAGCCGGAAGGCGTTTCCAAGGACGCCTAGGAGGCCACCGGTGGCTGAGCCGGCAGCGCTGACGGGCCGCGTTGGGCCGGTAAGTGTGGGTATGAAAGAAACAGGGCGGGTAGGCCGGGGCGGAGCCCAGTGACCTGGCCCTCCCGGAGCCGCTTGCACGCCAAGCCCCGAGGTAGTCTCCTCAGAGCCCGGCTCTCTGCTCGCCGGCTTCTGGTTCCTCGCCCCCTTTTCCCTCAGCGCCGCCGACCCTGCCCTGTCGCGCACTCGCGCCGGCACCGGCCCTTCATCGTCTCCTTCCTGTTTCGTTTCCCCAAAGGATGAGGCCCCCACTTTTAACAAGCGTCGGCCGTGTGACAGGGGCTTTGCCTGTGGTAACGCACCTAGTCGCCGCCTCGGTGAAGTTGTGTGTTTAGTCACTTCAGTCATGTCCTACTCTTTGCGACCGCCACCGACTGTAGCCCACCAGGCTCCTCTGTCCTTGGAATTCTCCAGGCAAGGATACTGGAGTGGGTTGCCCTGCCCTCCTCCAGCGGTGAAGTTAGGAGGCTGATTTTTTTGCCCATTTCACAAGTGAAGAAACGGGGGGTGAAGCAGAGAGGTGATGTGATTTGCGCGAGGTCTTGTAACAAAGAAACGCCCAAACTGGGATTGGAAACCCAGGTCTCATCCCAGAACTCAATGGTCTCCGCTGCACTGCGTCGCTTCTGTGAGTAGTGGAGTAGAGGAATTTGCCATCTGCTTTTCCACCCCGCCTTCCCCGGCTGCCACTGCATAACAGACACAGTTCTTCACACTGATGCCAAGAACTAGAACAGGGAACAGAAACAGGGCGAGGAGGTTATAAGAAGGCCAGCCTGGGGTGTAGAGTGGCTGATGCAATGACCAGCCAACAGCTTGGTTCTCAAGAGAATTTCCCTGGTTTCCACCCGCATTCCCCGCCCTCCATCTTTCTGACAGCCTCACCCAAGAGGTTGGTCATGAGGTTCAAGTGTTTCTGGGAAACCGGGTAGTTTATAAGAAACTCCTACATGCAAGTGATAGAGGGTGGGGCAAACAGGAAGCCAAAAAGGGAGAGAGAAAACAGTCTTTTTTGAAAAGGAAACTGAAAGAAAGAGGGCAAGACTATTTAAGAGCTGGAGCTGCACTGGGCAGTCTCAGCTCCTCAGCTCCTGGGCGTGACCACTGGCCACTTCTGCAGTGTCTCCTGCCCCCTGGTACGTATTACCATCTTTTGCTAGGCTTAGAGTTTATTGGGTATTGTTACAACACAGCTTTTTCCCAAAGTGCTGGAAACCCTGGCTTCAGGGATGGGGAGTAGTCTTAGGACCACAGCATTGTGCATTTCATTTCATCTATTGACAAAGCTCTGGTGACTCACAACTGCTGTAAGGAATAGAGATCCTGGATGAGCCACTGCGTGTTTGGGGTCATAGCTTGACTTTCAGTACTTTGATGTTGGCTGTCCTGTTTCTCATTGATGAAGTCTCTAAGTAGTCCATATCCATCCACAGTATCTTGCCTTGAACTCCTAAGTAGCTTATGCCTGGCTTCATATAGATTAAGGCTCTTCCCTGGTGGCTCAGACAGTAAAGCACCTGCCTACAATGCAGGAGACCTGGGTTCAATCCCTGGGTCGGGAAGATCTCCTGGAGAAGGAAATGGCAACCCACTCCAGTATCTTGCCTGGAAACTCCCATGGACGGAGGAGTCTGGTAGGCTACAGTCCATGGGGTTGCAAAGAGTCGGACACGACTGAGCAACTTCACTTGCCTTTTAAGATAATGTTCATCTTATCATTTAGAGGGTAAAGTAAGCTTTCCTCTCAGTATTTAAAAGACAGGGAGTTCCACCTGTTCCAAGGTTTGAAGCATTAAAGGACTCATTGCTAAAAAGAAATCATTTTCTTGTCCTCTGGAAACTTGACAGTCCAAGGCCGTTGTCATCCACACTCAGGGGCCGGAGCGTGGTACGTGATACCCCACCTTGGTAATATTCCAGGCACCCGGAAACCCCCTGCTCTTCTCTGCTGCTCCAGGGCTGGCTTTCAGGCACGATGCCACCCTCCCCACTGCAGAATCAGTGTATTCCGATCTGAGGTGTGAGATGACTTCAGAGTGGCCCAAGGAATTGTCATGTTGTAGTTCTGTAATTCCTCTTTCTGTTCCTCATCCCAAAACTGTCCCCGGTTCTTCAGGGGCCCCTTGTGCCCCTCAGGAACAGTGGGACCTTTCAAAATGAGCTCACGGTTCAGGTTCCTTAAAAAGAGGGAGAAAAAAAAAAAAAAAAAAGAGGGAGAAAGAGTTTGTTTATACGATCCTTTTCATTTTCCCCTAAACTGTCCTGCTCTGCTGTGGAGTAGGCAGTTCTGCTCTGCTCACTCCCAGCCCTTTTTCTAGAGGAGGTCATAGGTTACCTCACAGATGATAGCTTCCTCACAGATGGTTACCTTTGCTTTAGATTGTAGTAGTTGTGAAATAGATAAGGCACTTTCCCTTAATAAAGACTCAGAGCCGTGTTTGCAGTTTACCTTGTAAACACTGAGGACAGTGGTCCTTAGCCCTTGGGCATCTTGGGCCCCTTTGAGAAAGTAGCAGAACCTGGTTATTCTACTTCGAACCACATGTCTGTGTGTAGGCAGACTGTTCACTTTGTTTCAGAGGTTCTGAACTCTGGGTTAAAAACCTCTGAAGTTAAGTTAAATTTTAAAGTTTATTTAACAAAGAAATAAAGGAGAAAGCTGACTAGATGGGAAGGAAAACTGAGAATATATGCCCATAAGTGGGCTAAATGGATGGATGCCTGAAATCAGGGCCGTGGTAGTTCCAGTCTCTTTGTCTCTGATCACTCCTGAAGTCCTGTGCTTAATTCAGGAAGTTGCATCAGATAACACACACACACGAGATTTATAGTGTGGCTGATTCCCATGCAGTGAGTGTATGCCTGGTGATCCTGAGAGCAGGGAGAATGCACCTGCTGTTTCCTCAGTCTGGTTTCTTACTTAAATGGGATCCTGATATTTAAAGGTACATGTTTTTCCCTACAACAGGGATCCTAAATTCAGGCTTAGTTCGTCTAACTGATCCTCTGCAGTTGTCTGCTCCATGACAGGGGGAGATTGACCGTCCGGGGCTCACTGAGTCATTCTACCTGGCACTTTACCTAGGAATTTAGCAGGGTAATTTTAATCTATATTTGATTTTGGTCCTGCTCACAGACTTCAAAACCCACCTGTGTCGTTTCATGCAGAACACCACATATTTGGAAGGACAGGGGGAAACCAAAGGGAATTCTAAAAAGAATGACCAGGACAGTGCGCAGATGTTCACAATGATTGAGGAAACCAGACGTGGGGTAAAACTAAGGCTCTGTGCACTGTCGGGACATTTTAAGAGGCCTTCTGAAGTCCAGATTGGGGAAATCTGCCTTAAACTGGAATAAGTGCTTGCAGAGATATTATAAGAGTATATAAACCAGAGCGGGGCGGGGGGGAATTGAACTAGTTGATTTATGAGATTTATTCAGTAACCTGTACTCATAAATCATCAGTTTGATAAGCTACCCTGTACCAGGTGCTAGAAGAGCATGAAAGAATATAACCCAGTGCTTGCATTCTCTGTGGGGTGGATTTTCATAAATTACTACATGCAGTGTGAGTGCTCTGCACTCACTAATGAGTCTCGGGGATTGCCAAGGACAGAGCAGCCAACTTGGCCCCACAGGCGCAGGGGCCAGGAAAGGCTGCAAAGAGGAGCCAAGGTTTGAATTAGTAAGACAGCGGGCAGAGGAGGGCGGGAAACACTCTAGGCAGGGGAGGCAGTAGAATTTGAGAGAGCCCAACATGGTCAAGGGGGCTTTGGCATCAGATCGTGACTCAGCTGCTCTGGCATGGAGCCTCAGAGGGTGGTTCTCACTTCCCTGAGCCATCTGCCTCTGGTCACTAATGCAGAGCAGATTCTGTGCCACCCAGGTTTGCAGCTTGGGAGAATTGGGGATCCTGTGTAAAGCATCTGGATGTGATGTTTGATCATTTGTGCCTTGAAGTCACTTTGATTGCTCTTTGATATGGGCCTGAGAGTTTCTCCTCTCCAGCGCTTGTCAGAAGGTTCGTCCACGTTCTTTCTCTTTCTTATGGGCCTTTCTTTCTGGGAATTGAGGCAGTTCTCAGGAAAGGAAAGAAACTGGCTGCTGTCCCACCCTGGTTTTAGCATTATGGTTTCATTGACTTTAAAGATTGGTTTAAATTTTACATATTTTTAAACAGATACTTAACAAATGGATGAGTAAAAATAAATTATCCCCTCACATTTGTGTGTTTTCTTCATAGAGCTCCTAGAAAGAAATTTCCAGTGAGTAAAGAAACAAAATCATCCTTCGTTAAACATCTCCTCTGAGGCTGATGCTGTGCTGGGCTGTTTACTTAACCACGTTATCCCACTTAATCCACGACCGGTCCTGCTAGTCAGTGTCATTCTTGCTGTTCCCACTTCACAACTGAGAGGCTGAGGCTCATGACAGTTGAGTACCCCACAGGATGATGTTAGAGAGTGTGGGCTCCAGGGTCAAACTGCCTGAGTCTGTGTCCCGTCTCACTGCCTACTCACTGTGTTGGGCAAGTGTGTTAGCCTCTCAGTTTATTCGTCTACACAACAGAGCCAGCAGATCTGTCCCATAGGGTTACTGTAGGCATCCGTGAATTGATATGTATCAGTGTTACCTAAGGTGCTTACAAGGGCTTCCCTTGTGGCTGAGCTGGTAAAGAATCCACCTGCAATGCGGGATACCTGGGTTCGATCCCTGGGTTGGGAAGATCCCCTGGAGAAGGGAAAGGCTACCCACTGCAGTATTCTGGCCTGAAGAATTCCATGGACTGTATAGTCTATGGGGTTGCAAAGAGTCGGACAAGACTGAGCGACTTTCAACTTCACTTCTCACTAGAAGAACACGAGATACAGGACTTCAGTTCTGGAAGTTAGCTGCTCTGGCATAGCCTTGTTGTCACTGACATCCTCCTTGTTCAAGGTGTATCAGCAGGTTACAGATGGGGCTGGGGCTCAGCCGATATCTGGAGTCCTAACATGTAACACTTGCAGTGGGCTTGTTCCTTGCTTTACAGTCTGTAAAATGCCACCATGTTGCTTTTTTCTCATTTCTTCTCATAACAGCCCTTGAGGTAAGTGATAGACATTTCTGAGGGTTTTGCTTTATAGATGAGGAAGCTGACAGAAAAGGAGAGTAACCAACCCAAGGTGGGGCTGATCCTGGCCAGCTTCAGCCCCAAGGCGACTTTTGCCCCACCTTTTCCAAGGTTAGCAATAAATAATGACTTAATAGGAGGTACAAGGACACCTTCTTCAAAGGTTTGCAGTTAATTAAGGCAACCTGTGGAATGAACAGGCTGTATGTGGTTCTTGCCTCACTTGCAAACCAGAAGGGATAAGGCCATGCCTCCTCCCAGGCTCCCCTTCTGAGAACAGAACAGCTGGCCAGCAAAGGAAGCTGTTTGTTCTGTAATACATCGGTTATGACTGCAAAGGCCTAGGAATTCATCCCCTAGAGCAATTAAGATAAAGAGTAATTGCAGTTTATCAAGTGTTTCTAGCCATGGTGGACTTAGGTTTACTAAAGCACTTTGGTATCTGCTCCCTGAGCAAACACAAGTCCTTCCTATGTCCTGGGCACTAAGTGAGGCACACGGACACGTCAGCACATGCTCACTTATCCTTGGTTGTGAAAGTGAAGTTGCTCAGTCGTGATAAACTCTTTGTGACCCTGTGGACTGTAGCCTGCTAGGCTCCTCGGTCCATGGAATTTTTTCAGGCAAGAGTACTGGAGTGGATTGCCATTTCCTTCTCCAGAGGATCTTCCCAACCCAGGGATTGAACCCAGGTCTCCTGCATTGCAGGCAGACGCTTTACCGTAGTCTGAGCCACCTGGGAAGTCCTTGGTTGGGAGGGGTCTGTCTTTGCCCTCTCTAAGCCTATAAATCACAGCAGTTCTTTTCAACCCCGCCATTAACATTTGTTCTTCCTCTTTTCTATTTCCTGGCTCCATATTTCTGTTTATATTTTTATTAATGTTATATTATCTATGCCCTTTATCACAACTCATCTCCAACCTTTTTGGAAAGAAGAACCAGATAATGGTAAAGGAAAAACAGCTGCCATGGTTGGTTCATCTCTTTCTGTCCCTCTTCTCTGCCCATAGCCTTGTCTGGACCACCGAGCAAATCTGCCAGCACCCCAACCAGCTGTGAACGTTGTCCCAGACGAGGCAGACATGCCCAACAGCGAGCAGGGCTGTGGGTCCCCCCTGGAGCTGTTCCACAGGATCGCTGCTCAGGGGGAGCTCGTAAGGGGCCTCAAAGCCAGAAACGCAGCCAAGGTAGGTCATTTTTCCAGTCCTCCACACACGTGTCCCAGCCAGTCTGTAGGACAATGTCACCTGTTTCTGTTCCCTCATCACCTGAGGGATTTTGGCTCTCGTATTAAATGTATTTTCTCCTTACTCGGCATCGATGCCTGTGGTCTGAAGGGAAGCTGCTGGGAAGCACAGCCGCTATCCACCCTTCCTCTCCACATGTCCTGCTCCCAGAAGCAACCACTTTCAATTCTGTTAGCCAATTCTTTTGATATGCAATGCCCACATCTCTCAGAATCACACATCATTTTGCTCCTTATGGATGTTCAGGTTTGAGGCTTCCACTGTGGAAGACAAGGAATTAGCCCTCTCGTAAGCACTTCCCACCCCCCGGTCCCATGTAAACACCGATGACAGCTAACCCCTCTGAGAACAGCACCAGTGCTTCTCCTTTCCTGCCCGACTTTTGTTTTTTCCAGGGTTGATAAGTTGTTTTTATTGCTCCTTGCTTGGTTTTTCTTTGTTTTGGCCATGCCTTGCTCCCCGTGAGATCTCAGTTCCTCCACCAGGGACTGAACCCAGACCATGGCAGTGAAAATTCTAACCATTAGGCCATCTGGGACCTTCCCTGCTTAGCTGTTCTGTATACTGATGCTCATGGACCTCCAGGCACTCCCCCAGTTGGGTGAACCCCATCTCGAGACACATCAGGCCACCGATCAAGTCCATCCTCTCAAGCACTCTCTCCCAGGATGCCCTGCCCACTTCTGTCCCGCTGGTGATCCGCCTCCCACACAGCCCATCTAAGGACCCACCCTCCCTGTCCGTGCAAGCCTTCCACTCTCTCTTTGGGGTCCCTGTTCCTGACCCTGTGTCTCACTCCTCCTTAGTTTATTTTGGCAGAGCAAATCCTCCAGAGGTTTCTGCAAAAATTAGTGCTAAGGAAGTGTTTTTTGAGCTCTTGGCTGGTCTGCAAGCATTGTACTTCATATTTGGCTGATAGCTAGGCTCGGTTGAGCATTCTCAGGAGGATGTGACTTCCCTCAGAATTCTG
Source organism: Cervus elaphus (assembly GCF_910594005.1). Classification (NCBI taxonomy): domain Eukaryota; kingdom Metazoa; phylum Chordata; class Mammalia; order Artiodactyla; family Cervidae; genus Cervus; species Cervus elaphus. The sequence continues at coordinate 66,932,517 of NC_057827.1, read as the reverse complement.
AAGCCGTTGCTGCATCCTCCCAGCTCCCAGGGCTGCTGTGGAGAAGCCGGTGCCTCTCCTTTGTCCCCTCTCCTGGGTGTTCAGGACCTCTCCAGTTCTGAAATGCCCTGTGTTGGGTGCTCAGGACTCCTTTCAAACTAGAAATACATGCCCTTTAATTCTCAGAAATTTATCCTATTTTGTTAATTTATTCTGGGTTGGTTTTTTATTTTTCTGTTTGTTTGTGTATTTTCTTTTTAGTTCAAAGACTGTGTCCTCTGAATTTCTTAGTTTTTGACTCATTTTTCTTTTATTTTTATTTTTTTCTTCTTTTAGGTATGTTTCCTCAACTTCTAACCTGCTATTGTTTTTCACTCATTCTGTCATTTTCAATTTCCAAGAGCTCACTTGTTCTCCAAATGTTCCTTTCCTCGTGGCTCTCTAGTCTTATTTCACAGGTGCACTGGTCTTCTGTCTCTGAGCTCTTGGTGACAGTTTTCCCGATGTTCTCTACCCCCTTTATACACCCGGTTTCCTGCAGCTTAGCTTTTTGTTCCTTCTGCCCCATCGTCAGGTGTTGGGTGACGCAGCTGTGCACTCACACTTTGGAGGGTGCACTCAGAGCCGGGAGGAGCTTAGGGTATAGCCTTCCCTTCCCTGGACAGCACCCACAGCACTCCTTTGCCTCAGAAGGTTTCCAGTGCCAGGTCTTTAGAGCTCCTCTTTGAGGCCAGTAGAGTCCCCAGAGAGGGCTCCTCTGGCTCGCTGTCCAGAACGTCCCGGTGTGGCCGCCCACGTTGTGAGCTGAGTAGGGCTGAGGAGCTGGCCACGTGGTCCTTCACTGAAGCCCCTGTTAGCCGTGTGCCGCCCCGACCTCTCTCCCTCACTGTGCAGAGCACTTCCGGCGTGGACACTTGACTCTCCTTGTCAAGACACTAAACCTCTGGATGGGGCAGGAGGCATGTGCCGGCTGTGGGTGGGGCTAGGTAGAGAGAGCAGCTAGGTAGCTGCTTCTTAGACTTTCAGCTAGTGCTCCTGATCTTAGAGCCCACTCTTACCCTCACTTGTGTTAGTATCTAGGGCCACTGGTGCCCGAGCCTCTTGGGGATCCCTAGCAATACAAGTCCAGTCGCTGCCCTGACTCCCCCTGTAGTCTCAGCATTTGTTGTTCTCCTGTGTTCACTCAGACTCCAGTCACGCCTCTGCTCTCCAGCTTCTAAAGCTTGCTGCTGTCATCCTCTTCCCGTTTCCTTGGTCCTTGTGGGTTATGCCTTTTTTAAAGATCTCTCTGTAGTTGCTATGTTGGGTTTCAGAAGCATAACCCAGTCAGTCTACATCTATAACCAGCCCTTCCTTTCACTCCGGGTCACCCAGCTTCTTCAGCTTCACAGCTTCCTCATCCATCACTTCCAACCCCTGTTGTTGTCTTTTTAAAAATCTCTTTCTAGGTTCTCACCAGATGGGGTCAACCATTTCATACTCGTTTCAGTAGTTTACTTTGACTTTTGGGACCCTAAATAACCCATTACTTCTTAAAAGAAAGAAATAGTGATGTCCAAAAAAGGAGTTGGTTATTCACAGAAAGAGGTTTTACACAGCAGATAGGGCTCAATAGATAAGGCTGAATTATTTTGTTTTGTTTTTTAATCTATAAACCTACAATAAATAAAGAACTCATGTTGATCATTTACTCTATAAACCCATTTACTCTATAAACCCATTTACTCTATAAACCTATTATAAACAGTGATATTTTTGTTATTTAACATTAAATTTGAATAACATTAATGAATGCTTTTAGTTAGTAGTTCTTAGTGACCCCAGTCGCGTTCCACATTTTAGCAAACAAACAATACTTGATGCAGTTTAGAGTTAAGTCTTCTGAGCATAGTCTTTGACTAATGCTAAGTCAGATGGCACTCAACAAGAGACAGCAGAGGTTACTTGATGAAACTAGAGTTAAGTGAAGTAAATTTGTATCAATGTATTATACTAGAAGTACCTGATGTTTTACAAATTCACTTTAGGCGAAATAGTGAGCCACTCGGGGACGGCTGGTCCAGTGAAGGTGCCTTGGGCTCTTCCTCCGCGGTCTTTGCACCGTCCAGGTCATGGCCTTCAGTGTTCTTTCTGCTCCGTGTACCAAGAGAAGAACGTCCATGGCTTTCAGAAGTAGTAGCTCAGTAGAGGTTCTCCTGGAGGACAGGTTGGAATCTGGGGGCTCTGACGGGAAGACAGTTTGAGCAGGATTCGAGAGATGACACTGGATCATGGGGCTGAAGATAGGGAACAGAGCCCTTTTTCTTTTCCTTTCAGTTTAAATAAACTTTTAAAATTGGAATACACCATTCATTCAGAGAAATGCGGAGATCACAAACAGACAGCTCACTGAATTTTCACAAGATGACCAAACCTGTGTAACCAGCATTCCAATTGAGACACAGCCCAGAAACCATCTTGGGCCCTTCTGCTCCTCACCTCTTTCCTCCTGAGAGAGGCCTCTTCCTCCCTCTCCTTCCACGGAGAATTCCTGTGCAGGAACTGTATATAATCACCCACAGTGTATATAGAGTCTTACATGTCTGGCTTTTTTCAGAACATCAACTTTTAAAATCTGTTTCAATGTCCAGATCCGTGTTAGATTGAGAACAGGAAAACAGACAAGGGAGCCTGCTTGTCTCTTCAGTCCCATTCCAGATGACAGACAGTCCTTGAGTTGGGACTCTGGTTAGATGTTCAACTCTCAAAGAGCCACCCAGTTGGAAGCTGGTTAGGCCAGATAGAGTATGAACTGTCACACCGCTGGGGACTAAAGGGTGGTGACAGCAGGGTACTTCTTCCTCAGATAATAGATCACAGAGAAATAGATCGTGCTCTCAAAGCCTGTATTCTGCTGCAAGCACTCAGCCTAGGAACGCCGAATGAGGGGAGGAGAACACGCCTGCCTGCCTAAGGTGGGCCAGCACCCAGCCTCTAGCATGAGCTGTATCGGTGGGGCTACTGATTGCACACTCTGACTCATTTAAATGACAAATTCCAGATGGGTTCAGAGTTTGAAACACAAACCTGCATCTGAAATCACCCCACAGTAACAGCCCTCTGTGGCCCAGACGTACCTGATGGAGGGGCTCTCTTGAGTGCAGTCTGGGACTGCATTATTCCTCCACTGGGAAGCCCAGCTTATAGCATGTTATGTATAAAGTCTAAATGGAAGTGTTTGTATTTCCCTTGGCAAGCAAGTTGGACAGTGTATTTTCTTTGTTTGCGATCAAATCCAGCAAGGCCAATTATGGGAGTAGAGCTTTAGGGCATAGCGTGACTAATCTGCTTAATTAGGTTTGCTCTTTTAAATGCCAGGCTTCCAGGGGTAGCTAGTGTGGGCTCCTGCAAGAGGAAATCTTCAGTAGGTTTCCAGCGTACCCACAGATACACTTTATGTTTGTTTTTGTTTTTCTTCTTATGCTCACTTTAAAACACTAAATATGCAAACGCTTTGGACAGCTGGATAAGACTCCAAAATGCTGTAGTATAACTGCTTCCCAGTGAATCCCCCCTTATGTTCTGAAAGTCTGTATTTTTTCCTTGCTCTTATCTGTTTTCACAATGCCTATTTGAGTTGCTGTTACTATCCGGTTGCATTGTTGTTGAAGTTTCCGTAAATATTCATTCAACCTGTGTGGATTGTAAAAACAAGTTCCAGTGCAGAACTCACCGTAATTGATTAATGGAGCTTGTCACACATGTTCACTGGCGTCAGTAAAGTTTAGGTAATATTTGCCACATTAACTCTGTCACAAACAGATGGTACAAATTGTGTCGCTACACACAGCCTGTAGTGTTTGTGGTGGGAACCCACGACACTTGACCCCCAGATAAAAATAAAATACGTTCAGGCCCACGACTTGCTGTTTGTGCATGGGCAAGCTCCTTCACATCTCTGAGTCTCAGACTCTTCCACCGGAAAAGGCCAGTGACAACACTGCTGTCCTCTTAGGATTATTGTAAGAGTAAATGAAATAACGTGTGTGAGAGCATTTAGCACACCACCTGCCACCCAGTAGCAGTAACGTTCAGCAAATGCTAGTGGTTGTTAATATTTTCCACCTTCACCCTTAATGCCTTTGTACAGGATGAAATTGACTCGGCAGTGAAGATGTTGTTATCCCTAAAAACGAGCTACAAAGCTGCCACAGGGGAGGATTACAACGTGGACTGTCCTCCGGGGGACCCAGCACCCGAGAGTGGTGAGGGCCTGGCTGCCACTGACGCAGATGAGGACTTTGTGGACCCCTGGACAGTGCAGACAAGCAGTGCCAAAGGCATTGACTACGACAAGCTCATTGGTACGTTTATGGGAAAAAGCCTCAACTTTTAGAAGTGATGTTATTGATGTTTTCTAATTTGAATTAATCATAAATCCAGTCAAACTTCAATGCCAAGGGAAGAAAGACCCTTAAATCTTTTGGTGGTCCATTATATTCCCAGAGGTTTATTTTTAATTAACGTGACGATATAAAATATGTTTTGAAATAATAATCTATACTAGACAGCTTAGTGGGCTTCCCTGGTGGCTCAGACGGTAAAGAATCCACCTGCCAATGCAGGAGACCTGGGTTCAATCCCTGGATGGGAAAGATCCTCTGGAGAAGGGAATGGCTACCCACTCCAGCATTCTTGCCTGGAGAACCCCACGGACAGAGGAGCCTTGTGGGCTACAGTCCATGGGGTCACAAAGAGCCGGACACAACCGAGTGACCAAGCATAGCACAAACAGCTTGGTGTTCACTTTTTCCTCTTCCTGAGCAATTCAAAGCTTAGGGAAGGTCCGTCACACCGAGTATTTTCGCAGTGGTTTAAATTGTCTTTCACTGAGTGGGTACAATTCAGGCATGGATTGCATAAGAAGGAAGCCTTCTCACAGGTGGCATGTCCTCACTGCCCAGCTCTGCCCTGGAGGGCTTCCTGCTCTGGAGGATCCTTGCTCTGAGATCATTGGTGGCTGTCGAAGAAGAAACAGAACTAAAGTGCTCTCATCTGAGTCTAAGCCATTTTCCATGATTTATGTTTAGACCATCAGGGAGAGAAAACTAGCTGGAAGACAGACATTAATTTGGTTATAGACTCTCTAAAATGATGGTTGTAAACATATATAAATTATACTGCAATAAGTAATAAGCAGCTGTGTGTAGGAGGCAGGTGGGGGGAGGGGGGCGGGTTATCTAGAGTTCCTCACTAGGCTGCATTCTGGATCTGTTTCCCATCAGAATCCAGTCCCAGACCAGAGAGTCTTTAGCCCTGCATTTATTTTCTTTTCTGCTGGCCATGACCTCTGCTCTGGACTGATGGAAGGGACTAGAGCCAGCAGCCCCAAGAGGCCTGGGTCTACTGAGAAGGCGCGTGATCGTGATCCCTGTCATCTCTGCAGCATCCCCAAGCCTCCCACCACCTAAGTTCCGCCTCTCTTCTTTTCTTCCAGTTCGATTCGGAAGCAGTAAAATTGACAAGGAGCTGGTAAACCGAATAGAAAGAGTCACGGGCCAGAGACCACACCGCTTCCTGCGCAGGGGAATCTTCTTCTCACACAGGTCAGGGGCTTCTCACTGCAGGACCTCCCCCCCGCCCCCTGCCGTCCTCTTCTCTTAGAGAAGGAAGCAGTCAGGATGCTGGGCCCTCAAACCGCAAGTCCCGCCTCCTGTCCTCCCAGTGACTGGCTGTGGGATCACACCTGTCCCTTCACCTCTGGCCCTTAGTTTATTCATTTGTAAACTGCCCATCTCACAAGGTGGAGGTCAAGTACTCACCAGATGAGATTCATGCCAGATTGTGTGCTATAAACCATAGCATGTCACAAAACAAAAGAGATTAATGTGTCCAGGTTCAGCATTTCCCGTGAGATAAGCAGGAGGCTTCCTGAAGTTACATACGCCTTCCTCCTATTGTACTGGCCTGCTCATAAATCATGTCCAGAGAGAAACTAGAAGAGGGAACAGGGCACAAAGTATCCCTACCTGAGACCATAAATTCCACGCAGATAACATCAGAGAGTGGGCAGGTTCGGAGCCAGCTCCTGCCTCTCCCACCCCACACACCGCCTCTGGTTGGGTTCAAGAGATCTTGGAGCGTATAGTCCAAGGCAGGGTTGTTCTGTTCTGCCTACCCCAGGGTTACAGAGAGCACACACAGAACTCGGCCCTCTGTCGAACATTTGATTTTATTTTTTTAATTGGAGGATAATTGGGTTACAATGTTTTATTGGTTTTGGTGGTGCTAGTGCTAAAGAACCTGCCTGCCAGTGCCGGAGATATAAGAGACACGAGTTCGATTTCTGGGTCGGGAAGATCCCCTGGAGGAGGAAATGGCACCCCACACCAGTATTCTTATCTGGGGAATCCTATGGATGGAGCCAGGCAGGCTACAGTCCGTGGGGTCACAAAGAGTTGGACTCGACTAAAGCGACTTAGCACGCCATACGACATTGTGAATCAGCCACAAGTACATGTGTCCCCTGCCTCCTGAACGTCCCTCCCGTCCCACCCTCTAGGTCATCATAGAGCACCAGGTTGAGCTCCCTGTGTTACATAGCACGCCCAGCACTTTAAATTCTGCCCGGAGAGAAGAGGCCCCCACTCAGCCCTCTTTCTGGGCAGAATGCACTCACAGCCTTTCCCTTAGCTGAGATGTAGTTCACACGGCGCGGGGCTCGCCTTTACTAGGACCTGGTGCGGCGATGCGCTCGCAGATTTCCCGTACCTGAGATGTAGTTCACACGGCGCACGGCTCGCCTTTACTAGGACCCGGTGCGGCGATGCGCTCGCAGATTTCCCGTACCTGAGATGTAGCTCACGCGGCGCACGGCTCGCCGTCACAGAGGACCTGGTGCGGCGGGGCTTTGGGTCTGCTCACAGGGTTGTGCAGCCATCACAACTGTCTGGCTCCTTACATTTTCATCACCCCAAAAAGTAGCCCTCTACTCAGTAGCAGTCACCCCGCATCCCCCCACCACCCCACCCTCAGCCGCACCATGGCTGCCAGTAATCATCTTTCCATGTCTCTGCATTTGCCTGGGATACAGCATGTGTCACACTTCATTCCTTTTTATGCCTGAGAACTATTGGATGGATGCACCCCCGTTTGACAGCTGGTGGGCATTTGGGGGGTTTTCCCTTTGGGGTTAGCACTAGTACTGCTCCAAGTGTCTGTGTACAGGGTCTCATTTCTATTGAGAGTATACCTGGGAGTGGGGTTGCTGGGTCCTAAGGTAACCATTTAACATTTTTTTGGAATTGCCAAAGTGTTTTTCACAGTAACTGCATCATCTTGCATTCCCACCACCAAGGTGCAAACAAGGATTCCAGTTTCTCCACATCCTTGCTAATGTTTGTTGTTTTTTTCCAGTTTGTGTTTTTCTGTGACCATGCTAGTAATCGTGAGGGGGTATTTCATTATGGTTTTGATTTGTATTTTATCATGACTAATGATCTTGAGCATCTTTTCATGTGCTTACTGGCTGTTTTTATATATTCTTTAGAGAAATGTCTGTTCTGATCCTTTGCCAACTTTTTAATTGGGTTATTTATCTTTTTATTGGATTATAATAGTTCTTTATATGCTCTGGATAATAGTTTCTTATCAATACTTGATTTGCAAATATCAGCTCTTTATTTACAGTGTCCTTAGAATATTTTAATTTTGATGAACTCCTGTTTGGTTTGGTTTCGGTTGCTTGGTGTCATATCTGTGAAACCGTTGCCTAATTCAAGGTCATGAACATATCCAGCTGTGTTTTCCTCTAAGAGTGGTATTATTTTAGCTCTTACACTGGGGTCTCTGATCCATGTTTAGTTAATTTTTGTATGTGTATGAGGGAGGATACAGCTTCCGTCTTTTGCATGTGAATATCCAGTTGTCCCAGCCCCACTTTTTGGAAATTGTTGTTGAATTTTCTTGACACCCTAGTTGAAAATCAATTGACCATATATTTAAGGATTTTTTAAATATATCTTAAATATTTCTTAAATATATATACTTAAATATACTATATTTAAATTTATTAAATATAGTCTTGATGACTGTGGCTTTGTAGTGAGTTTTGACACTGGAAAATGTGAGTCCTCCAGCTTTGTTCTTCTCAAGATTATTTTGCCCGTTCTAGGTCCCTTGCATTCCAGGTGGATTTTAGAATCAGCTTGCTAATTTCTGTACAAAGAGGGCAGCCAGGGTGTTGACAGAGATTGCGCTGCGTGTGTAGGTCAGTCTGGAGAGAAATGCATCCTAGGATGGCGTCTAAGATGGAATACTAAGCTTCCGGTCTGCACACAGAGAACGTCTTTCCCCTCGTCACTTTGGTTTCTTCATACAGTGTTTTATAGTCTTCAGTGGACAAGCCTTGCACTTCATTTGTTAGGTTTATTCCTTAGGTTTTGTTCTTTCCAGTGCTCTTGAACATTTTCTGAATTTCCTTTCTGGACGTTTCACTGCTGTTTCTGAGGGGGAAGTGTGCCCCTGCGTGTCTCCTCTAGCTCAGCCTCACTGCAGCTCTGCTTCACTGCTGACACCAGAGAGGTAGCGTTTTCACACATCAGGGGGTTCGTTTTCACCCATCGGGGTTCTGCAGCATAAGCTGGGTCTCTCACAGTTTAAATCTATTCTGACACTGTCAACCTGGAGATAGTGTCCAGTCCAGTCCCACGGGTTCAGGGCTCAGTCCCATACGACTGCCCCCCCAACCCCCTACTTCAGACACAAATCAGAGTCAAGGTTCTCACCTATGCCTTAAATCCCACAACTGATCTGGAATTAATTTGCTCAAGCATCTCATATAAGTCAGGAAAACATTTTACTCACTAGATGGCCAGTTTATTATAAAGGGTGTAAGTCTGGAGGAGCCAGATTGGAGGAGGCATGTGGGGGAGCTCAGAGCTCCCTGCCCCCTCCCTGGGCACCGTGCCCCCTGTGTCTCCATGTGCTCACCAACCCGGAAACTCTCTGACACTATCCTTTGGGTTTTTGTAGAGCCTTCATTACACAGATTATTTATATCACTGGCCATTGGTGGTTAAACTCAATATCCAGCCCCTCTTCCCTCCCCAGAAAGAGGGGCAGGGGTTGGGAGCTGAAAGTTCCAACCCTGTAATCAGAGCTGGTTCCCCGGCAACCAGCCCCCTTCCTTAGGGTATCCAGGGACTTTCCTAAAGTCACCTAAATGACATAAACTTTGATGTAGTTGAAAGGGGAACTTTTTATGTGAATAACACTCTATCATTCTTATCGCTTAGGAAATTCCCACAATGGTTTAAAGAACTCTGTGCCTGATATGGGCTCGAACAAAGACCAAATATATGTTGTTTCTTTCTTTTTTTTTTTTTTTTTTTTATGTTTCTGATTATTAACCACAATATTGCACTACTGTATAGAAATACAACTGATTTTTGTTTCATTCCACATCCTGCAACTTTGCTGAGTTCATTTATTCTTATTAAAAAAAATTCAAAAATATAAATTTGAAGATTTAACTATATAAGGGACATTGGTCTGTAGTTTTCTTTTGATGTCTTTACTTTGGGTATCAAAATAATACTGGCTTCATAGAATGCATTGAGAGGTATTCCCTCTTTGATTTTTTTGGAAGTTTGTGAAGGACTGTTGTTAATTCTCTTGAAAATTTGATAGAATCCTCTAGTGAAGCCATCTGACTTTAGGCTTTTCTCTTTGAGACTTTTTTTTATTACTAGTTTAATTTCTTTGCTTGCTCTGGATCTGTTCAGATTTTCTGTTTCTTCTTGAGTCAGTTTTAGTAGTTTGTTTCTCTAAGAATTTTGTCTGGTTCTTCAAAGTCATCTCACAGACTGGCATGCAGTTCATATTATTCACTTACAGTCCTTTTTATTCTTGTAAGTTGTTCGTTGTTCAGTCACTAAGTCCACTCTTTGTGACTCCACGGACTGCAGCACACCATGCTCCCCTGTCCTTCACCATGTCCCTGAATTTGCTCAGACTCACGTCCATTAAGTCAATGATTCCATCCAACCATCTCATCCTCTGCCACCCCCTTCTCCTCCTGCCCTCAATCTTTCCCAGCATCAGGGTCTTTTCCAATGAGCTGGCACTTCTCATCAGGTGGCCAAAGTATGGGAGCTTCAGCATCAGTCCTTCCAATGAATGTTCAGAGTTGATTTCTTTTAAGATTGACTGGTTTGATCTCCTAGCTGTCCAAAGGACTCTCAAGAGTCTTCTCCAGCACCACGGTTAGAAAGTATCAATTTTTCCACACTCAGCCTTCTTTATAGTCCATCTCTCACATCTGTACATGACTACTGGGAAAACCACAGCTTTGACTATAGCTGCAGACCTTTGTCAGCAAAGTGATGTCTCTGCTTTTTAATACACTATCTAGGTTTGTCATATTTTTTCCTCCAAGAAGCATCTTTTAATTTCACGGCTGCCGTCACTGTCCTCAGTTATTTTGGAGCCCAAGAAAACAAAATCTGTCACTGTTTCCATTTTTTTCTCCGTCTGTTTGCCATGAAGTGATGGAACCAGATGCCATGATCTTCGTTTTTTGAATGTTGAGTTTTAAGCCAGCTTTTTTACTCTCCTCCTTAGGGACTTGATGAGATCCACTGTGCACTGTCGGGCAGCAGCACCAGCAGGTGACTAGACTCCCTCGGAGCCGAGGGGTCCCTGCTGGGATCCGCCTTCACAAACCTGAGCTCCACGAGGGCACCTAGCCAGTGCCCTGCCCTCGGGACAGCACCTCGAGTGCTCAGAGGCTTCCTGCAAAAGCATCCACAGCAGCTCGAGTGATAGCCGCACTCTTTTTTTCTTCCGTAAGCCGATAAAAGTTTGATTTGTTAGAACCCGAAAAGGACTCTCTTTCTTCCAAACTCAACCATTTTCATTCTTTCCTCATTTCAGAAGCACTGTGTCACCATTCCTTGGGGGAAAATCAAAGCTAAGTACAAAAAAAATCCAGAATAGCCCTAATCCTGTCAGCCCACAGATAAGCGCTGCTAACCCCTGGTCAGGAGTAGAAGGAGAAGTCACTTTCAGAATACTCTTGTCTGGGTTCTCCTACCCAGGCCTCTGGGAAAGGGAGCCAGTCCTCTTTTATTTGGCACACTTTAACGATACAGACTCCCAAACACCACCCTGGACCCGCTGGATCAGAGGCTGGGAAGGTGGGGTGCGGGCAGGTGTGATGTAGAGATGGCCAGTCAGGTGACTGTGATGCCCGCCAGGCGGGAGGCCCCTTCGTGTGCACTGTGTGTGGGCCCCAGTCCTCAGGGAGGGCAGATGACTACACGGTAACTCCCCAGATGGAGACCTCTAGTCCCGGTGTGGCGGAGGGAACCCAAAGCAGATCTCCAGCTGGGGACATCCCCCACCGAGTCCAGACTGTGGGGAGCCCTGCGATTGCCCCCTCCTGAGCCAGCAGAGTTGGGGCTGCGTGGTTCTCAACAAGGACTGGGTCGTGTCGGCCTGGTGTCACTCCCAGGAAAGCATGTGAAGCAGACAGTACGTCAACATCAAAATTTGGAAAGATTCCAAAAGAGGTCCAGTGCTGCCCAGCCATATCCAGCCTTTAGACACGTTGTTCCCAACCTGCACGGCTTATGCTTTGACAACGGGCACAGGAGGAACCGTTCAGAAGCAGTTTCCTATCATCCTTACAGTAGGAACAGAAAGGGTAACAAGCTCTAGTGACTGGAGTGTCCTGTCTGGCTTTCATTCCCAGTTGTGCATTCACACCCTGACTCTTCTCTCAGAACACCTCACCGTTTTCTTGTCCCCTGTGTCCTTTAGAGACATGCATCAGGTTCTGGATGCCTATGAAAACAAGAAGCCATTCTATCTGTACACGGGCAGGGGCCCCTCTTCCGAAGCTATGCACGTGGGTCACCTCATCCCATTCATCTTCACCAAGTAAGTGTTGCAGCGCGGGACTGTGCTCACCCGTGTCAGTGAGTTTTGAAACATGGAGAGAACAAACCAGCAATATATCTGCCAATTATAGGCAATAAATGTATTAGTATTATTGTTTTTTTTTTAAAAAGGGAAAGAAATGTTAATCACAGACTCTGGGTAGAGCTGAAGAGGCAGTACCAGCTCACGTCTGCCTGATCAGCCAAGGTCTCGGGGAACTGGTGCCCTCGTGGCTTCTCCCCGCCCTGTCCCTGGGGTCACTTTGGCAGGATTGGGTGGTGGGGAGAGCACTGTGTGGAGTCAGCGGACCTGTGTCCTCCCGTCTCTGTGCGGGTGACCATGGAAGAGTTACCTCTCTGGGCCTTAGTTTCCACTTCTGCCAGAGTGCCCCCCTCCTCCCGTCCCTGTAAGACTTCAGAGCAGAGTGTGCAGAGCGGCCAGCTCGGAGCCGACATGCATCGCCCTCCAGGCTAATAAATGGTGGTAGCCTGCAATGTGGGAGACCTGGGTTTGATCCCTGGGTCGGGACGATCCCCTGGAGGAGGGCATGGCAACCACGCCAGTGTTCTTGCCTGGAGAATCCCATGGACAGGGGAGCTTGGCGGGCTGCAGTCCACGGGGTCACAGAGTCGGACGCGACTGAGCACACACACAGCACAGCCCTTGTTCACAGGGAGGTGCACACAGTACACACAGTCAGGCTCCGTGGGTTCCTGTTGACAGGGGCCGAGGTCACAGTGTGGTCAGCGGTGCGATTTCCTGGGCAGGGCAGTTTAGACATGTACTGTTAGCAAGAGCCATCGTTTCAGAGGCGCAACAGTGTTTCTCTGCAGAGAAATAAGGTGTGGGCCCCTCTTCCCCGTGTCTCCCAGGTGGCTGCAGGATGTGTTCAACGTGCCCTTGGTCATCCAAATGACCGATGACGAGAAGTACCTGTGGAAGGACCTGACCCTGGAGCAGGCCTATGGCTACGCCGTGGAGAATGCCAAGGACATCATTGCGTGTGGCTTTGACATCAAGAAGACGTTCATCTTCTCTGACCTTGACTACATGGGGTAAGGGGAGAACGCCCGGCCGCCTTTTAAATGAGCGAACGCAGGCTGTAGACAGGCCATCGCGGCCAGGGCTGCTTCAGAAACATCTGAAGCATCTTGAGGTCTGGAAGGTGTTTTCTTCCTTTATTGAACGTTATGGTCTGGTTTCCTGGTTTATTGACAGCTAAGACTTCCATCCTCAGCTTGTGGAGGGGGTAGCGATGGCCAGATGCAGGCCAGAGCAGCTCACAGAGACAAACCCTCCTTCCAGGGCCCATCAGGTCATACCCAGATACTCTGGCCGGCCGCAAGTTGCAAATACCCTGAGTGATGAGAAGGTTAATCTGCTTTTAACCCACCACTGGCTCTCTCTAGCCATGGTTTCCCCACATCCGCAGACTCAACCAGCCAAGCCAGTGCAGCACCGCAGTACTGAAAAGTAGCCCGCATGGGTGGACCCGTGTTGTTCCAGGGTCAGCAGTAATCTCCCACAACAAAGCGCACCGTCCGTCCCAACAGATAAGCTTCCCTGGAGCCCCCAAACTTGAAGCCCCGCAGGTTCAGCCAGCGATCCTGGCAGAGCTGACACCCTTCGTGTGAGCCCCTGAGTCTGCATCGGCAGTGCTGCTGCCTCCTGTGCTGCTCAGCTTCGAGCTGACTTCCTTCCACGGGCAGGGGTATGTCTGCTCGCCTGCCGCGGGCATCTCTGCCCACAGGGGGCGTCAGAGCACCTTCTTCCCCAGCCGACCCGGCCTGCATGTGGCCGGCAGGCCTGTGCTGTCTGCTGCTTTGCCCTCGGCCACCACCCTCCAGTTCTGGATTTGACTCTGACCTTCACAGGATGAGCCCAGGCTTCTACAAGAACGTGGTGAAGATCCAGAAGCACGTCACCTTCAACCAAGTGAAAGGCATTTTCGGCTTCACCGACAGCGACTGCATTGGTAAGCCGCCACTGCCCATAGCTCCCGCTGGCCCCTCAGAGAGGAGCCGCGCGCAGGAGGAGGGGGTGGGCGTGCCAGGAGCCTGCGCGCGGCCGCGCTGTCTCTGGGGTGGTAGCGTTTGCAGTTTGTCTCTTTAAAAAGATGGGTTTTCCCAGAATGTAAAGAGCTGCTGTGATGCATTTGGCCCTTTTTCTGGGCCCCGTGGAGTGTCCCCTCAGGTCACACTCTGTCCCTTTCCTGCCTCGTCCATTTTAAGGTTTAGAAGGAAAAGGAGGCTATGGATGACTTTGATCCTCCACCTGTTCCTGGGAACCCTGTTGGTGTGGAGGCCTTGGTGGGGCCTGGGTTGCAGGAGGGCTGCTCTGTGGCTGGAACTGGCCATCTTTGTCTCCCTGGACCTCACTCCCCACCTCCAGGAGGAGCCATCCTGCGCGCCTGCCTGCCTCGCTCTCCTGCCAGGCCCAGTGCCCAGCAGACAGGTCTCTGTGCACACACTGACCTCCCTTTCCCGTGTTTCTGCACCCCTTTCAGATGCAGTGATCATCTCTTCTTTAGATTCTCAGCCCCGTGAGCTAAGAGTCAATCCTGAGACTACTGGCTGGGTCTCCTGACCCCTCCGTTTATTTTAGGCGCCAGCCCCTGGCCCAGTAGCTGCCAGCATGGAGCTCCCAGGATGTACCTGTGGGCGCCTGTGCCAGGCATGCCCCACTGGGAGGGGGCACGTCCGGGGCCCGGCTGGGGGGCCTGTCGGAAGAGAAACGCCCCAGAGGCCCTGCTGGGAGGCTTTTCCCATGAGCAGGACCCTTTGATGCCTCCGTCAGATTCATTCCTGACACTTGAGGCATAAACCATGTGCTTTTGAAATGGATTTGGAGGGGGTGTTGTTTATACTTTTTTCTGCTTTGAAACGGTGTTTTAATCCTGGGAATCCAGGCAGCGAATGGGGAGATGTCTCTGGAACTGCCCTGAGCCAGTGCGGAGACGGGGCTGCGGCAAGTAGCCACACATTCTGTGCTGCCGAGACCCGGGTGTGAGTCCGGGCTCAGCCTTTCAGAGCTGCGCCCTAGCTCTAGGAACCCAGCGGTGATCCGGGCTGGTGTCCACGTGCATAAAATGGGGACGCGGCGACACTTCCTCTGTAGTCATGGGGCATGAATAGGATGCTCAGTGCTGTAAAGGATACACTGGTCCCAGCAGAGCCGCTGCGTGGACCCCCAAAGACAGGCAGGAGCCCAGGAATGAGCCAGCGGAGCCGCCACGTGGACCCCCAGAGACAGGCAGGAGCCCAGAAACGAGCGGTGTCTTTCTGCAGAGGGGAGAAGACAGCTGCCGGGAGCTAGCGTCACTGAGAGAGGACTCGAGGCTGGACCCACTCCAGGCCATCCCAGAAACGTCCCGGCCTGGCCTGCCTCCACTTGTCAAGGGTCACACCAAGGTCCATGCCCTTTGACCCCAGAATTCTGCTTCTGCAGATCTGAGCACATATAATAGCAGTGTTAACAGCAGCAGCATCCAAAATATTGAGAACAGTTTTATGTCCCAAAATGTCATAATTTATAATAACTAAAACTGAGGAAAAACCTGGACACCCAGTGGGTAGAGAATGGCTGAGGTACAAGATAGATCATGGGTAAGCATTACAAAGTGGAACCTGTGAAGAACAGACCGGAGGAGGATCTCACTGAAATGGAGGGAAAATGGATGAAAAAGACACAAACTAGGACTGCAGATTTTTCTTCCTTCCTTCCAGCAATCCTTCTCTGTAGGTTTCAGGGTTTTTTTAACGAGTGTTACTTTTCCAGTGGGGAGAAAAGCCCATTTTTGTTCATCCCTTCTACAGTTCCAGACAGGAACCAGTCTCGAGTATAAAAATGTTTTGTCCTCCCTCCCAGGGAAGATCAGTTTTCCTGCCATCCAGGCCGCTCCCTCCTTCAGCAACTCATTCCCTCAGATCTTCCGAGACCGGACGGACGTCCAGTGCCTCATCCCGTGTGCCATCGACCAGGTCAGGAGGCAGAGCCGGGGTTCCGTCAGCCTGGGGGTTAGCAGGGGTCTTCACCTGCTTCAGGGGTGGGAAAGAGAGTCTGACGGTGGTGCATGGCAGAGTTACTCAGGAGAGCTGGGTGTTAACAGGGGTCTTCACCCTCTTCAGGGGTTGGGAAGGAGGGTCTGATGGTGGTGCGGGGCAGAGTTACTCAGGAGGTGCCCACCGGCTGATGGCATCCCTCATCTCCCCTGCCCCTCCCTCTGCACAGGACCCGTACTTCAGGATGACCAGGGATGTGGCCCCCAGGATCGGCTACCCCAAGCCAGCCCTCTTGCACTCGACCTTCTTCCCTGCCCTGCAGGGGGCCCAGACCAAGATGAGTGCCAGCGACCCCAACTCCTCCATCTTCCTCACGGACACGGCCAAGCAGATCAAGACCAAGGTGAGCACGGCTCAGGCCTCGGGGAGACTCATGCACTACTGCTCCGCCCTTTGGCCACCACAGGCACCCTGAATTCCAGGGTCCGGGCAGCCTGCCCCGTTCCCAGATACAAAGTGAATGTGTTTGTGTCTTTACATGTAGGCAAAACTTTGGAATTTTTTTTTCACCTCTGATTTCCTCACCAGCATTGTTCAGAAAACAAAATCATGGCAATTTTCTTTAGTTACAGCTGAACAATAGAGAAAATTTAGTGTACTTCTAAGCACCAGTTGTATTCTAGGAGCTGAACCACGCGCTCTCTCTGTGTTTCGGTTTTTATTCTCACTGGTGTGTCCCTTTAAGATGAGAGCGATGAGGCCCAGCGAGGATGACCAGCTCGACCCAGTTTCCCCCAGAAACTGAAGGTGCCCTCCCAGCCCACGCACCATGTTACGCACCAGGGTGTAGGGGCTGGTTCTCTCCAGAACATTCCTGCTGAGACTCAGGATTGACAAGCGTCCTTCCACAGGCCAGTCGGGTCCTGGCCAGGACTGCTGCTCCCAACCCACGTGCAGCCGGAGCTCAGTAAATATTTTTCAAGTCACCAGAGAAGCGAGAAATGGGAATTCGTTTGAAATTCCTTACTTTTCAGGCCCGCACTTCTGGTGCTCGGCTCTGAGCTGCCAGTGTGTGTACAGGCCCCTCACTGTTGCACAAAGCTGTGGACATTTTAGCTGGAACTGTGTGTGTGTTCGCGGTCTGGAAGATTACAACAGGAGTGACCGAAACTGTATCTGGGGTGTGTGATGCAACCGTGAGTCGGTCCAGGCCCCTGCCCCTCCGGGAAAGTCCCACTTTCTGGTTGACAATGAGGAGCCCTTAGTATCAGAATAGGCCTCCAGGAAGTGGCCGCCGCCAGCTTTCCCAGCCTCAGTTGGAGGCTGGTGTAAACAGGGCTTTTTCTTTTTCTTTCACTTCTGGCTAAAAATTCCAGAGCCTGGAATCCAGAAGAAGGGGAAGGACACTCCTGTTCCCTCTTGCAGAGAAGTCATTTCATTTCATTCTCTGAGAAGTTCTTATAAAAGAAGTCCTTTATGGCTCTGGGACACTTTTCACTCAGGGACCAGCAGAGACCCAAGGGTCAGGAACCACCCTGGCTGCCAGGGTCACAAGCACCCTGGGAGACAGGACAGGGTCAGGCCAGGCCCTTGTTCCCAACCCCTAAGCCCCCCTTCAACTCCAGAAGCAGAATCTTCAGCCCAGAGAGGGGGCATCTGCTCCAGCCCCCTCCCAGGAAGTAAGAGTAGAGTGCTAGGAACACTGCGGCCTGACTGCGTGGTCACCTGCCACACGCTCACCTGTGTGAGCTCACGGAGTCCTCACACCCTCCTGGATGCCGCATCCATTGCCTGGGCGACGAGATAGGCCCACAGCGTCTGGCAGCTTCTCTGCGTTCACACAGCCAGGTCGCAGAGGGCCAGCTGTAACCCAGGTGGGCCTGCGGCCTGGAGTCAGGGCCCCGCCGCCCACCTGCCCTTGGTAAGGGACCGTGGTCGTCAGTATCACTGTCCAGTGGGAGCCGCTCTACAGAACGGCAGCCTAGCGGCAAGGCTTACGTGAGCTTACATACACAAGCGGCTACCATCTGCAGAGTACAGCCCAGATTTGGGATTTCAGTTCCGACCTGGATCGCTGAGCAGCTGCTGAGTAGCAGGGGCCTCGTCAGAGCTTCCAGTGTTTCTCAAAGCCACTCAGCACCCCCACCAGAAAGGCCTTGCCCACCAGCCTCTGCCCCCACATTCTCCTAGGCGATCCGGTTAGGAATCTGCCTGGAGTCCTTCTGGGAGGCTTACCAGACGTCTCCTTGAGACCACTGGCTCTACGCACTCCTCCCTGCGAGAAAATGTGTTTGTACATGGAAGGTTTCTCAGACACTCACTAAAAGGACATTGAAGGGACTTTGTCTCTACTTTTGGGGTTTTCTTTTCTCCGCTCTTGACTCTGACTTCTCTAAGGTTATCTTCAATCCTACAAGCCACTTTGTTAGTTTCTGAACCTGTCTGTCTTCAGCTTCTGGACGTGCCTGTTTGAGGTGGGCGCTGCCCACAGGCCTGCTCGGGCTCTGCCTCCCCGGGGCCTGTCCCCAGGGAGGGGCGGGGGCAGCAGCCTCGCCGGGTCAGGCACTCTGCCCCCTGCACTGTGCCGTTAGGGGCCCTGCTCTTTCCACTCAGGATGGCTGTGCCTGTCCTCTGGGTGAGCCTGCGGACAGGTGAGGACGCTTGCCCAAGCTTCTGCACAGGCCGTGGCGTGGCTTTCCCGATTCTGTTCTGTCTCTGGGAGTCGGGGGAGGGGTCAGAGCTCACCCGCCGTGTGGAGCCCCCTTCTCTGCAGTGAGCTCCGCGGGAAGGGGCGGCGTGCAGGCTCCCCTCACCACACAGGCGACCGCCTGGCGAGCATCCGTGTGCCCCTCCTGGTGCAGGTCAACAAGCACGCCTTCTCCGGAGGCAGGGACACCGTTGAGGAGCACCGGCAATTTGGGGGCAACTGTGATGTGGACGTGTCCTTCATGTACCTGACCTTCTTCCTGGAGGATGACGACAAGCTGGAGCAGATCAGGAAGGTAAAGCGGGGCTGTGCCCGTGCCGGCCCCGGAAGGCTTGGTGGCCAACGTTCCCGGGGCCTGGGTCCATGGGGCCGGTGCTCAGCTGAGATGAGATCACAGCTGAGTAGGTTGGTCGTGTTCATGACCACGTGCCTGGAAACCTCGTGAACGGATGGTTCCCAAAAGAGAAAATACAAACTAGTAGTAGCCACACTGTAAGGTTTAATCCTACTAGTCATCAGAGAAGTAGAAGTTAAAACGAGACCCCATTGGTGCTGACACAGCCCACGTACCCAATCCTCGGGTTTGTGTTGTATTTACAGTGACTCAGTGAGCCCTAGAGCCCGAGGAGCATTCATAGCCTCTGCCTCAGGATTTCCAGTCCTTGGCATCTTTTCCAAGAAACTAACCCTGAATAAGAAAGAGCTTTGTATGCAAATGTGTTGAAATGGTAACAGCAAAAAGTTCAGAACAGACTGTACAGCAGAGGAAGCCTTAACTAAGAATCGTCAGGAGGGATTCTTAGGCAGGTGTGAGGCTTTGATCATGTAAGAGGATCAGCCAGTGCTAGTGGCAGATGGACCCCAAATTGGCCATTCAGCGAGATCCATGAAGTCTAAATACACTGCAGAGAAAAAAATCTGACAGAAAACCTGCCAGGATGTTAGCAGTGGGCTCAGCCTCTGGGCCCTGAATCTGCAGGGGATTTTTTCCTTTCCTCGCCGCTTTTTGTCAGCTTTGGGTACTTTGTTGAGTTTGTTCAACAAGTGCGTGTTACTGTCACAATCAGAACATGAAAACAGATTCAGCAAAGATTTTAGAGACGCCAGTAAGGTTGAAGGGCGCAGTCATGGGTTCGGGTCTTGGAGTCCCCTGACCTGGCGGGCAGGTGGGGTGGCCAGCCCTGTTGTCCCCATCATGTGTCAGCTGAGTCACAGCTGCCCGCAGACCCCAGAGGCGTTTTCAGAAAAGGGTGGCTTAAGGCCCTGTGTTTCTGTGTGGCCAGCATGCCAGGCTCCGCGTGGGTGGTGTTGAGGGAGGGAGGCGCCCGGCGTGCGCACCGTCTCACGTGGCCTGTCTCCCCCCGCCCAGGACTACACGAGCGGGGCCATGCTCACCGGCGAGCTCAAGCAGGAGCTCATCGAAGTCCTGCAGCCCTTGATCGCCGAGCACCAGGCCCGGCGCAAGGAGGTCACCGATGAGATCGTGAAAGAGTTCATGACCCCCCGGAAGCTGTTCTACGACTTTCAGTAACGCCCCCTTCTCTGTGCTCCCTTCTCTGTGCTCCCTCGGAGATGTGATTCACCCGCAATCCCAGCTCAGTCGAATCAGCACTCCCCCTAGGCTCTATCAAATGGTAATTACGGGCCTGGGTCTGTAAATTCTATTTGTCTCAACGATGTTTCTTCCCCTGAATGTCATTCCATCCCCTGTGGGTAATTGGGTGCCGGGTAATATCGTGTGGTCACACAGACAAGTCCAGCTGGAGTTCTCCCACAAAGCAGCGCCTTGGGCTGGATGTCCACCGAGCAGCCTGTTCTGGTCCACAGGACAGCGCCCTGTTGGAAAGCATCCTGCGTCCAAACCCATGCTTCCACTTGTTCTATAAAGGAATATACAGTCTATGTATACATACCTGGAATCAATGTGGTGTTGCCATCAAACTTTTTTTTAAGTGCTTTGAAACGTTAACATGTAGAAGCTTAATGGGCACAAGAGGCATTTCAGCTCATGCCCCCTTCCCACCTTAGTACTGAAAAGGAAGTGCTGGCCAAAGGCTTTGCTAAACTTAATTCTGAGATCTCACAGCTTAAAAGCTACCTTTAACGTTTCTGAGTATTGGCCAGAGTGGGCCAATTTTTACTAAATTGAGTCTTTGTGGGTGAAACTTCCCAGTTTACTTACTAAACTCCAGGCCACGCATGTACTGTGCTCAAGAAGTGACACTCCTTTCCCTGAGCAAACTAACACTCTGTCCACCGAGTAATCCTAGACACTCCATCCTGAGAACCAATGACTGTTCCATTCTGACCGAGCCGGATGCTGAGGCCAGTCTGTTGCTTTGCAGATCCTTTTGTTTTGACACCTGACTGGCGTGGAGGTCTGTCTGCACAGAGCACGCCCTGCCTGTGTCCCCAGACGGGCGGACGTAGCTAGATAGCGCCCAGCAGCCCTCAAGGCCTTGGCCATGTGTCCGTGGGAGGCCTGCTTGATCAAGCACCCTCTGTAGTTTTGGAAAAGTGAAGACCTATCTTAGGGAAAGCTCTTGGTCCAAGTATCTGTCCTTTCTGGAGGCACAGGGTCCATTCCTGGGCGCCCTACTCTGGTCTCTCATGACAATAAACTTCCTCTGGTCCCACCCATGTCGCTGTGCTATCTGGGGTTTGAAGAGCGAGCAGAGGCCTCCCTCCGGCCCAGGGCCATGCCGTGCCTGCCCCTCTGTGGATGCCCTTGAGCCCGCAGGGGTCCCCTTGGGACACGTGCGGGATGGGATCACAGCCCTGGCATGCGCCTTCCTAGCCCTCAGCCCTGCGTGGCGCTGGCTCCCACACTCACTGGATGTTCCTGACAGCCGGTGGAGAACGCAAACAGGTGTCCACGTTTTTTGTGGTCGAGGGAGGCGGCCATGGGGGTGGTCAGAAAGGTGCTGTGTAGACAGTGGCCCCAGGCCATTCACGGGGGTCCCAGAGCAAGGGCCCGGCCAGATGGGGACGAGCCCTGGGCTTGCGCTGCCCGCCCACCTCATACTGCAGGCGGGAAGACAGAGGCCCAGGAGCGAGCACGACAGCTTGTGCGCGGCCGCCCCGTGAGGTCGTGTCAGACAGACCTGCCCTGTCTCATGCTGTGCCCACTCACGGGCCGTCCTGCAGGAGGGCCCTGAGGCTCCCACCCGGGCAGCGCGTTCCGTCTCCTCGCCCAGCCTCTGCTCCCTCCGGAGTGGAGGTGGCCCATGGAGATGCCCCCAGCAGAGGGTGGGGTGGTGCGGCTAGGCAGCTGAGGTGACCTCTCTGCTCCCTTGCACCCGTGTCTCAGGAGGGACTGCAGCCAAGTCCCTGGGCTGGCGGGGCCCCGGGGAGGGGTGGGCGTTGTCCTGGGGTCTCAGAGGGCAGGGCTGCGGCCCCACAGCAGCCAGTGACTGTGGGTGGGGCAGGGACCTCCCCCCATCCCCTGGTGGAACAGAAGCAACGACAGATACCTCATGTTTGGGTCAGCTGGGTCAGAGGTCAGTGCCCAAAGTCACTGCTGGTAAGGGCCACAGACGCTCCCACCCCCTACGTTTTGCTAGAAAACACTGGATTCTTATAGATCCCGAGAGAAGCCCTGCATCGGGATGGGCAGATGTGCAGCCCGGCGCTGTCTGAGGGCTGAGGTGGGATTCTGTCCCCAGCCGCCATGACTGTTAGTGTCTGCCCCTCAGACCTCACAGCACCTCAGGGGTGCCCAGTCTGGTGGGTCCAGTGGAGCTGGGCCTGGGGGACAGCGAGGAGCCCACTCAGGTGGAGAGCTGGGCCAGGCCCAAGCCGGCTCAACCCCTCGTCTCCTGTGTCAGCAAGTGGGATCTTTACCACTTCGCCACCTGGGAAGCGCCCTGTCGACTCTGGGCCGGCCCTTCTCCCCACCCTTCATTTCTGTGCTCCAAAGGGCCTTGCCTCTCCACGGCTGTGGCCCTAGCCCGAGCGAGCGAGGCAGGGCCAGAGCTCAGAGCCCAACGGTCCCCACCCTCCGCTGGAGGGAGGGGTAACTCCATTTCCAAGGCCAAAGCACCTGGGCAGGCTAGCAGCGCTCTTGTCAGAAAGAGGACGCGGGTGCGGGTTCGACAGCTGTTGAAACCTTTTGTTAGCCCATCCCCTCCTGCCAGCACCTGGCCAGGACACCCCAGCATCTTTACCAGCTTGCCAGTGAACTCCCCGGAATGCTCTGCGGGGCTTCCTTCACTCAGGCGTTCGTGCATTCCACACACACACCACATACATACATACATACACCACACACACACACATACATACACAACACACACATACATACACACACACACACATATATACATACATCACACACATATACATACACCACACACACACCACACACATACCTACACCACACACACACACACATACACAACACACACATACACCCCACACACACACACACCACACACATACATACATACACCACACACACACATACATACACAACACACATACATACACACACACACACACACTACACACACACCACACACACCACATACATACACCACACACACACACATACATACACCACACACACACACATACACCACACACACACACACCACATACATACACAACACACACACACACATATACATACACCACACACACACATACATACACCACACACGCATACATACACAACACACACATATATACATACACCACACACACACACATAGACCACACACATACATACACCCCACACACCCCACACACATACATACATACACCACACACACACACACATACATACACCACACACACACACATACATACATACACCACACACACACACATACATACACCACACACACACACCACACACATACACAACACACACACCACACACATACACCACACACACATACATACATACACCCCACACACACATACACCACACACACACCCCACACACACTACACACACACCACACACACCCCACACAAACACATACATACACACACCCCACACACACATATATACATACACCACACACACACCACACACATACATACATACACCACACACACACACATACATACACAACACACATACATATATACATATACCACACACACACACATACATACACCACACACATACATACACCCCACACACACACACATACATCACACACACACATACACCCCACACACACACCACACACATACATACACAACACACACACATACATATATATACCACACACACATACATACACCCCACACACATACATACACCACACACACACACCCCACACACACACCACACATACATACACATACCACACACACACACACACATACACACACACCACACACACACACATACACCCCACACACACACCACACACATACATACATACACCCCCCACACACACACATCATACATAACACACACATACATACATACACCACACACACACACAACTACACACACACCACACACATACATACACACCACACACCACACACATACATACACCACACACACACACACCCCACACACACACACCACACACATACATATATACACCACACACACACACCACACACACACACACATCATACATAACACACACACATACATACATACACCACACACACACATACATACACCACACACACATACACACACACCACACACACCACACACATACATACACCACACACACACATACATACACCACACACTACACACACACACACACACACACCACACACACCACACACATACATACACCACACACACACATACATACACCACACACACACACATACACCCCCCACACACACCACACACATACATATATACACCACACACACACACCCCACACACACACCACACACACCCCACACATACACACACACACACCCCGAGCACCAGCTCTGTGCCAGGCTCTGACCAAACCAAACATGTGCTGCCCATGGGCAGCTTGTAGCCTTGGGTGGGGGCAGGAGATGGATGAGTGACCGGACGGTGAGTGGGGGATCCAGGGGACCACAGCAGGAGAGACTCCCACAGCGAGGGCAGGTAGGGAGAGCTTCCTGGAGGAAGTGCCATCTCGGACCCGCGGTCAGCCAGGTGGAGGCAGGGAGGGGCGCTTCCATAGAGAGCACAGCGGGTAAGCAAATGCCTGGGTCTTGGGACACGAGAGGCCAGAGTAGGTCCACCCACGTTTTCTGGGAACAGCAAAGAGTTGTCAGCTCAGCCAGAACCCTGAATGTCCTTCAGTCCAAAGTCACGGTCAAGGCTGGTGTCCGAGTGAGCGAGTGTCCAGGCAGGGGGCGCCTGACTTTACCAGAGGGCTGCTACAGTGGGCACCCGGCCGTTCATGCTGGACCATCCCTGGGAGCCATGTGGTGCCCAAGGGAGGGCTGGGGTCTCAGAAGTGCGGGTGTGAGGTCCCCCATCCTCCCTGCCGTGTGGCCTTGGGCAGGCCTGGCTCCCCCTCTGAGCCAGCGTGATGACCTGCTTGAGGACCCCACGGTGCTGAGGATACACCGGCCCCCTCCTGCAGGCCCTGGTCTTGACTCAGAAAGTGGGTGGGTTTGGGACGGGGAGGGGGGTAAGGAGAACCGGCTTTGTGCTGCGGCGGGCTCCTCGCACAAGCTGGGGGAGTCGGGGGGAGCTGCGCTGGGCCTCCGTGCACTGTCCTCCCGGTGGGCGCCCTGGCCACTCAGGCGGCAAGGGCCTTGGCCTCTGAGGACCAGCTGACGAGGCAGAAAACAGTCACCAGCCCCACAGAACACAGAGCAACATGCCTGAGCAGCCTGAGAAAAACGTGTTATTAGCAACAGCTCCCCGCTGAGTCCTGGCTCTGCAGGTGGAACAAGGGGGACCAGGCCTCACACTAAGCTCCCGGGGCTGCCTGGTGCAGGGACCGCGCCGGCGGGCGCCCGACGGCTGTGCCCGGGTCCCAGGCCTGAAGGGCGGCCCACAGAGCAGGGAGAGCTGACTGAGGAGGGTGGGGTGCAGGAGGGGGTGTCAGCTGGACGCAGGGGTGCCCTGAGGACCCAGGGCGGCGGGGAAGGCTGAAAGGGAAGCCAGGGACGGACCCACCAACCAAATGCACAGACAGCCCTGGGCCAACACATCCTTATCCCCAGGGGCCTGCCGCTCCTTCCTGGCTCTGACCCTCAGGTCAACCGAGCCAGCGGCAGGCAGGGCCCCCCACCTCCCCTCATGGTCTGTCGCCGGGCGGGCAGGCCCTGGCCGGGCCGGCGGGTATTAGCCCCCTGGGTCCAGACCCTCGCACTCCCCTCCGCCTCCTCTAGCTCCTTGCAGCCCCCTTGGGAGCTCTTGGCAGGTTGGCGCCCCCCGGCCTGGGGTGGGTGGGGGGCACCAGCTATGTGAGCAGGCCCTGCGTGAGCCTCAGCACGGCCTCGTAGGCCACGAACACCACCATGTTGACGGGGAAGGCACGGCAGCAGTTGAGCAGCAGCCCCTTGAAGAGCACGCGCGGCCCCTCCTCCCGCACGCTGGTCAGCACGCAGTGCAGGAGGCCCCGGTAGCGACAGCGGCCCCGGCCGTCCGCCTGCAGGCGCGCCTTGATCACGTCCATGGGCGTGGCCACGGCCCAGGCCAGCGCCCCCGCACAGCCACCGGCCACCAGCACGCCCGAGACATCTGCGGGGAGAGCGCATGGGCGCCTGGGTCAGAAGCCGCACGGGGGAGACTGGGCAGGGTGGGGGGGTCGGGCACCCAGGGCAGGGCCTCCTGGTCGTGAGGGTGCCCTGGGCTCTCGCCACCCACGTGACCTGTCCACCGCCACCCGGAGCAGGCCTGTCCTGACTCGTGCTGGGGGCCACGAGCATCCCCACCTGGGGGCCCTGGGGGCCAGCGCGGCCTCTCCCCGTCTCCTCTCCAGGCCCCAGTGCCAGCTGGGCTGATCACCCCCCTGCATACCCTAACCCTCACCGTCCCGGGCCCCAGGCCCCCTGCTCACCTGGCCTGCTATGGCCGGCAGGAGTCAGCCACTCACAGAGGATGGCGTACGAGAGGAAGTAGGTGGCGAAGGAGTGCCCGTCCCGGAAGAGCAGGGCCGAGCTGCCCTTGTAGAGGCCACGCAGCCCCTCCTCCCGGGCCACCGTGGCCAGGCAGTGCAGCGGCCCGCGGTACTTGGGCCCGGCCGGCAGACCCGCGGGGGGCACGGGGCACGTGGGGGGCGTGGCCAAGGGCCCCGAGGCCGAGGGACGCCGCCGCTGCTGCGCCTGCGTCTGCGTCTGCAGGCGGACCTTGGCCACCTCGGTGGGCGAGGTCAGGAACACCTGGGGGAGGGGGGCACGGTGAGGAGACAGTGCCGCCCGCAAGACCCGGGGCTCCCTCAGCCTCCGCACATGAGC
Source organism: Cervus elaphus (assembly GCF_910594005.1). Lineage (NCBI taxonomy): Eukaryota > Metazoa > Chordata > Mammalia > Artiodactyla > Cervidae > Cervus > Cervus elaphus. The sequence continues at coordinate 66,905,530 of NC_057827.1, read as the reverse complement.
CCCGGGAAGCTCTGGGCTGGCCCACGGTGCCCTCAAAGGGTACGTGAGCCGCAGGAAGCTCTGGGCTGGCCCACGGGCCAAGGTGGGGCGGGTTCAAAGCCAGCTCTGCCCACCCAGCTGGAGCCAGCCCTTCCTTCAGCTGCGCATCCCCTGCTGGCAGAGCGCCCGTCACACAGTAGGCGTCGGGTCACTGTGACTCCAGCTCATGAAAGTACTCGGTCACATCATTCATCTGGTCATGACCAATGCTGCTAAAGCGCTCAGTCGTGTCCTGCTCTTGTGACCCCACGGACTGTAGCCTGCCCGGTTCCTCTGTCCATGGGATTTTCCAGGCAAGAATACTGGAGTGGGTTGCCATTTCCTCCTCCAGGGGATCTTCCTGACCCAGGGATCGACATATTAAAGTGTTATTTAACTAATGTTGAGAATAATGCAACACTTAATGTGAGCACTGACAATACTAACATATATTAATAACATAGGATTGTTTTACTCATACTATTGGCTGCCATCTCATGGGTGCTCCTACCAGTTAGCCCCCCGGGCTGGGGGCCTGACATGTGTGACCTCAGCACACCCCTTACAGATGAAGAGAGAAGCTCAGAGAGGCCCCCTAGCCTGCCCCACCGGTTACCGAGTCAGCTGTGTCCTCAGCCACAGTCCCCCAGCCTCCATCCACCTCTCCCCCCGCTGGGACCCCCGGACCCCCTCACCCCGCCCCTACTCACGCGGACGAGGCCGGAGGCAAACCCCGAGAGCGTGATGTCGGTCTTGGCGGGCTTGACGTCAGCGCTGCCGTAGCGGACCCGGCAGATGTGCGCGAGGCAGTGGCGGTAGGTGCCGAAGGACACGGAGGAGACCAGGGACACGGTGCACACGGGCAGTGAGAGGCCCCTGTAGAAGCCCCGCAGCTGGGGCAGGCGCAGAGGCCCCGAGGACCGAGTCAGGCCAGAGGAGCGGCTGCCCTTGGGGCCCCTGGAGCCAGGAGCTGGCTCCCACCTCTCACCCCCCGCCACGGGACCTCGGCAAGGCAGCCTCAGCTTCCTCAGCTGTACAATGGGGACTGTAACACCCCGGAAGCCAGGCCCGCCCGGGGCTGCTGTGAGGATAGAGGTGCTGAACTAGCAGCGTGGCCTCTGCTGTCTCCCTTTCGCGCCCCTCTGGTCGGCATCCATTCCCACGTTCACTTTGGCAAGTGTCCCTGAGACCCCTCCTCCGGATGGGGCTCTGAGCTGGACCCCTGATGACTCCACCCAGCATTCTTTGGAGGGGTTCCCCGCCTGGTGGGTCCTCCCCTGACCTTTGAAGTCCCCTGAAGCCCCTTCCAGATCCTCTCCTGGAGGCAGGACTTCACTCTGAGCGCCTCCTATGTGCCAGAACCCCAGCCCTCGTCCTCAGAGGAATCCGGGGGGGGCTGGTACAGCGATTCCCGTTTGGAAGGTGTGAGAACTGAGGCTCGGAGAGGAGCTCAGGATTGTCAGGCAGGCTGCTGAGTGGCAGCCCCGGGGTCCACTCCCCTGTCCATGACCCTGGCCCCAGGCCTACCTGCTCCCGGTGATACGTGTCCCGGACACAGTCCCAGATGCCCTTGTACTTGGGCTCCGTCTGGATCCTGACCTGTGGGAGGAGTGGGCTTCAGGAAGGGGTGGCTCCAGGCCCGGGGCAAGGTCGGCAGGCCCCGGGGAAGGGCAAGAGCCAATCCCTGATGGTTGCAGCCATGCTGCGGGCAGAGCAGTGACAGTGACCCCATTCAAGGTGAGCGACCTGAGTCTCAGCAGGGAGAAGGGAGCGCTGACGGTCCTGAGTACCTGAGGGGAGGTGGGGGGTGGGGAGAGACAAGGTCTGCCCAGCAGGCTAGAGAGTTCTTCTGGCCATAGATGGGGACCTCAGCCCAGGCAGGGGTCTTGGGGTGGGTGGCAGAGGCCTGGCAATGACTGTACCTTCACCGTGTCCAGGGGGTAGCCCACAGCAACACCGCAGACACCTGTCAGAAAACCAGGGGAGCTGGTGAGGAGAGCAGGAGCCCAAGCCGTCTCAGCAAAGGAGGGGGGCCCTGACCACGCGCTTCTTGTCCACACCACGTCTCAACAGAGGGGGAGCGCGACCGCCATTTTACAGATGAGGAAACTGAGGCTTAGAGAGGTAACGTGATGTCAGCCAGGCTGCCAGTGGTCTCTACTTCCGAGTCTTGGCCCCCTGGACCCTCCTTCTGAGAGGCAGGGGTGCTCCACGGCCTCCCCTCCGGCATCACGTTTCAGAAGAACTGGTCCATTTGCTGGGCCCTGTCTGCTAGCCAGGCCGAGCCCATGCTCAGGCCTCAGTCTGTGAAGGGTCTGTCTGCAGGCCAGGAGGCTGCCGAGCCTCGCAGCTGCAGGGGGGGACGGAGGGGGCACAGCCGGGGCGGAGAAAGCCCGGGGCAGCAGGCCTCCGAGGGGGATTGCTGGAAGCACAAGTTTCCGTGAAACAGAGCAGAACTCGGGGCTTCCCGGACCAGGGCCCTCTGCCTCCTGCCGAGAGGACAGGTGCCGCCTTCTTTCCCTTTCTCCTTTCCTAACACCGGGGTCTCAAGCTCCAAGCCCCTGGCTCTGCCACACGGAAGACAGAGAGCAGGCAGGTCCCTGGGGTTTCATCCCAAGAGTGGGGGGCTCGGTGAGGGTCACCTGAAAACAGCAAGGTATGCGGGGGCCGTGCCTATCTATTATGTAGCCCAAGACTCAGTAAATTTGCATGAACGAAATAATAAAGTGAATGAATGCACAGGTGAAAGAACAAAAAGAGTGAAGCCAAAAAATGACTCACTGACTTGAGAATTACTTTCCTCAACCCTTACATACGGGCTTCCCAGGTGGCTCAGAATTTGGCCTGCAATGCAGGAGACATGGCAGGAACCACGGGTTCAGTCCTTGGGTTGGAAAGGTCCCGTGGGGAAGAGAAAATGGCAACCCACTCCAGTATTCTTGCCTGGGAAATCCCACGGACAGAGGGAGCCTGGCGGGCTACAGTCCATGGGGTTGCAGAGTCAGACACGACTGAACGACTAAGCACGCACGCAGGCGCAACCCGTACATATACCACACCAAACTCCTACTCATGCATCAAAACCCTGCCACACCATCGCCTCCTCTCTGGAGGCTTCCCTGACTCCCATACGCTGGGCTGCCCCTGTGGCAGGAAACACGCTGGTCACATGGCCATCACAGGGCTTTGCTGCTATCCAGAACGAGGGTTCCTCAAGGAAAAGGCCCAGGTCTGCCTCCCCGTGTCCCAGTGCCAGGTGCAGAGAGCAGGAGCTCTTTCCACCCAAGCCTTCCCGGGGCCCTGGCAGGAAGACGCGGGACTCGGGAGCCCTTCCTGCTGTGAGATCCCGGGCAGGTCAAGCCCCGGCTGCTTAGGGGGCTGACGTCCAGGGGAGCCTCAGGCCCGGCCCCCAGCGGGGACCTCAGACAGCCCACTGGTAAGGCCAGGGCCCGGGTCATTCCCATCTCAGCACTGCTCCCCCCTTCTGAACAGAACACCCCACGCTATTCCTAGAAGTATTGATGAGCAGCCCCTGCCGTTTCACAAGAGGACAGAGGTCGAGGGCACCTCACCCAAAATAGCCGGTGCAAGCCGAGCTGGGAGGAGCAGAGCCCCTGCCTGGATCTGGCTTTCACAACAGCCTTCTCTCCGGAGGTGAGAATGGGCTGGAGGCCCAGCCAGGTGGGGGCGGGCCCATGGGTGCACACAGCCAGGGAGCCAATGGGGGTGCCAGGCTCATCCGGGACCCTCCCCCACCACGCTGCTGCCCTTACAGTCAGCCGGGTAGGTCCCCACCATCCACCCTCTCCTGGAGCCTCTCGTCCCATCCTTCTCCATGCGTATGATTCCCAGCCTCCCCCTGGCCAGGCGGAGAGACCACCCACCCTCTGCACCCCCACCGCTGCCAGCCCCTCAGCCTCCAGGCCGAGCCCCTGGAGCAGAGTTGCCCCCACCCAGCTCCTCCTGGGCTCTGGGCCGCCTGCCCCGTCGTCTCCAGGGAAACCTCCTCTCTCCTCCCAGAACCCGTGGCACCCCCGCCAGGCACCGGCCACTTCCTAGAGGCCTCAAACCTCACTGCTTCCCCGGGCAGAGCGCCCCTTCCAGCCCCCCCACCCCATCCTGGTTCCCCCGGGAGCAACAGCCCCCCCTGAGGCCCCACGGTGCCCACTCTGACCTCCGACAGCTCCAGCAACAAAATCCATGGACAGCGCGGGTGGCGGGGAAGGCGCAGGGGTCAGGCTGCCTGAGAGGTCTGTCTGGTGCCACCACCAGGGTGGCGTCCGAAGCTCCCCGCGGGCTCCTCGCAGACCTTAAATACCCGCGGTGGGGGCAGGGGCAGGAAGCGGAGCCTGCTGACCAGTGGCCCCAGAGGCAGAGGCTGTGCCAGGCCGTAGGCGGGTCAATGCCCACCTGGACTCCCTCCCACCTACTCCAAAGGACCCTTGTCCCAGTGCCCTCGGGATCCAGGTGTCGGGAAGTGTGTGAGAGGCCACGGGTGACGTCAGATTCAGAAAGCAGGATCACCGTGCCCACCACCTACAGGCCGGGGTTTCAGACCAGCCCCTGGGGAGGCTGTGACGCCCCCCGCATCTCTCCAAACCCAAGCTCAGCCCTTATCCATCCCTGGGCCTCCCTGACTCCCCTGGAGTTGCTCCTGCCTGGGTAACCGTCAATGCTCCCTCACTTATTCATTCAACAAACAATCTCTGAGTTGAGACTGCGTTCAGGCAGCCCAGTCCCATCCCCAGGGAGCTCCAGCTAGCAGGGAGGGCGTGGGGGCAATGGGCCACCAAGGACAAAGCCTCAGGGAGGCGGGCCAGGGCCTCCTGTGAGCAGCCCAGCCACAGGCCAAGGTCTCCTCCTCGTCCTTCGTACCACCCTGGGTGCCACTCCCTTGCTGCTTCCACATCCGTCTCTGTGTGCCCAGGGCTCCAGCCAGATCCAACTCTGAGTCCCCAGCACCCAGCTCGGACCCAGCTCTGAGCATGGCTTGCTGAGCGAGGGGACCAGGGGCCAGGGCTCCCGACCTCGCCACTAATCAAATCAGGGTGCTCCTAAAGGGGAAGTCACTCCAATAAGAGGCTGGTCACTGGGAACCATTGTAAAGGATGGTGACCTCTCCCTGGCCGTGCCCCCCATTTTAGTTAACCAAGCCCTCCTCCTTCACCATCTCAGGGCATCCTTGTCACAGCCCCAGGAGGAGGCAGGGCTGATAGTCCCATTTTACAGATGGAGCCACTGAGGCCCAGAAAAAGGACTCATCCAGGGCCATGCAGGCAGCAGGGCAGGATTTGGTCACCGGATACTTACCCAACCAGCCCCTCTCTGATGCCGCGGGCCAGGCCCTGAGACCCATGGGCCCTGCCCTGATGACTCACCCCCCATGTGACACCGGAACGCAGCCCTTCATGGACACTGAAGTCTAGGGAAGCTGTGCGCTTGCCCAGGGTCACACACAGTGCGTGATCTGCCAACCAGGACGCTGGCAGGACTGGGAGAGGTGCTGACACGGCAGCGCCTGGGCAGCCCCCTCCAGGCAGTCCTGGGGTCGTGTATCCCCCTGCTTCCTGGCCCCTGACTGGGGGACCACAGGCTGACCTTGACCAGGTCGTGCTGACAGACGGGGAGCCCCGCCTCCTGCTCAGCTGTTTGTGGGACGGGTGGGGGACACAGGCTGGCAGCGTCCACTGCCACGACAGAGGACAAAGGGCAAGAGGCAGGCAGTCCAAGGCCAGTCCTGAGGCCCACCTTGACCTTTAGAGAGATGTAGGCCAGCGTCCGGTTAGGAGCCAGGCCGCCCAGCCCCGAGACCTCGGGCAAGCCCTCGACTTTCCCCTACCTCCGTCTCTGCCTCCACGAGAGGAGTACGGCACCTGCGTCGCGTCGGGGACCACTTGGGGCACGCTCCGGGTGTGTCCCTGCAGGAGTGGCCGGCCAAACATGCAGGTTGCCTTAGTAGGAGCGCAGGTTCTGGAAGGAGGGAGGGGACAGGCCTGTACTGAGCAGGCCACGTCCAGCTGGGGTGCTACACTGCGGAGGCCAGTCCTTCGGACAGTGAGGGAACTTGAGGCATGCGGTCTAACTGAAGAAATGGAGTGGTCAAGTTCCATGTTTCCTGCAGAGTCGGCCCCGGACACCCAAGCCAGAGCCAGGAACCACCCTGGATGCCTTTCCCCCTGCACCCCGCATCCTGTGAGGCACCCACTCCTGAGGGCAACCCCGTGACGATCACATTCAGATCCACTCACTCCCTCTACCCATCTGCACAGCCCCCAACCACTTGGTCTCCCAACAGCCCACCCTGCCCATGCCCCCCACCCACGCCCCCACCCACGCCCCCAGACATGCCCCCCGCCATGCCCCCAACCATGCCTCCAGCCACTTGGTCTCCCAACAGCCCACCCTGCCCATGCTCCCCCAACCATCCCCCCAACCATGCTCCCCATCACGCCCCCACTCATGCCCCCAACCATGCTCCCAACCATCCTCCCAACCATGTCCCCAAACATGCCCCCCAACCACACCCCAACCATCCCCTCAACCATGCCCCCAACCATCCCCCCAACCATCCCCCCAACCATGTCCCCAAACATGCCCCCCAACCACACCCCAACCATCCCCCCAACCATCCCCCCAACCATCCCAATCATGTCCCCAAACATGCCCCCCAACCACACCCCAACCATCCCCCCAACCATGTCCCCAACCATCCCCCCAACCATCCCCCCAACCATGCCCCCACCCATACCCTCGCCCATACCTCCCACCCACGCAAGAAACACTTCATGACTACTGCATGCCACATCCTAGGCACCGGGCCACTTCAATAAACACAGCAGTAAACACAGGCAAAAGTCCCTTCCCTGTGGCTCTTATGATCCAGGGGAGGAGACAGACAACCAATACAAAAAATAATCTAAATAATGAGTCTGCCAGAGAGCAGCCTGTGCCAATGAGAGTCGGAGCAGGGAGGGTTGGGATCGAGGGTGTGAGGGCCGCCCTGGAGGAGGCACTGAGACAAGCGTGTTTTCTCGGTCACTGTCGCCAAGTTTCACGCGCCCTTTGCCTCCTGAACAAACATACCCAGACTACCCTTTGCCGCAGCAGAAACAGAAAACATGCCGCCTCACTGCGGAGGCTTCCCTGTGCAGGTCTGAACACGTCCCCTGCCAGCTCCGAGCTGCTGGCAGGCAGGGCCGTGCTGGATCTGTCTCTGAACCCACAGTGCCGGCCTGCGGTGGGCACCCTGGGGAGAGTGGATGAATAAATGCCTGAAAAAAGTGAGTCAGTGAGTGGATGGGTGGATGGATGGACAGATGGTCAGAAGGACTGACAGACGGAAGGACAGACAGATGGATGGAAACGTAGGTGGATGGGTGGGTGGGTAGATGCTGGATGATGGTTGGACAGACAGGTGGATGAACCTGGGGCAGAGTCATCTGTTCGCACCTGACCCAGGACACGGCAAGGAAGCCCCCTGATGGCAGGTGGCCAGGGGTTTGGGGACTGTGGCTCAGCCCCCTCCAGGTTTGGGGGAGACAATGGCACCCCCCACACGGTTTGGGGGAGACAACGGGCGGCCGTCTCACCCTGGATTTGGCTCCTGGCTCCACCCCTCCCAGCTGTGTGACCTTGGGTCAGTGGTGCGACCTTTCTGAGTCGTGCGTGCGTGGCAGGAGCCAGAGCCCAGGGCACCCGCTGGGGCCACCCCGAAGGGTCACTGTTCCAAGCAACAAGATCGGCTTTAGGCTTCCTCCAACAGCGGGGCTTCACCCCGCGCGGCCCCGGGAGGCCCAAGGGAGGAATTCCGAGCCATCCTGTAGGGGGAGACAGACACGGCGCAGACACCAGGGGCCCCGGGACGAGGGGAAGGGGGCTGCAGGCCGAGGTGCCGCGGAGGAACCTGGTACCCTAAAAGGCGTGCTTACACTTTATAACAAGGGGGGAAACTTCAAGTTCCTCACAAGACATCCAGACCAAAGAGACGCAGCGGCATCGAGGCGAAGGCCCCGCCTCCCGGCAGGACGCAGGCAGACACCTCTTTTTTTACTATTTTGCGACTTGCTGCCTTTCCTTTTCAACTCGTCTGGGACGCCGTGCACCTGGGGACTCATTCCTCTGCGTGTCCACAGTGCCCGTGGGGTGGACCGGTAGGCTGAGCCAGGCTGCCTGGGCGCGGCCCTCCCCGAGGGTCTTTCTCTGCAAGGCCCCCCGGGGGCCTCAGCGTCCGTCCTTGTCTGTGAGATGGCAGCTCTGTTGCCGTCTGCCCGGAAGGCTCTGGGAGGATTAAAGGGTCAGCAGGCCCTAGGCTCCTGGAGCCAAACCTGGAGCTCTGAGTATCACCGTTATGGGATTTCCCGGGAGGCCCAGGGGTTAAGACTCCCTCCGCAGGGTGGGTACAGGTTCAATCCCTGCTCGGGGAATGAACATCCCACAAGCTGCATGGCGCAACGGAAATAAAGGAATAAATATCACTGTTACGATGTAACTTGCGGGTGATGTCAAGGACAGGCAAATGGAATACACCTGTACGAAGCAGAAAGTGTTTCAATGGGTACGTTCTCAGAGGGGAGTTCGCTGGGTCAAACACCCCTGAACGACTTACATTTATTTTTTGGGGGGGCGGGGGGCCGGCAGGCTGGCCTGGGTCTTTGCTGTCGAGCCCAGGCTTTCTCTAGTTGCGCCCTGGTGGGGGCTACTCTCTCTGTGGTGTGAAGTCTTCCCATTGCGGTGGCTCCTCTTATTGCAGGGCACCGGCCCCGTAGGTGTGGCTCACGGGCTTAGCTGCCCCGCGGCACGTGGGATCTTCCTGGACCAGGAACCTAACTCGTGTCCCCTGCATTGGCAGGCAGACTCTTAACCACTAGACCACCAGGGAAATCCACCTGACCTATTTTTACCTATTTTAACTATTTTTACCTTTGCCATTTTGGCAGGATTTGGAAGGGTAGGGATGGGGGCAGTGGGACTTCCAGGCAATGAGTCCAGAGTGGGCGCTGGGACACTGAGCCAGCTCCAGAGATGGGCATTTCCAGAAAATGGGGCTCCTTGGCAAGACTTGGGTGAGTTCAGGAGATTCCTGAGTCTTCCTAGCTCACTCTGTGACACTCTAAGCCTCCGTGTCTTCATCTGTAAAATGGGACAGGAGACGAATTTGTATGCTCAGGGGCTTGGTGCCTCCACGCTCTGCCTGCATCCCACGACGCCCCGCTGGGTGCTGCAGACCACACAGCCACAGGCGGGAGCTGAGGCTCACCCACCTTCGGGTGGGGGAGCATCTCTAGGGGGTGACTGGTTTGCAGGGTGGGTGACCCCCCACCTGAGACCTCCCAGACACTCTGGCCTCCCTCTGACATCCTGAGTGGTTAGGGCCCTGGCTCCCAGGGTCTCAAAGCATACGATAGGGCATGCCCAGCCTGTGCCTCCACTGAGGCAACGGGGCCAGCAGGAAGGGCTGACCCCAGCTCCCCCGCTCCATGCCCCCCAGCAGCGGTGTCTTCACGTCTGAGCTCAGCACAGAGTTCCAGGCCCCTGGAGCCACCCCTGTGTTACAGACAAGGACGTCGTGGGCCAGAGAGCAACAGTGACAATTAGGGGAAGACTGGAATTTCAGCCCGCTGCCACGGGGGGCACTGATTAATGTGACCCCGAGACTCAGTTTTCCTATCTGCAAACAAGGACGACAGCCACCTAAGGCAGGGCTAACGCAGGTAAGGACTTTGAAGGCTCCCCGGCTCCGGTCATCAGACGGAGCAGAAGTGACCCTGGGAGTGCCAGCCAGCAGCCTCAGGCCTGGGCCAGCGGTCAGGTGCCTGCAGCCCTGCCCTGTCCCCGCCCACTCCCTGGCCCATCTTTTCAGTTCCCAGACGCCCAAGCCGTAGCCTAAGCCCTTCCGGTCACTTTGGGCAGCCCCTCCTGTTTTCCAGGCCCCTGTGACCCCTTCAGGGATGTACAGGAGGCATCCCTGGGGCCCACTGGCTGGGAGGTTCTCTCCAGGACAAGGTAACCTGACACCACCGAGACCCAAGGCCCTGGAGGGTTGGATTGAGGAATGAGGCTCTCGTCAAGGCAGGGCCTGAGGCCTATCGGATCTGCAGATCTGGGAAGGGAAGCTACTGACAGCTGTCAATGATTCATTCCTTCATTCCAGGGCATACCTTCTCGTGCAAAGCCCACGCTGGGTGCGGGGATCCAACAATGATTCAGAGGCTTGCCTGGCCTCCCTGCAGCCCTGGCCTGGCTGGGGAGTACATTCCTTCTCTGGGACTGCCCAAGAAATTATCCCCATGTGGAGAAGCATCTGACACCAAACATTCGTCATCTCACAAGTTCTGCGGGTCAGGAGTTGGGACCAGCTTAGACGCGTGGCTCTGGTTCAGGGTCTCTCACACTGTGGCCACCTGAAGTCATCTGGGGGGCTGGAGGAACCCCCCCTCCAGAGTGACGCACTCACAGGGCTGTCGGCCAGAGGCCTCAGTTGCTGGCCTCACGGACCTCCCCACAGGACTGCCTGCATGTCCTCACAAGGGGCCCAATGTCCCCCGAAGTCAGGGGTCCCAGAGAGAGCAAGGGGGAGGCCGCAGGGCCTTTATGCAGCCATGGTGCTCCTGAAGGGGGAGATCCCAATCACAGGCAGGACTGGAGCACCCGCCGGGGGTGGGGGGGGTGGGCATCCCCAGCGTGGCTGAGACCTGCAGACAGGCAGTGCCGGGTAAGGCTGAGAAGCAGGTTGTTGTAACTGGGGGAGGCGCCTGGAACACCCCGGCTGGAGCACGGGGACACGGCTCATTGTTGCGGCACGGCACATCCAGCGGAGGCGGTGGCCTGGTGGGGCAGAGGCTGGGGAAGGATGGGAGGCTGGGACAAAGTGTCATGGAGGAGGAGCTGCCGGAGCCAGCTGGGAAGCAAAGACAGGCACTTCCTTTTTTTTTGTTTTTATTTTTTTGCTACACTGTACAGCGTGCAGAATCTTAGTTCCCTGACCAGGGATGGAACCCAGCATACTTTAACAGGAAGTGCCTGAGCACAGGCTCATCAAGGACCACCCCCCCCACACACACACCCTCAGGCACAACAGACGCTTAAACGGGTGATAGAGGCCTTTCTGTGACCCTCCCTTTGGGCAGCAAGGCCCTGAAAGGGGTTCATCTGGGAGGTGAGCCTGCCCCCCAACACCCGCCGGGGGCAAGGCACAGGAGCCAAGAGTCAGGCACCCAAGCGGGCCAAGGATGGGGTTTTGGTGGGGGCTCCAGGGGGCAGAGCCCGAAGGAACAGAGCAGGAGGCAGAGGGGAGATCATGGTGTGGGCAGAGGGGTCCATGACCCCTGCTGGGCGGCAGGTGACTGCCCGAGGCTGGGCTGTCAGGACTGAGGAAGCCCCAGGAGGAAGGAGGAACACAGAGCTAGCAAAGGCCCATCCCACCGGAGAGGTTCTGGAAAGGGAAGCTCAGACTTGGGTTCCGAGAACTACGGCGGGCTCCTGGGTTCCAGGAGGCCCTTCTCTCAGCCCTTTCTCTGTCCCTTCCAGCGCTCCCCAAGGCACCCGCCTGCTATCCCAACACACATTCCCTGCCTGGAGCATCACCCAGCCCACTCCCGCCTGGCTGCCAACTGCACCCACACCGCCTCATCCTGCCGCCCCCAACCCCAGCCCGGGCAGGGGCACACTGCCCTCCTCCGGTCACTGCCCTGGGTGCCCGCTCACACTGCCCGACAGCCCCGGACCATCTGCTGGTCCAGCCATCCCCCCACCATGACAGAGGGCGCCCCCAGAGGGCACTGCCCCAGGCCTGACCACCCCTTCGCTGACCCAAGGGCCTGACTCCACGAGGCCCGTGGGCAGCAGTCACACCCCGTGTCCGCGCTTGGCCGAGCCCCTGTGCCCTGACCAGTTGACCCAACCCCAGCTGGGGGCCACCCCTGTGGCCTTCTGGGTCTGGGGCATCCCTGGGTGGATCCCTTTAACTCTATTTTTACACCAGAAGCACTGGCCGTGTCTATTTATATCACGCCCCTTCTTGAGTTTCTGGTCATCTCTCCACCTGGCTGGAGCCTCCCTTGCTTCAGCGTCTCGGTCCACCCCCTCCATGGCCAAGTGGGTGCAGAGAGAGCAGAGGCCCTACCCGCCCTGGGGACTTAGCCCTGGGGACCACAGTGACTACGTCCAACTGAACAAAGATGCCAGAAAGCCGCATGGTGTGGTGGCCACATTGGGGCTGACGAAACTCAACTGAGACGTGAACTCCACAAAATTCACCCAACAGGAGAACGCTGAGCATCGCAGACTCGGGAGGGGCCCCCAGGACAGGGACTGGCTGTCCCCAAGGGGTCCCAGGCCCTCCCCTCTTTGAGGCACAGAGCTGACTCACTCACCAGGGAGGCTGAGTCACTCCCAGAGTGGACCGGACCTGAGGCCGGAGGGACATCCAGACGGAAGACGTTTACCCACTGGGGAGAAAGACCCGTGGGGCGGAGCCAGCCCATCAGCATCGGGTGCTGGGTCCAGGTGGTCCCCCAGCACAAGCCACCCCCACCCCACCCCACCCCACCCCACCCCACCATGTTCCCTGCTGGGTCTTCCACATAGCCAGGAGCGGTGCAAGTGGAGACTGGAAAGCAAAACTGAGCCAGAGACCCCTGAATCTGTCCTGGGAGACGGTCTCCATCCCTAAAGAGGCCGGTTTCAATGCAAGTTTTACCCTCACTTGCTCCCTGAGGCCAAGGTGGGGCCTTGAAATCTGCACTTTTAGCTGTCTCCCAGGGAGACTCCAATCCCAGAGGTCTGGGGGGACCTGTGGCCACAGGGCAGGACAGTCCAGAGCCCAGGTCCCCTCACCCAGGGCTGCCTGCTCACCCCCTGCTGTGTGCCAGGCCCTGTTTAGGGTTACTTAAGGTCCCTGCCCTGGTGGAGCAAACATTCTAGAGGAAGAGAGGTGTTAAACATTTAGAGGAATAGGCAGTGTCATTCTAGGAGCTGGGGCAGAGCCTGGTGGGATGGGGGGCTCCGAAGTCAAGCCCCTTTTGAGGAGCTGAGAGTTGAGTGGGGACTTGAGCCCTGGAGAGAACTATGCCAGGCTGGGAGGAGGAGCGCCCGCCTTGCGGACACAGTCAGTGCAAAGGCCCTGTGGCAGGAATGAGCTTGCAGTTGTGAGGGTGCGGCCAGGTACCTCCGGCTCTGAGCCTGGGTTTTATTCCAAGTGGGGGGTGTGGGAGGCAGTTGACAGCCGCACCCTCCCCACTGGTCTGTGCCCAGGAGCTTTGGAACCGGTTTCAGTGGCTCCCATCCTAAAACTATACCTGCCCTGGCTCCAGCCTGGCCCTGCACACCCTCTCACTGAGCCCAACTCCCCACAGGGTCTACCTAGCAGGTGCCTCAGCCCACCCCCTACCCCACTCGCCCTGAGACATCGAGCTCCAGCCTTGCTCCCCACCCAACCCCGGGGGCCAAATAGCCTCCCACCATTGAATTCAACAGATTCCAGGGTGAGAACCTTTTTTTTTAAACCTGCTGCCCTTTCTAATTTTCCCACACCCAACCTGTCTTGGGTAAGGAATTACAAATGCTCTGCAAACAAAATCTCTGCCACACACTCTCAGTGACCTGGCCTGACCCCTGGTGCCCCATGGCACTTTTCCCCTCCTTGCTGTCCCCCTACTGCTCTGGCCTTGGGCCCCTCCCACCTCTTCAAGGCTGGGGTCTGAGCCCCTCTGCAAGGCGGCCTCTCCTGGGAGGGCGGGAGGGTCCTGGGGCCCTGTGGAAAGTGAGAAGTTTGAAAAAGCACAGACTGTGCTGTAATCTTCTCAGGAAATGTAGTAGAACAGACATGGACCCCAGCGGCTGATGTAACGACGCAGGCCCAGTGCCTACAAACTCATTTCCTTTGCTAAGGCATCTTCACTTCCCCTGTCAGCTGTGTGGGAGGCCCTGGAGGCCAGGGAGGTGGGTCTGCCCTGTGCCCGCTCCAGGCGCAGAGCACCACCCAAGTGAATGATTCTCAGGCAGCAGGAATCACTTTTTTTTTAATGCACGATTTTTTTTTTTTTTAAGTTACCTGGCGGTGTCAGGTCCTAGTTGCGACTCTCGGGATCTCTTGAGGCACAGGGCTCTCTAGTTGCGGCGCGCCGACTTGCTTGCCCTGCGGCTTGTGGGATCTTAGTTCCCCCATCAGAGATCGGCCTGCGTCCCCGGGAGCGCAAGGTGGATTCCTAACCACTGGAACCATCAAGAAGTCCTTGCATGATTCTTTAGGGAGGGACGGCTTTCAGGGTGGTCTCGCGGTTTAGTCAGCCAGCAGTACACCCCAGTGACCCCAGCCCCTAGCAGTGCCTGCTCTCGCTCCTTCCTCACTGCCTCCCCAAACACTGTTTCCAGCAGACTCTGGGATGCACAGGCAGCTGCCCTTGGGGTGCTCCCGGTTGGAGGTCGACCCCCAGCACCCACCGTGGGCACACCTGCCCCAGAGCGCACCCCTCTACTGCTCACCACTTGCTGGACCTCTGTCCCCAAAGCCAACAAGCCTCGGCCTGAACACTGGCTCCCCCAGTCCAGCCCCTCTCCAAGTCCCGCCTGCAGGGTGCACATCTGGATCCAGGATCCATCCCACCGCCACCTCTGCGGCTCCCCCACCTGGATGCCTGCAGGCTCTGCCCAAATGCAGCTTCCCCCAAGAAGTTTTCTGAAGCTCAAATACTGAGCGCTTCTTGTGTACCAGGCCGCTGGGCCTGCCCAAGGACAGGAGACAGGGCTCATGCAAGCTGCCCCAAGCACGACATTAACTTAAAGGCACTTGTGTTCTCTTTGTCTCATCAATCGGTCCATAATAATTTTCGGACTTACTGCCCTGTTAAGGTTCTTGACTCTCCTCCAAAAACATACGGAGGCTACAGGCATCTGTGCTTTGCCCCTGGAGGCCTCAGCAACCCAGGGACCCCCTGTTTCTAGAGGTGAGTCACCTGGATGTAGGTTGTCCAGTTTAATCACCGTGACCTCAAGGCCTCCAGCCAGCTCCCACCTGGGTTTTGGGTCTGGGCTTCTCCTGGGGCCCACACGCTTTCCTGGCTCATGAGTCTTGTCAGAGGCTGGTGATATTCAAACCCAGGCCTCCAGACCCCTAGTTCAGGGCCCACCAGCCATCACAAGCACTGGACTAGGAGTCAGCAGACCTGGGTTTGGGTCTCAGATCAATGGATGTTCTCTTTAGATTCTAAGAATAAAAGGAAACCATGCAGAATCATTGGATTTAGAGTGGCCTCTGATCACCACGATAGTTACTTAATGCACCTGGGAGGTATCCCCTAGTAACAAGTATATATAATCTTTAAAACCTGTCCCTGAGGTATATATCCATGGTAACCTCCTTGTTGATCTCAGAAATAGTAACGTACAAATAAAAGAACTGTGTGATCTGCAACCCGGAAACACCGGACTGTGTATCCTAATCTCAAGAGCGTGAGGGAAGTTGGGCGAAGGCCTTAAGTTATCATCTGACTCACGGTGAGGGAGAAAGAGCACGGCCAAGCCGGGCAGTCCGGACTTCACGAGGTGCTGGAGAAGGGAAAGGGGTCTCCGACCCGGACGCTCCCCAGGGAGGGGGTCCCTGGCCGCGGCCAATCCCCGGGATGGGGAAAAGCGGACGCGGAGCAGAGTCGGATTCTGCTCTTACTTCACCCACCCCCACCTCCCGCCGCCCAGCTACCTGCGTAGACCCGAGCCCAGCGCCCTCCCACTTGGCCTTCTCACATTCCTCCTCCACCGCCAGGCGGTCCAGGCCCCGAGGCCTTCCAGAGCCGCGGCTCCGTGACCGCCCCCTTTGGCCACACTGCGCCCGATGTGGCCTCTCTCGCCTCGCGGCTCCAGAACGAGTCCAAGAACCTCCCCTCCGCACAGCTTTCCGCGGCTCCCGCAAGTTTGCGCACCGAGGTCGTGGCCACGCCCTTCGACCCTCGTGCGGCGAGCCAGGAGGCCAGGAGCCCCAGGCCCACCGGCCGGAGGGCGCACAGACGGGGGGGGGGGGGCGGGGGGGCGAAGACTCCCCCGAAGGGGCGTTCCGCCGCTCGAGGAGTGTTACAGTTAGTGTCCCAGCCTGCTGGCCTTGGAGGGTCCCGGCGCTCCACCTCCGTTAACCGCGGCGCGTCCCCATTATGCAAGCAAGGACCCTGAGCTTGGGCGGTGGAGTTGGGATCTGAACCCAGGCCCCAAGGATCCCAGGCCCCCGGTCCAGAGCGAGGGCACGCCACCCCCCGCCCCGCTGATTCGCGTCGCGCAGGCCGGGAAGTTCCCAGGCCGCGCCGGCCCGGGGCTCCCCGGACGCACCGACCCCACCGTCCCGCCGCGGCGGCGCACGCCCTGCTTCCTCTCCGCCGGGGGCGGCGCGGGCGGGCGCACGAAGCGCATTCTTTGTCTGCAGCTCCTCCGCGCCTCCCCCGCCCGCCTGCCCGCTACGTGGCCCCGCCCCGCCCGCACCCCAGGTCCGCCCAGGTCCGCCCGGCCAATGAAACGCCGCGGCGGCGCGCGGGGCCCGGGGCGTTGTCCGCTCCTCGCCCGCCCATTGGCTGAGCTCTGCTCCCCGCCCGACCCCGGCCTGCCGGCCCGGGGGGCGGGACGCGCGGCCCGAGGTGAGGGACCACGGGCGGCGTACGGAAGATCGCAAAGGCCAGCGAGCCGGCTAGTGAGGGACAAACGCCCGGCAAGGAGTCGCGCGCTGAGCCGCCGCCACCGCTACCGCCAGACCCCAGCCTGCGCGGGGCTCCGTGCCAGAAGGCGGCGGCCAGGCCGAGTCCCAGCCCAGCAAAGCAGGGAGGGCCCCCGACGGCGACCAGTCCGGCGAGGGGTCAGCGAAGGAGGACCCGGAGGAAGGCGGCTTCACCGGGGACCCGGCAATGGCGCTCGACTTTCTGGCTGGATGCGCTGGGGGTAAGGAAGCGGGCGGGTCCTGCCCGGGCGAGCGCGGGGGCCGGGGACGCCCGGGGACGAGGCGTCCGGCCTGGGAGGCCAGCTCACCTGCGACCTCTCGGCCCCGTGGCTTGCCCTATGGCTGAGATTTCCTCCCCTGTAAGATGGATTAGCTGTGCTCCTGTTTCACGGGATTCTTGTGGGCGTGAATTGACATCAGGCCCGGAGGGCCCCTAGGGCGCTGTCCACCAAGGCAACTGTCTTTTAAGTCTTTCGCAGCACGTTCGGACGAGCGATCTGGGGCTCGGGGACATTACCGTGGTTGCCAGGGGACCGCCAGAAGGATGCCCCACCACACTCCTTGCCGAGGCCAGCGGACGGCGAGGCTCCGAGCCCATCTCCCTCACGCCAGACCCCAGCCTGCGCCGACCCGGAGCAGGGTCCCCTTCCTGGGCCCAAGAAGTTTGAAACTGCCTCCACCCCGTCTCCCGCAGCCATGTGGGTGGGCTGAGGCCGGGGGCTACCGGACGACCCCCTAGTGAGATGGCCTAAAAGGCGTGGGCCTGACCCCAGGCGCCTAGTCACGCCTTGACGGCCGCCCCCTTCCTGCGCGGTTCTTCTGAGGAACAGACTGGCGGTGGGGGGGCGGGGGTGAAAGTGAAAGTCGCTCAGTCGTGTCCGACTCTTGGCAACCCCATGGCCTATACAGCCCATGGGATTCTCCAGACCAGAACACTGGAGTGGGTAGCCATTTCCTTCTCCAGGGGATCTTCCCAACCCAGGGATCGAACCCAGGTCTCCCACATTGCAGGCGGACTGTTTACCAGCTGAGTCACCAGGGAAGCCCCTGGGAGGGGGGCAGAGTAGGCCTTGGGCTCAGGAGTGCACCCCGTGTGGGGCACCTTCCCCGAGGCCGAGCTGCCCCGCAGCGCTGAGGCCCTGTGTGCCCCCCGGGGACCTTGAGTCCACGTCCCTCTGGGCTGGCTGTGGCCTGACCATGGGCGCTGGGCACTGGCACTTCCCTCTTTGGCCTTTAGTGTGTTTTTCTTGTAGAGTTAATTTATTCAACAGGTATTCACTAGGAGCCAGGTTTAGCTGTCAGGGAAGTGACAGAAGGACTGACGGAAGTGCCAGAGGACTGGCTGAGTGTCCCCAAGCCCTGCCCAAGCTCTGACACTGGGCACTTGTCTCCTCCAGCAGGTCACCTGCCCCCCGGTGACTCTAATAACGCTCTCAGCTACCTGCCAGCCAGCAGCTTCCCTGGAGGAAGAGAAGTGTGGAGAGCAGCCTTAGGCACATAAACCAGCATGATGCTAGCTTCCTGAGAGGAGGAGGCTGATGCAGAAGGGAGTGTGCTGGGAAGTGACCCAGACGGTTACCCAATCAGGCCTCCAGGCCCCAGAGCTTTCGGGCACGTGTCTTCCAAGCCCAGGTGCCAGAGGAGACAGGAGGGGCCGACTTCCATGGACCAAGTTGTCAGTTTTGCCCTGTCCATTCCCCTCTCTGCTGTTCCCACCCCCCCTCCCAGGGACCTCCCCTTGTGTCCTGCCACCAGGCCGGGGGCTCCTCCAGGGTAGGGGGTGGGCAGACCCTTCTCTACCCCACCCCCAATGGGGGCTCAGTCCCAGGGCCAAGGCCCCTTTGCAGCTTCTTGAGGAGCGTGGGTTCTTCCCCCTGAGAAGCAGGATCCTTTCTGTATTCACACAGGTGTGCTGGGAGCTGTGGGGTTTGGGGCGGGAACACTCTTGGTAAAGTCAGACCCATCCCTTCAGACACACACGGTCAAGTCACCCTGGGCTCTTGCTCACCAGGGCCCCTGCCCATCCTCATCACGCCCACCTGGGAGAGACCCTGGCCAGGCCCTGGGTTGGTGAGTGGAAGGCACTCCACGGCCCCCAGACCTGTGGTCCTACCTGGGTCCAGGTGGACGCCTAGGGCTGGAGGTGCCTGTGCTTCCCCCGTGGTGTGAGCGGAGATGGGCGAGGGTAGAAGGGACCCTCTCTCCTGGTATTACTTGACCTAGGAGAAACCTAGGCCCCGAAAAATGCAAGGAGGCCGCCAGGCTCGTCCCTTCCCCCAGCCTCAAGGCTCTAGGGGCCAGTGACCTGACTGTGTCCCAGGCTCAGCTTTCAGAGCAGAGGGGCCGTCCAGGAACCACGTCCGGGTGGCACCCCTAGCCTGAGCCCCAGAGGTTGCCTGGTTTCCTTGGGTTTGAGCTCCTCACCGGCTGGAGGTTCAGGGCAGGTGCAGGCTGTGTTTCTGCCCCCAGGGGCGGCTCTTCATTCAGCGTCCCGGGAGGGTAGATCCCTTCTGATTGGCTGCGTGTGAACCACGTGACCAACCTCGCCCTCTGGGAGGCGGGGTGGGGCCTTGATTGACAGCAGCCCTGAGGCCTTGCAGGGGGCTGGGTCAGAAGGGTCCCAGTACCCCACTTCCACTCCCCCAAGAACTAGAATTTCAAATTCAGAAAATTCAAAACATGAAATGAAAACGGGGGTGGGTCTCAAATGATCAAAACAAAGTGTGTCTTGAAGACCAGAAACACAAAGGTGGAAGAGCTGAGGGACAAGACAGGCTTGGGGTGTCTTCACCCACCTGTCAGTGTTAGTGGCTCCAGAAGGAGGAAAAGGTCTGGCGGTGATGAGTATGATGAATAAATAATAGTGGAAATTTTCTCTGATCACTCTGCTGAGTGAAAGGGCTGAGGGTATTCCAGGCAGAGTTCTTTAAAGAAAAAAGACACACCGTTGGTATCTCCTGGTGATATTCCCAAAATCTACAGATAAAAATCCCAGCAGCTTTCTGATAGAATAAATAAGTTATTGACAAAGGTGAATAGACAGGCTGCCCGTGGATTTCTCATCTGTGGCGCTAGAAACCAGAAGATTCGTGGCCGTGGCCAGAGTTAATGGCCTGGACTCAGTCTTCCCCAGAGCTGAGGACTGTCTTCCCTGATGGCATTAAAGAAACAGGTTTTGCAGATGAGCAGGAGTTCAGATGTGTTACCTCTGAGGGTCGTAATCAAGAGAGGCTCCAGTGATGAAAGTAGAGACCCCAAGATGGAATAGCCCTGAGTCTCGTGAGTTTTGAAGGTGAAGGTCAGTGGAAGATGGGCAGGGTGGGAATGTGCTTGGAGATGGCTCTTGGGGGTAAGGTGGGGCAGTAGAGGGCAGAGAAAGCCTCCTACTCTCACCCCATGGCGGGGTGGTGATAGTTCTTAACCCTGTTTCTACATGCAGGTTCCCTGATAGCTCAGTTGGTAAAGAATCCGCCTGCAATGCAGGAGACCCCGGTTCGATTCCTGGGTCGGGAAGATCCCCTGGAGAAGGGAAAGGCTACCCACTCCAGCGTTCTTGGGCTTCCCTTGTGGCTCAGCTGGTAAAGAATCCACCTGCAGTGTGGAAGACCTGGGTTTGATCCCTGGGTGGAAGATCCCCTGGAGAAGGGAAAGGCCACCCACTCCAGTATTCTGGCCTGGAGAATTCCATGGACTGTATAGTCCACGGGGTCACAAAGAGTTGGACACACTGAGCGACTTTCACTTTCACATGTGGATTATGAGTGTTCTAAAGCAGAGGTAACTCTTAGCTAAACTAAAAAATTAACAAGCAGAAAGGGGATAAATAGTAGTTTGCCTGAACCCACAAAAATGTGGAAAGCAAAGGGGTCATACCCATAAAATAAGACGGAACTGTGTCAGATCTCTTGTCTTGGCAAAACCTGAACCTGCTTCAGACTGGGGTAGAAACCAAAGCCCAGGTGTAGTTTGTTTACGGAACATCTAAAAGTAGTAAGACAAAGTTGAAAATTAGGAACGTCACCAAACTATACCAGATACTCGAGACCAAAAGCAAAGCAGGATTGGCAAAGCTAGTATCAAATAGAGTGGACTTTAAGGTCTGAGGGCTTCCCTTGTGGTTCAGCTGGTAAAGACTCCGCCTGCAATGCAGGAGACCTGGGTTCGATCCCTGGGTTGGGAAGATCCCCTGGAGAAGGGAAAGGCCACCCACTCCAGTATTCTGGCCTGGAGAATTCCAAGGACTGTATAGTCCACGGGGTCATAAAGAGTCAACGATTGAGCGACTTGCACTTTTAAAGTCTGAAGCATTAAACAAGGTGAAAAGGACATTATATAAGGATTAAAAATACAATATGTGAAGAAACATAATAACTCCTATTTACTTGTGGACATCCACTAACGTGGTAACCAGCTCTGATGGGAAGCAGGAGAGATGAGTGGTTAAGAAGGAGGGCTCCAGGCCCAGAAGGTTTGGGTCCAGATCTTGGCTCCACCACTTACTGTGTGGTGTGGACATATATCACTTTCCTGTGCCTCAGTTTCCTCATCTGTAAAATGGGCTAATAGTCCTTTACATACATAAGAGGGAGAGTTGGTACACATACAAAGCTAAGAATGGTAACCAGCAGGTAGAAATGTGACTGTGACTCAATGAATATTAGCCTGTTTAATTGCTCTATTATACATTGAAATATAGCAATAAATATAGTAATAAATCACCAATGCAATGGACATGAACTCGGGCAAACTCGGGGAGATGGTGAGGGACAGGGAAGCCTGGCGTGCTGCAGTCCACGGGGTCACAAAGAGTCGGACACGACTGGACGACTGAACAACAACATAGCAATAAAAGCAGAGCTGTAAGATGTACACACGTGGAGTTCCAGGGAGGACAGCACGGGGTCAGTGGGGCAGTTAGCACACCTGTCTGAGCCTCACTCTCCTCCGTGAAGCGGAGTAACAAGACTGGTCCACAGGGATGCTTGTACCCTGCACAGCACACAGAACTCTGACAGGCGCTTGTGAGCCATTCGGGGGGGGGGGGGGGGGGGGCTTGTCCTTTTCTGGGAGGGTGGATCTTTACAGGCCCTAGGCTGATATATAACCAAGCACGAACACAGAGTCGTGGGCGGCCACCCCGGGCACAGCGTGGCTCCCGAGCAGGGCAGGGGAGCCGTCAGCCAGCAGCTGCGATGCCTCACGTCCGGGTCAGCACTCCAGGACCAGGGGCAGCCCCGGGGAAGGCTGACTCTCAGTCCTGTACAAGTGCAGAGGGTGAGGCTCAGACGCTGAGTCCTTTGTGAGCTCAGCCAGCTGGGAAATGACAGAGGGAGAATTCAAACCTGGGTGAGGGGCTGGCCCCAAGTCCAGAACCCCTGGAGCCCCCGACCGTGCCAGGCATTCGGAGCAGTGGGAACATCTGAGAAATGGCTTCGACAACCTCCCAAGGGGCACCTTCTCTCTCTCTTTTTTAAACTTTTTGTTTTATATTGGAGCATAGCTAATTAACAGTATTGTGAGAGCATCACGTGGACAGTGAAGGGACTCAGCCATACATGTCCATGCATCCATTCTCCCCCAAACCCCCTCCCATCCAGGCTGCCACAGAACATTGAGCAAAGGTCCCTGTGCGCTACAGGCGGTCCTTGTTGGTTATCCATTTTAAATACAGCAGTGTGTGCACACGTCCATCCCAAACTCCCTAACCATCCCTTCCCCTCACCCTTCCCTCTGGCACCCCTAAGTGTGTTCTCTAAGTCTGTGAGTCTGTTTTGTAAGGAAGCTTATTTGTATCATTTCCTTTTAGATTCCACATACAGGGGATGTCATATAGTATTTCTCCTCTGTCTGACTTACTTCACTCAGTGGGACACTCTCTGGGTCCATCCAGGTTGCTGCATCAAGGGGCACCTTCTTTTGTCCCCTGCAATGGGCAGCCGGACGGAGAGAGTCACCAGCTTTGAGTCTGACAGATCCTGGCTTGGCCTTGGGACGGCCACCCTCCCCTCACCCCACCCCAAGGATCAAGGGGCTCCCGGGATGTGCCAGGCACATCCTTGCTGGACCCGTGCCCCACACGGCGGTTTCTGGGGTGTCTGGGTCACGGGCTGTCCTTTCTCTCCCCCAGGTGTGGCAGGCGTGCTGGTGGGACACCCGTTTGACACGGTCAAGGTGAGTCTCTCATCGCTGTTTTATCCTCAGGCCACGGTGGAGGTGCAGACATTGGAGGGAGGTTTGCAGGGTCGGGGCGGCAGGATACCCCTTTCTGGTGACCATCTCAGGAGCCCCCCAAGGTCCTCCCACAGCTCAGAAGGTAGAATCAGGCTTCTCCCTGATGCCCAGGCCAGCAGCGGCCTGTCCAGCAGGCCGGCCGGGCCTTTCCTCCTGGTCTGTTCCTCCATCTCCCAGCTGGGGCTGAACTTGGAGGTCCATCCTGATGCTTGGCCACCTGGGACAGAGGGACTGCCCAGAGCCAGGGGCATGCACCCTGTCCTCACCCAGAACGCCTCCAGACTGCTTCTAGCAGGCAAGGATTCAGAGAGAATTACAGAGAAATCACACATCAGCCTTTCCCGTGACCACGATCCCCCCAGAGTGGTGGGCCTTGGGGCTGACACTGCCCGGGCATTTCTTGGGGGGCTGCAGAGAATAGCTCCGGGGAGGAGCCCCCACTCCCCCTCTCCACGAGCCCACTCCTTGGCACAGGGTTGGGGCCCGGGTTCTCCGACGCCTCAGTGGAAACCAATAGAGTCCACGTTCCCAGCTGAAAACTCCCAAATAAGATCTGCCCTCTGTTGTTGGGGGTTTTGTCCTTAAACTAGCCAAGTCGGGCCCCTTCCTCTCGGGCTTCCCCAGGAGCCCGGCGAACTGCAAGCAGTGGGCCCTAGCCCAGACCCTGTAGCCCGCTGAACCCTGAACTTGGCTCCTCTTCCCTCAGGGGCGAGGGTGGAGCAAAGACAAGGATGTCACCCGTGTGTAGGTGGGCTTGAGAGACCCCCGTCTCCTCCTTTTTCAGGAACCCAGGTGTCCCTGGGCCGAGAACAGGTCCTCTGACTACAGTAGGGCTGCATTTCCTCCAGCACAGGCCCCGAGCACTGTGCTCTGACCTTAGAAAGGTCTGTCCCAGGGTCCGAAGTGGCCCAGTGGTTAAGACTCTGCGCTTTCACCGCTGTGGGCTGGGGCCCCATCCCTGGTCGGGGAACTAAGATCCTCCAAGCCACTCCAAAAACAAACAAGACAGGTCTCTCTCTGGGCCTTGCGCAGCTAGCTCCAGGCCCCCTGGCCGCCCACCTGCCGGTCACTTTACCTCCGAGCCAACTGTTCTGACCTGCACAGTGAGGGGCTGGCGAGATTTCCCGAAGCCTCCGGGCCCGGCACAGCGGTGTGGTTTGTGCTGGATTGAATTGTTAGTTCCGAAGGGCATGGATTCCTTCCACCCCAGAAGGCAAGGCCAGGCTCTCTTGCCACGCAGTGGGCCCCCGTGTCCCTCCAGGGCTGGGGGAGCCTGTGCACGTGGGGCCACGGTCATGTGCTGTGCGTGCCTCTCAAAGCTGCATCTAGCCCAGAAGTGTCTCTGATTCACTTCCTCTGCCCAGCTCCGCAGAGGCGTCTCTGAGCTGGGACTCGGCCAGGCCTTCTTCAGGCGCCTCCTTGGGGTCCCCCCCGACCCCCCACCCAGGTCAGTCCCTCCAGGCTGGGGGCCACTTTGTTCTGGTGCCTCCAGCTCCCTCTGAGCTCCCGAGCCGTGACCAGCGCCCCAGGGGCAGCCTGAGCTCAGGAACCCCTCCACCGCTGGGCTCCTGCCCTGCCCCACCTTACCTGGCACCTGGGGGTTGGCCTTTGAGGAAATCCATTTGTAACTGTTTTAGTTTTTGCCACTGCGGCCCACCAGCATCACCTCTGCGCAAATCGATCTTTAAAAAGCCAAGCCTTTTTAAAGGGGAAAAAAACCCACCTCTAGCAAGTCCCCATTGTCACTCAAGTTCGTGACCCTTCTTGCCCACCCCCCACCCCCATGCGCTCAGACCCTGTGACCTTCTGCTGATTCCAGGTAGAGCCGCTCAGCTCTTTTGGTTTAACTTAATGCCAAAGGCTTTTTTTTTTTTTTTTCCTGGCTCTTTTGCATTATAAAAGTTAAGCATTCTTGGGACTTCCCCAGTGGTCCAGTGGCTAAGCTTCCAATGCAAGGGGCCTGAGTTTGATCCCTGGTCAGGGAACTAGATTCCACATGCCACAACTAAGATCTGGCACAGCCAAATAAATAAATATTTAAAAAAATAATAATAATAAGCATTCTCAGTCAAAGAAAACAGGAAAACGCTGGGGTTTTTTTAAATGTGTTTTAATTAAAACACATACATTAAAAAAAAAACAACCCACATACATACACACTTTTTTTGGTTAGCTTTCTATTACAAAAGTAATGTAGGGTGTAAAAGAATGCTCACCATAACAGACACATATAAACAAAACAAAACAAACAAACAAAAAAACTAGTCCTTTATGTAACCTTTCCCCCAACCCTGTTAATGATTTCTACCAGAAAACATACATGCACACAGGCCCATATATAGTCCTGGCTTTTGGCAAAAGTGGGATTTACTCCCCCAGCTCTGCAAGTGGTCATTTTCACTGAAGTGTTTCACGTGGAGACCCACGCCCACGTGCTCACCGCCGAAGCACAAACCTGTGAGGAGAAATGAGGCATCCCTCCCCGCAGAAACCCCCGTCCCCTCCTAACACCCCCGCCCTCCCCTCTTCCAGGCGGCCAGCACCCTAACTTCTCATCCACGGTCCTGTTTTCATGAACTTGGACCTGGGTTTCCGAATGCATGAGGGGACACCCACATTGCAGTTCCATCCACACCATCTCGTGACTGCTACCTCGGCAGTGTGTCCCCCCAGGTCCTTGGAACAGAAATTTGAGTCCAAGACGTGGTTCACCTCTGTGGCGCCCAGAACCACAGCCACTGCCCTTGGACACACCACCTTCACACGCGTTTCTGTGGACGTGTCTGGGCCCTCTCTCACCAGGGAGCAGCCGGCCCCGGGCGGGGGCGGGGGCGGGGAGGCCAGGCCGGGGAGGCCAGGGCCTGGCCTCGGGGGTCCCGGGCCTGGATGTGATGTTGAAATTTTGTGTTGCTTTAACTGCCTTTACTTTCTAAGCTAGGGGCTGTCTCCGTCCATAGCAAAATGTAACTTTGTTGTAGATGAGCGTAAGCCTCATCCCGGAGAGCGCTAGTAAGTACAGACCAGGTGAACCCAACGCTTCTCTTCTCTGCCCAAACCAGACCCCGGGCCTGGACCCTGCCCCACCACCCCGCACCCACCAGACTGCCCTCCCAGACTGGCAGGGGCAGGGAGGGTATGAGATGAGCTTGCACCCAAGCACAGGTCCCGGGGTGGGGGCCCTGGGGGCTGGTTGAGAAACAGTAGCCCCGTCTCGATAGGGGGTTCTTTATGCGGGGTCTCCCAGCCCTGGGGGGGAAGCTGGGAACCTCCTGGGGTTGATGTATAAATGACTTACTTTTCCAGGGGTGGGTCCGTCAATCCTCCAATGAGATCCTACTACCCCCAAGTGTTAAAAACCTCAACTCTAGATTCTATAAGACTCAGGCCACATTTTACCCCAGACCTGGTTCCCCCAAGCCTCCCAGATGTGAGTGCCCATCCCAGCCCCGGGGGTCAGACACAAAGGGGAGATCCCCTGCAGCCTCTTGTGGGACCCGAGCTGGCCCGAGCCTGGGCGTGAAACCAAGTCCAGCCTGCCAGGATGGCACCGGGGTGTCCGTAAGTCTGACCCACGGAGGGCAGGGCACAGCTCCGTTTCACATCATCTCTGCTGACACGGCCTCCTTGGTGCCGGTGTCAGGGGCCACAGGAGGAAAAGCCAGTCCTCCAGAGACCCCCGGACGTCGAAGGGAAAGTGGGAAGCCTCCCATCACAGAAGCAACCTGAGGCAGAGCTCATGGTGTTAAGATGCCCTCAGAGTTCTTGAGTGGTTGTGCTCTTCTCCGAGCTGGCAGCCAGGGTGGGGCGGGTTGCTGGGGTGGTCAGCGGCCTCTCAGAGCAGTGGTCGCCAGCGTTGAGGTCCCCGTGTGCAGGCATGAGATTTCTTTTTTGCTTACAACACATTTTTTTCTGTAAGTGCATTCGCCAGCACCCTCAACACCACTCTGGCCACGACCAACACAGCCACTCATGTCCCTGGAGAGGACAGCCTTGACCGAGTTGCAGGATCTTTCTGAGCCTCGGTTTTCCCATCTTTGAAACAGGAGTGACCCCGACCCCACTTCAGCCAGTGATCACGACGGAGCCCCTCTCCACTGCCCGGCACAGAGAGGCGCTCACGCCATGGCCAGGGCTGTAGTGGGGATCGCGTCTGAGTCAGAGCTGAGCCCAGGGCCGAACCTAGCTTACCCGCCTCCCCCAGACACAGGAAGAAAAAATGCTTCTGCTCTGACCCTGGGGGATGAGCGTTAAAGACTGAGATAAGCTCTCTGTGGACAAAGAGTGCTTTCTTTGGCTCTGGCCTGCTGGGCTCCGAGGGCCCTCGAGCCCTGGAGCTGCTGACTTGGTCCCAAGGAGGCGACCAGTGGCTCTCCGCTCACCGCTTTACTAACTCATGACCACTGCCCTCCCCAGGGGCCACCGGCAGAAACCAAGCGGAAGGCCCAAAAGGCCCAGGGCTCCTCACTGAACACCCATGGGCATTCCCAGCCCCGATGTGGAGAGCGCGTGGTGGGGTGTTAAGACTGGACACCCCTTGGGCATCGGCCAGGACTTGCTTCCGGGATGGTGGGAGGTCTCGGGAGATGCCTTAGGCCTCACTGTCAGTACCTCGTGCGGAGATAGTGAACAGGGGTCTTGGGGACCCCCAGCCCTCTGCAGCTGGCTGTCTCCGTGACTGTTTGTCCACAGACAGCCCTCCCTAAAAATGGCACAGATATCCAGCCCCCTCCCTGGGATTCCAAAAGCCACAGAAAGCTCCTTGGCTCCCTGCCTCATGGGTCCAACCTCAGGCCTCCTGGAGAGAGTCTCCCCGGGGGTCCTGCGTGCTGGCCCCAGAGAGCTGGGCACTCTGACTCCACGCAGCCACTTGACTTACACTGGGTCCTCCTTCCAGGTGCGGCTTCAGGTCCAGAGTGTGGAGAAGCCCCAATACCGAGGGACCTTGCACTGCTTCCAGGCCATCATCAAGCAGGAGAGTGTGAGTGCCTGGGGCCCGTGAGGGTCAGGTGGGGAGCCAGCCTCAGCATTGCCTCTGCAGTGCTGTGGGTCTGGACCACAGGGGCTTCCCTGACAGCTCAGTTGGTAAAGAATCCGCCTGCAATGCTGGAGACCCCAGTTCGATCCCTGGGTCGGGAAGATCCGCTGGAGAAGGGAAAAGCTACCCACTCCAGTATTCTTGGGCTTCCCTGGTGGCTCAGCTGGTAAAGAATCCACCTGCAATGCGGGAGACCTGGGTTCGATTCCTGGGTTAGGAAGATCCCCTGGAGAAGGGAACAGTTACCCACTCCAGTATTGCGGCCTGGAGAATTCCATGGACTGTATAGTCCGTGGGGTCAAAAAGAGTGGAGCACGCCTGAGCCCCTTTCCCTTTCACTTTCTTTCACTGGACCACAGGAGGTGGAGCAGGACACCCTGCCTCTGCGATGCTGTGGCCCCTGGACCGCAGAGCCGGGAGAGGAGGTGGTGGGCAACTCAGGGGCACAGCCAGGCTTTGGAAACGGGAGGGCGGGTGTGCCCGGGCCTCTCAGATTGAGAACCTGGGTTCTGATCAAATTCTGCTTGGTCCTCATGAGCAGCTGAGGTGGGTCGGGGCAGCCACCACCGGCATGGAGGGTCCCGGGGGGAAGGTGGTGAGCAGCTCTATAGACTCCAAGCCGGAGCGCACCTGACGCCTCTCCGTGCGCCCCGCAGGTGCTGGGCCTGTACCGAGGCCTGGGGTCGCCACTCCTGGGGCTGACCTTCATCAACGCGCTGGTGTTCGGCGTGCAGGGCAACACCCTGCGGGCGCTGGGCCGGGACTCACCGCTGAACCAGTTCCTGGCGGGCGCGGCGGCAGGGGCCATCCAGTGCGTCATCTGCTGCCCCATGGAGCTGGCCAAGACACGGCTGCAGCTTCAGGAGGCAGGCCCGGCGCGCACCTACCGCGGGCCCCTGGACTGCCTGGCACAGATCTACCGGCAGGAGGGCCTGCGCGGCGTCAACCGGGGCATGGCATCCACGCTGCTGCGCGAGACGCCCAGCTTCGGCGTCTACTTCCTCACCTACGACGTACTGACGCGCGCACTGGGCTGCGAGCCGGGGGACCGCCTGCTGGTGCCCAAGCTGCTGCTGGCGGGCGGCACGTCGGGCATCGCATCCTGGCTCTCCACGTACCCCGTGGACGTGGTCAAGTCGCGGCTGCAGGCCGACGGGCTGCAGGGCGCGCCACGCTACCGGGGCATCGTCGACTGCGTGCAACAGAGCTACCGCGCCGAGGGCTGGCGCGTCTTCACGCGGGGGCTGGCATCCACGCTGCTGCGCGCTTTCCCGGTCAACGCCGCCACCTTCGCCACCGTCACCGTGGTGCTCAGCTACGCGCGCGGCGAGGAGGCCCGGCTCGAGGGCGACGCCGGCTCCGCCGCCCTGGCCCAGCCCTCCAGCCTGTGATGCCCCCTGCCCCTCCTTCCCGGGGGCCGCTTTTCCAAAACGCAGCCCAGACTCTTCCAAAACTGTAAATGGGTCCCCCGCCGACCGCCCTGCCCCAGACGCCCGAGACTCCATGCACTATGGGCTCCGTCAGACCTGGGTTGAATTCCACTCCTCAGCTGGGTGGGCCTTGGCTGCAGTACTTGACCTCCTTTGGCCTTTCTCGGCTGTGAAATGGGGAGCCTGTTCCCCGTGTCGTACTGTCAGGAAGCTCAGAGATGCTGCCTGTGGAGCACCCAGCCTGGCACTGTTACAGGCTTCTGGAGTCTTTCAGAAACCCAGCCAACACTCCAACCCTTCCCTGGGATCCTGGCCACACCTCCAGGGGGGTTTCTGAAGACCCACCAATGGGCTTGCCAGTGACTCATTAATTCTCAAATCCTCCACCTGCAGAGCTCCAGGAACACTTCTAGACCACCTGTCCGGTCTGTGTTAGGAACGGAGGGGCAGCTCAGGCGCCTTCTGGGGTCCCAGAACCCAACCCCCTGCCAGCACACCCCAGCTTCTCCAGGCTGCAAGGCTGGGAATACCCCTACTCCCGCCACTCCCACTGGAGGGTAACCTGGGGACCACTAAGAAGCCATGGAACCTTCTGGAAGTTCCACGTTAGCTCAGGAGCTGGGGTGAGGGAGCAGGCGCAGGTCAGTGGAAGGGGAGATCACCACAGGTAAACAGAGTCATGGCAAGGGGGAGTCTTACCACTCTCTGAGCCTCAGGATGCCCATCTGTAAAATGGGGACATGACTCAGCTGATGTCTGTGGCCCAGGCCCACTGCCGACGGCCGGGCTTCCCCGAGGTTTGCAGAGGGGTCAGCAGGGAGAACCCTGTGGGACCCCTGAGCCCTGGGAAATGGTGTCTTTCCCAGGCAGTCAGTCTCAATGCTTTGCATTCCCGCGAGTCCCAGGCGGGGCCTGTGAGTGGGCACGGGTCTGACCAGTTTGGGCCCCTCGAGGCCAAAGGGCATGTGCGCCCACGCGACCGGGGCCGTCACTAGAAGCCGGCCGGTGGTGTGAGCTCCGGCAGCCTGGGCACGGCTGGCACCTCGTGGCCGGGAGACCAGACAGGGAGGCGAATGCTTTTGCACAAGTTGGAGGTGACTGTGGCCTCCACGGTGACTGGAGGTGACTGGCCCTACTCCCAGGAGGCGGGCTGAGCTCAAGGAAGCCAGGATGACCCTCCCCCCAGCCCCTCCCACCCCCCCCACCCCCACGTGGCATCATTGTTGTACAGAAACCTCCGAGGGAATAAAGTGCTCTTTGTTTTTTAAGAGTGAGGTTTCATTTGTGTATCACAGAGGAAGGGGGTTCACCCCCACCCCCTCACAGGAGTCGGAGGGGCCGGCCTGGTGGTTGGCCTGACCCAGGCCAGCGACAGGGCACCTCCAGACCCTCAGTTTCCCCATCTACAAAATGGGGCTAATGGAGGCGTGAGGGGTGGACTGAAGTTCACCAACATGCTGGGTGCAGCCTCAGCCAGGTAGTGAGTGCGTCTCCGTCTGTTGTGACCCAGGGAGGGGAGGCCCGGTCCCTGCCCAGCGGGAGGGTGGGCAGGGCAGGCGCGTGGGCAGGGTAGGCACCTGGGCAGGGCAGGCGCTGTGTGCCGTGAGCTCCCTGGAAGGACTGAGGTGGGAGGGCTCGGGGGACCCTAGCTGAATCCGGAGGAGGGAGCTCTGCGGGGAGGATGGACTTGTCCTGAGCTTGACCTAGACCAACCTAAGGATCCCTGAGGGCTTCCTGAAGGAGGCCTTCCGTGCCAGAGGGGTGTCTTCCTGTCCGCCCACCCCCACTTCTGCTCAGCCTCCCGGAATCAATCGGGCCACCCTGCGTCTCCACAGCTCCGAGCCTGGAGACTCCTTTCAACCGCTGAGCCAGAAACCTCTGCCCCCCGGCAGAGGAGAGGAGAGCTGGAGAGAGAGGCCCAGCTTCCCCCCAGGAGCGCTCTGGGATCCTGCCCCCTTACAGCCCGCCGAATCCCCCGTACCAGCCTGTGACGTCAGGCTTGTCTGCAGTTTCCAAGGACAGGAGGGCGGGAAGGAGCTGGCTGGTGACCCCAGGCCGGGTGTCCTCAGGTTAACCCAGGAGGGTCCCCCATTCCCCAGTCCTAGGCAGCGGCTCTGTCCTCAGTGAGGTCCCCCTGCCTCACATTTCTATTTCCTCTGAAAGAAACCAGGCAGATGCTAAAGCCCAGGGTCCCCGCTCCCAGCCTTGCTGCTGATGGTCAGACACCAAAAGAGGAGGGGTTAGGAGAGGTGTCGGGTTTACACGGGTCTTTTGACATTTTGTTTTCTCCCTGATCTGAATTTTATTTATTTATTAACATGGTAAAAAGTAAAAAATGCAAGCGGAACCCAGGCTGTGCAATGAGAAGGAAGACGTGACTCCTGCCTCTTCCTGGCCATGTGCCCCTCCTGGGGCGTCTCGGGCAAGTCCCAGCACGTGGGAACATCCTCTCTCCCTGGGCAAAGCCGGGCCCAGGTCCTGACCGTTCCATTCTTTGCTGTCTTCAATTGGCAGTTATCTTGGAGACTGGAGATTGTAGCAGTTTCCAGGGCTGCCGTAACAATGGCCCACAGACCGTGTGGCTAAAACCACAGAGATTTCTTCTCTTAGCTTCTGGAGGCCAGAAGTGTGAAATTCAGGCGTCAGCAGTGTTGGTTGCTTCTGGAGGGCCCGAGCAGGAATCTCTCCTGGCCTCTTCCAGCACCTGGTGGCCGGCAGTCCTTGGCTTATAGGCACGTTGCTGCAGTCTCTGCCTCCATCCTCAAGTCTTCTTTTCACCTGTGGGTCTGTTGTCTTTTTTGTTACTTTTTTACCCACACCAGTTGACTTGCAGCATCTTAGTTCCCTGACAGGGATTGAACCCGGGCCCCCAGGCAGTGAGAGCCTGGAATCTTAGCCACTGGACTTCCAGGGTCCCTGTCCTCTTTTCAGGAGGACACCAGGTGTTGGTTTAAGGGCCCGCCTACTCCAGGATGACCTAACTAACAACACCTGCAAAGACCATTGTCAAATGTCACATTCACAGGCACCAGTCAGCCCTTGGCACACACAGCCCCTTTAATGCTCCCAACAGCTCTTGAAAGTCAGCACTGGCGCCCTCATTCTGCAATAGAGGACACCATTTGGGGGGCCTGTCTAGGGTCACGAGACCAGGGGCTGCTGGGGCCGGAGCCTCAAGGCCCTACAGGTCCACAGCCCTCACCGCACCCCCTGCCCCTGTCCGGGCCGGCCTCCACTCACCAGCGGAAGCTTCAGGAGCCAGGAACAGCCGGGGCTGTGCCCTGGCCTCTGATGGCCGACTCCCCGGTTCCGTGACTGGAGTGGAGTTCAAGCCACAGAGGCGCCCAGGACAGGGCCAGCTCCACTCAGTCAGCTTGGGCCTCAAGTTCTGTCCTGCAGGGGCGCCCAGGCCTTGACCTCCTGACACCCAGCAGTGTCCCCGGTCACAGCGTCCACCGTGATCAGGGCACACCCCTGAAGGCCGCTGGGAACGGAGCCTATGCAGACCCTCGCTCAGCCCCTGGAACTACCCTCTCCCCACCCCACCACCCCCACACACATGTACACACCCAGAACTTCCAGGTTGGGTTTTTCCAGATGAGTCAGGGGTGAAGGAAGGCAAGGAGGCAGGATCGAGTGAAGCCCAGACATGGGGCTGAGAGGCCAGGGGTGATGGGTGATCTGCTGGGAGCCTGCAGGCTGAGGAAGAGTGACCATCACAGAGCAGGACCCCTGGAGGCAGCCTGGAGGGGGCAGGTGTCCGTGAAGACAAAGTTTGGGGGCAGCCACGGGCAGGGGCAGGGTCATCAGGAGGAAGCAGCCAAGGCACAGGCAGGCCAGATGACAACGGGCGGATGATCCCCGGGCAGACGCTGAGGTCCCCGGGGCTGGTGGGAGCAGACGACCCAGCACTCGAGTCAGGTGACTGCCGCAGAGTGGGGCTCAGAAAGGGATGAGCAGCCCACCCCCTGGCCTTGGGGTTTCTCTGCCCCCCTCACTGAAGCCTCCACCTCTCCCACCCTCCCGGTACTAGGTCCTGACCTCATCCAGGGTGATAAGGCTTCCTGGGGCCACTGCTCCCCCTGCCGCATTCTCCATGGGCAGGTGTCCCCCCTCCCCGATCTGGGGGCAGCCCCAGGCCTTGATCAGATCGCCCCTCCAGCATGCCTATGCTCCCCTCCAACCCAGGCCACCCTACAAGGGGCGTCCTCTTGGGGGACAGTCCAGCAGTCCCAGCCCCGCCCCCAGCTCAGCCCCAACTCCACCATTTGGCCCCCAGTTGGCAAGTCTCTCTTCCTCCTAAATTCTGTCTCTTCCTCCTAAATTCTCCGAGGTTGACTTCCGGCCTCCAGCCGCCCCTCCTCCTGGCAGAGAGGTCCCCCACTTTCCGCTGAGGAAAACGAGGCTCCCAGGGCCAAGGTCATGTGCCTTTCGGTTAGGCAGAATGCCTAGGTCTGTGCAAGCAGGCTGCCCTCCCCCCGCGCCGGGCTGGGGTCCTCCTGCAGGCCGGGGGCTCGGCCACAGGCGGGACCACTGGAGGATGGGTGAGCACCCACACCCCTCACCTGGGGCCTCGTGGGGCCCGCAGGCTGGCCCCGGAGGGTCCGCGCCTGTGCTGACGCTGAGGGGCCCTAACTTGCCCCACCGTGTTCGGGCTCCGGAAACCACCCTGCGTCTCCACGGGGGCAGTTGGCTTTCGGGGGTCTCAGCACCCCGACACCATGCATCCACGCGCACTTGGCCCCGCCCTGCCCGCTGGAGTGACGAGAGCACAGTGCCCCCCACCCGTCACCGCCCTGGCACGCTCCTGAGACACAGAACTGAGCGAAGCCTGCATGGGGCGTGGGCCCAGAGCCGAACTCTGCCAGGGCAGAGCCAGGAGGTGATGGCAGAGCGGGAGGTGATGGAAGCGGCAGGGTGGACCAGGTGGCACACCCTTCCTTGGGGGCCTGCTCTGAGGCTGCGCTCCCTCCTGGCCGCTTTCTCTCTTCTTTCACAGCACGTCCCAGATCTCTCTTCTCTCTCCTGCCTTCTCCTCTACCAGATGTAACCCAAGTCCTGTTCGTGCCCTTCCGTCAGCACCTGACACATCACTGGTGCTGAGTGAGTAAGTAACCCTGACAATTCGACAGGAAGCTTTGGAAATGAAAAACTCCAAGAGGGAGGGGAGGAGAGGGTGGAAAAGTAGGTCGAGGCTGGGGCTTAGGATTTTATCGGATCTTGTAGGAACAGGGAGTCACAGTAGCTTCTGGTGCGGTGGCAACCCCCACGCTGGAGACTGGCATAGTTGCCCGTGGCAGGCCAGAGAGGAGCGGCCGGGGCCAGACCTAGGAGCTGAAGCCGCTGGCAGTGAGAGCCAGACCCAAGACCAGGAGATGCTTTAAGAGCCAGAGAGGCTGACGAGCTGGGAGCCAGGTGGGCACTGCAGACAGGGACCAGGCATTCTTTGCAAGGGGGGTGGAGATGAACTGTGGCAAGCAGAGTGCTGTGGAAGTCAGGTAGCCTGAGTCACTGACATTGCCAATGACCCTCATCCATGGCACGAGTGATCTACGGAATTCCTCCAAAGGCGGTCTAGAGGAATTAACTGAAAAGGTGTTCACAGTGCCGGGTGTGGTCCTGGGCCCAGTTCTCAGTGTTATTACAGCCGGGTGGAGGTATGGGCCCGAGCAAGGAAGGACGCCTATTATCTGGGGGGACCACAGGAAGCAACTCCAAAGCCCCAGCAACCCAGGTCCTTCCCACCTCAAACCTGAAGATGCACACACTCTCACTATGGCTGTTCCTCGATACAGCTGGACTGCAGACCTTCCCTCCGCAGTTCTGGGCCTCATGTGGGCCTGGACTTGCCCCCTCCAAAGAGGAGGCAAAGTCATGTGAATTAAGGAGTAATAATAAACCCCGATCTGCAGTCCAGCAGTCACCAGGACCCTAGCTGGATGAGGGGAGAGCTGAGTATTTTGTTCCCCTGACCCGAAATCCTATCTAGCTCTCAGTATGTTTACCAAGCTTTAGAGTCTATCCCAGTTAGGAATAAGTTTTTTTTTTTTTTGGCAGGGAGTTTCCATAATTACCAGAGGGTCATGGGTCTAACTGCATGAGAATTTCATTTGGTTGTACTTTCTAAAAAGTGGGTGAGGGGGCTTCCCTGGTGTTCCAGTGGTTAAGACGAGAGCTTACGGCCACTTGTACTGTGTAATGTAACTCAGTGACAGGCGGCTTAGAGATCCAGGAACAAACAAGAACCACAGGCATTAAAAAGCTTAACAACATTATGCGTTTATTATATTTTATAGAGCCATGTTACACATGCTTGGTGCTTCGAAGTGAGTTATCATTAAATGTTTTTCTGGATGCAAAGCCATCTGATGCTTGATGCGGATGCCTTAAATACTATAATATTTCTGCATCTATGACCTATGAGCTAAGGAAAAACCAAGGACAATTCCAGAAATGGCAAACAACATTTAAGAAAAAGATGTACATGAGACACAATGCCAAGTCCTTGAGCCAGGGCCCACAGAAGTTACCAGAAAGTGAATAAAAACAGAATTGTTTTATGAAGATAGCTTGACCCATCACCATAACAGAGCCTCATACCAGTTATGGATGTTGTAGAAAAAAGCTGTTTGGTACTGATGCCCTTTCCACCTCCATACTGTATGCAGACAGCGAGCAAGCCCCCAGGTAGAGCAGCAAACAGAATATAGCACAGCAACCGGCCCCTTCCTGTGACATCCCAATGCTGCTTCTTATGGTGTCTGAAGGTCTTTAGTGAATGAAAAGCAATTAATCTGATCAAAGGACATTTTGCGGAAAATCAATCATCTTGCTTTAGATGGATGTGACGCCACCATGCTCACCTCCCCTGCAGACTCCCCGAACGCGGGCTAGGGACATGAGGGCCGGATGACCAGTCTGGGGAGTTTGATTTGCCTCCTGACCTAACGCCCATGTTCTACTTCAACATTCCCTTCCGGTTTTCATAAGAAGGGGGGCGGATGAAGAGTGTCCACGGTGTGCTGCCCGCCCCTCCCATCAGCTCTCCGTCCATCCCCAGCTCCAGCAAACATCCTCTCCTGACAAGGCACTCCGGGGACCACTCTGGCCTCGGCCTTCCGCGGGACACGCCCACTCGCGAAGGGCCCGCCCCCTCCTGCCTGCTGCCTAGGCTCTTAAGGGTCCCGCACTGACTCGGCCTTCAGGCAACCCAGGAACCCAAGCACAGTCTGCATGGTCCAGGCAGTTAACAATCAAGGCGCATCAAGGTCGGGAAGCTGGGGTGCAGACCTAGCCAGCCATGCAGTCAAATGCTTCTGCGCAGGCGCGAAGGTTCCCGAGGGCACGTTCTGGAAAGCAGAAGAGCAAACCGTGGAGTGCACGACTACGGCCGCCAGGAAGCACAGCTCGGGGTCGAGCCTCCTCCGTGACCTCCTGGGGTCAAAGGAGCGCACCCCCGCGGTCGTGAGCTCTGACAGGTGCTTCACCAGCGCCGAGGCCAAGGGGAGCCAGGCCAAAGGGCTCCGCGGTCCGACAGGCGCCGGGGAGGCTAGGCGAAGGCCGCCCAGTGGACAGAGGCCTTGCGGGCAGCGCACAGGCCACCGGGGAACCGTTTCAGTTCTCACCACCGCTCTGACCTCTGGGGTCCTGTTTCTGCTGGTGGTCAGATGTCAAGAAGATGGACCTGAGGACTAACAGTGTGGCCTTGCTAAGCACGCTGACCCCAAAATCAGAGGAATCAAGGTACAGGAAGCGATCCACGTTCTCTGCCTGTAGCTGTCCTGGGGTGGATTACCAGGTTTCCAACTCAAAATCGGAGCGGGCCAGGTCTTCCCGTGTCGCAGACACACATCCCGAGGTGAACGTCCAGTAGGTAGGTCTGGCTAAGTGCGGGCGGCAGTAAACCTACTGACAGCGCTGCAACAGCCTCGGTCTCTGGAGGCCGCTTGCTGAATGAAGGACTCTCATCTATTACGGAGAAACCAACTAGAACTCGGCAACATCCGCAGGCCTCCAGCGGAGTATCCCAATGGTTTTCATTTTACTCAAATTTAACAAAATAATTGACATTTAAAAGAATGTACATGAAAACCAAATTGAAAAAAAAAATTTTTTTTTTTGTCAAATCCACAGGCCTTGAATCTAGGTACAGCACACAAACATCGTATGAAACCACCAGTGAGCTCAAGGTCACCTTGGAAAATAGATGTCACTCTGGGGTGACAGTTCTTTATACAAATACTATGCTTCCCCCTAAACCCCCACCGCCAAAAAAGGGGGGAAAATAATATAAGAAATCCAAAAATAGAAAACAACATCTTGTTAAATGTAAACTTACCCTCTGAAGTTTTTATATTACATATGCTAGAAACATGCATTTATTTCAGCTCAGATGTAAGAAAATATGTATCAGTATTACTTATAAATCAGATTAATCAAGACAATTGACTGTTAGAACACCATTTCAAATTTTAGTAAATTACATCTTTAGCAAAATTATAAATTCTAACCACAAGCAGAATGGGTGTTAAGTTATACCCAATGAGAACTACTCTATAAGCTGTCACTCACTTGTGTCCTACACTACTGTTGTGAATTCAGAGTGCTATGTCAAGGAGGAACTTGGGCGTTGAACTTTCTTCCAACGCCCAATGAAATTCCTTTCAGAAATTAACTGCAGCTTGAGAGAAAAACACATGAACACACGGAGAAGAGTTAAGGGGAGCAATGGCTATTCCACTCAGAGACAGAAAGGGACGGGAGAGATGACGGAAGGCATCCCCAAGGGGTCAAGGCACAGAGGAAGAAGAACCTCCCTCCAACTCAGGGTCATGGCATGGCTCTTGGGGCCGCTGGGAGATTTCCCCACGGCCTGATTCTTGTCTCGCCGTGGGCCCTTGGGCAGGAGTCCTGAGGATGACGCCAGGACCAGGCTCCAGTGTGGCACAGCGCTGGGTGAGGGCGTGACCCTTAACAGCCCCTCGGGGGGCTGCTGACCCGATGGTGGGGAGGGACGCACGGGCACTGACTCCGGGCAGCGGTGGAGGCCTCTGCCCCAGATCTAGGCAAAGCAGCACAGGTTCGCGCTGGGGCGCTCAGCTTTGCAGGGGACATCCACCGCAGGCTTACCTCTCTCCTGACTGCCAGATACAGCAAAGCCTGGCTTATCCAGAGAACAGCTGGGGTCTTCTGATTAACTCAGTTCCATCAAACTACTCAATGGATAACAGATTCTGAACAAATAAAAAAAAAAAAAAAGCGTCTCAAGTTAAATTTTTCATTTATGATTCAGAAGGCACTTCAAAATTCCGGAGGGCCACAGGGTCCCTGTCATTAGATCACCAATCCTCCTGGACAGGACCGATGGAGAAGCTGAGAGAGACAGGGCTGTGTTCTGGACCTGATGGTGTCCTGGACGTCTTGTACCTGAATCACTGGTATTAGCTAGTCTGTCAATTACTCTGCAGAATCAAGCATACAGCACAAAAACATACAGTATGTTTGCATTTTGAATAAATGGGATTTTGCTGTATCATGGCAGTTTATAAAATAGTCTCACGAGTCTGATATTTGACTCTAAGTAAAATCCAAAAATTATAATCATACATTTAAGAGGTCACAACATGAGAGGTCAAGTACTCATTGAGTACAGTTTTCTTAATAACCGAATCACCTTGCCAATCTGCACTATCCATTTAGAAACACGGAAGGAAGGAAGCTACTGGCGTTCAACTGCTACAATGTGCTAACATTGGCAGAGTCCACTAGATGGAGGAACCAAGGCTCTCCAACCAGATAGCCAATAAACTTAGCGTTTCCTATTATACCAGCCAGGACCTGCAGGAGCCGCTGAAGGCGGCCTGGGCAGCAGAAATGCCTTGTCTCCCCTCTGGCTCGCGCCCCCTGCCAGGTGACACCTTACCTTGAGACAACACACACAGGCCGGGGCACAATTGCTTCAGTCACGCGTTTGCTGGGGGAGCCAAAATCAAAATCCTGTTACCAGCGGGCCCGGTGCGGGGTACTCTGAGGTAGTTCCTTAACTCGGGGTGCCTGTTACCTACTCTCAAAATTCAGTACATGTGGGA
The DNA here is from genome assembly GCF_910594005.1 of Cervus elaphus. Classification (NCBI taxonomy): domain Eukaryota; kingdom Metazoa; phylum Chordata; class Mammalia; order Artiodactyla; family Cervidae; genus Cervus; species Cervus elaphus. The sequence goes on along the minus strand of NC_057827.1, from coordinate 66,866,038 downwards.
AGTATTAAAATATCCATGCATCGCTTTAATCACAAGTCACTGTAATTGAGTGCAAAATAAAGGAAACTTGAGTTGCTTTATTTAGCTTCCAATTTCTGGGAGGCTCAAGAACTGTAATTATTCTGGACAACAAAAGGAAATAAGACTGTGCTTACAGATCTTTTTCTGCCATATTCTTTCTGTAGGATTGCTATTTTATTGTTGCCCTTTCTGTTACATGGGATGTACACATCAGGTGTTGAAAGGTACAATACGTTCCACGACTGAGCACCACTTTCTGTGACTGACAGGCAAAGAAATTACACTGAGCATCAGCGTCTGGCAGTATTTTTCGGAAAAAAAAAAAGTGACTAAAATGGGTTTAAATTGATTAACACATTAAATCACATCTAATATTTGATACTACATGATTCAATACAGCTATACGATACAATTATACAAAATGTGTTAACATCAAAGAATACAACCAAAATTAAGATAGCAAACAAAACCTATATAACTTTTTTTTTGTACAGGAAAAATACTTTTGAAGTATGCATGTAACTGCCCATTCTTTTAAAGAAAATCTACTGCAAGCAAAGTTATCAACCTCCAGAAAAATCACACATAGCATTACTAAGCATATCCCCAAAAAGTGTACAATATGCACACTTGGAAAATACAAAATTAAAAAAATTGTAAGCAACAGGTGAGCTTCATATTTATAAGAATGTGAAAAGAAGTCCCATTTTTAGCACTGTTGTATAAAGAATTGTCTTTTGATGTGAAGTTCATGAATCGTCCTCCTGTTGGGACCACACTTTACAAAAACACCGTGTTTTTGAAACGAGATTACAGAGCAAGATAGAGCATCTTAGCAATGTCATCTTATTAAAGTTTTTTTTTTAATTTTTACTACTTTATCAAAACATGTCCCTTGGGTATGTAGGATTCATTTTTAAAATTCTTTTCTAGAAACAATATACAAAGGAGAGGCGTGTTTATTCCCATCACACTCCTGGAAGATGCTTCCCGAGGCTGAGGAGGGTCTTCTGTCTTCTCACTGGTTGTTTTTGGCCTTAGCGTGTGTTAAGATGTGCGATTTCAGGTTGGTTGACTGAGCGAACTTCTTATTGCAGCCGTCGAAGGGGCACACGTAGGGCCTGTCCCCGGTGTGGATGCGCACGTGTGTGCGCAGATTGAAGTCCAGTGAGAAGCGCTTCCCGCAGCCTTCGAACGTGCACTGTCGAGGAGAAGCCAGAGATCGCCCGCTCAGACTCATGGGGCCAGCAAGGGGGCAGCTCAAGGCTGCGGGGGGGAGCCTGCCGCCTCTACCTCACTCCCTGCCGCCCTACCCCGGGGGTGGGGAGCTTTCTAGACACATTCTAGAAGTAGGGCAGGGAGCTCTAAGGCTGCCGGGACAGCTCCTAGGACGACCCGTGGAGAGCCCTCAGGAATTGTTTAATACAACATAAGAGAAACATTCAGCAATATAGCAAGAAATCTTCCTAAATCTTACATGAGGGTCCTAACACTTCTGTAAATATTTCAAATCATAAGTGACAAATGGTTAGGAAGGCTTCTGATATCAAGTATTAAAACAAAAAGAACATGCTAGATTTAGTGGCATTGCTAATTCATTCACTTGTTCATGGGCTTCTAAAAACAAGGCAGAATACTACTTTAGAAGCTACTCTCCTATATGAAAATTTTAGAAGCTCCCTGTCAATATTCTACAAAAAATATATTAATCACACCAAGCAAACTGCTTGAATCCCAACACACAGGAAGTGCTGTTTCAGGCTCGCTCTTGAGCAATCCTGTGCTTCTCCAGACATGAAGTCCACCCCCAGAAGCACTTGCTATATCCTGTCTCTGGTACCACACAGATACGAGCGGTGGAGCTGAGAGCCAGGGCGGCCCCTGACCGAGTCCCGGGGACCCCACCGTGGGACCCTGCAGTGGCCTCTCTGGGCAGCCGCCTTGCTTACACCTGCGGGGAGAGCGGAGGGGAGACGGAACTGGCTCTACCTGAAAGGGCTTCTCTCCAGTATGAACCAGTTGGTGTCGTTTTAGTTTGGAGCTCTCCACGAAAGCTTTGCCACACTCTGCACAGACGTGGACTCTGGGGCCGTGGGTGTGCAGATGCTTTCTCATGGCAGAGTTATCCCTGAACATCTTTGTGCAGCCCTTTGAACAGAGAGAGAAGCTTAGTGGTCCACACTGCGAACTTACACACGATGCTTCCGCCTGACAGCCTCCACGCACACAGGACAACAAGCCCCTGCCCTCCCCGCTGAAATGTCGCTTCACATCACAGAAGAAACAACTAAATTATTTAAGACAAAAACCAAACAACCCCAGCTCAGAAAGGCCTTATGTAATGCAAACTTCTGTTTTACAGTGAGGAAACTGAGGCTTAGAGATGTCTTTAAGTAGACTTGCCCAAGGTCACGCTACTAGCAGGAGCCTTGCTGGGAGCAACAGCCGGCCCGGCTCTGTGCCCCACGGCCGCCTCTCGCGGCCGCACCCCAGATGAAGAGCAGCAGCCTTGAGAGAGGGAGCCGAGGTGCCGGCGGCCCACCGCCACCTGGGGCCCGCACTCTGCGCTGCAACAGTGGGCTGTCACTCTGCATCGCCTGCTGCCCGCTCCTCTCTCTCTGCCTCTTTCCCCTTCGTGACAGAGAAAGAAGCCAGAGGGTCTCCCAGGAATGCCACTGCAGAAGAGATGTGCTTTGTGAGACATCGGGAAGGGCAGCAGGGAAACGGACAGCAGAGAGGGCAGGGGGTGTGCAGGCTGGGAAGGCGGCCCAACACCGCTGCTTCTGCAGCTGTTGCCCAACAATGGAGCGAGTGGGGAAATGATCAGACAGCAGGACGGAAGGACAGCATGAGTCAACACCGGACAGCTTCACAGGCAAGGGGGGTGTGGGCGGGAGCCAGCTTCCACCGTGATCCCTAGGCTGAGTTTCCACTCAGAAAACAGAATTTTAAGAAAACTCTAACTGGGAAAGAAATACAGAGAAGGTAGAGAGATGTTGAGCACTTAAGACAAAACTGTTTTCAAATGCGTATTGCTATTTGGCCTCAACAGAAATGCCTTTCTTTACGTTTCAAAATTTCCACAGTAACAACATTTTTTTAAAAAGACAAAATAAATTTGTGGGAGCACAGTCATCAGAGGTGAGACGGTGAAACTAAATCTATCCTTCAATTGTTGTTTTTTAAAAATTTATCCCATTCAAAACCTCTCACCGTTTTTCTGTACCACCTACACGATACTTTTATTTTGTCAGTGTTACCTCTAATTAAGTTTAAAACAAACCCAATCTGTATCTCAAAGTACTTTTTAAGCTATCTTTAGAAACTAATAATAACAACTACATTTGAAAACAATTAAGTACCCCCTAGCAACAAACAGCTAACAGGTAAATTTAAGAAAATTGTGGCAGAAATGATGAGATCTTAATAGGCTTACTCTAGCACTATCCAAAATCAAATTTCCATAAGGAGCCCACAGTCCTATAAAGGTCCATGGGTGAGACACAACCCAATGCCTACAGATTAGACTTGTTTAACAACTCAAAAAGAAGAAAAAAGAAGAAATAAAATCCTAACAGAGTATATTCAGTATATAGTGACAATAAAAACACTGTTGCCCTACAGTAATCCCATTTAAGAGTATTTAAATTTAAGTGGCCTTTAAGGAACAACAAAACTTTCATCACAAAATACGATCTCTTGAATTTAGAACCCAGATTCTAGTTCTTCACTGAGTCTCAATTATGAAGATGGAAATAAAAGTGCGATTTCTTATAAGCTCTCTACAACTTCATTCACAGAAATGAACACTTTCCCCTAGCATTACTTACTTTATGAGGGCAAGCTATTGTTCTTGGAGCATCATCTTCTTTAATTTTTCTTGGCTTCATTCTTACCAAAGGGGGGAAAAAAGAGAGAGAGAGAAAGATTTGTAGGAATGGGTAGATTCATCTGGCATAAATCATATAGTCCCTAAAATGCTTTCCCTGTAAGTACAAAAACTAAGATTACAACACGCTGCCGTGAAGGGGAAGGGACGAGAAGACTCACGTTCACAGAGGACCTGTGACTGAAGCACTCTCCCGCCTACAGGTAAGGATGCTTAAGCACAGGCACAAGTGAAGTGCTGCCTACGGGCTCAACGTTAGTAAGCTGGTGCATCTTTAGGATGGCACTGTGATCCGTGTGATTTAAGTATCTGCTCCTTCTTCCCAACTCTTTAAGTAAGATATGAGGGGGGGGTCTTAAAGGGGGGTGTCCATCTTATGATGGTAGAAATTATCTTTAAATAGACCATTTTTAAAGGGTTACAGAAAAGTCCTTTTAAACAAAGTATTACCTATCTATCTATATATACCTTTTTTCACACAAAAGTCCTTTAAAACAAAGTATTACCTATCTATCTATATATACCTTTTTTCATACTGCTTAATTTTTATCATACTATTAGTTGTGGTGGTGGTGGTAGGAGGGAGATACAGTTTTAAGCACTTGGGCAGTCAGGGAGAGCCTTTTGTGGAGTGACTACCCAGAGCTTACTTGGTAACTTACCTACCTGCTATTTTCACTGAACCAACCTTTGGTCTTTTGTCAAAATTTTCTCTCCAAAACTCCCTACAGATCTGTGTGTGGTAGAGGGCTGAGAAAATAAGAGCTTCTAGAAAAACTATGAGGATGAACATTTAGTGAACTAAGCTGATGTCCCCTAGAGTAAGCTAGCTGACCATCACTCTTCCACGATGAAAGACGTGAGGCACGGAGCGGCCACCTTCCAGTTAGCCAAAGCCCTGACAATACCACCCTTCTTCACTCTTTGTCTGAGCCCAGATCCTCCTTCCTCTGTCACATCTGAACTCCAGAAATCATCTCATCAAACTTGCCACGCCCTGGATGAGCAGAGGTGAAACAATTTTATCTGCTAGCTATAACTTATCTCTAAGGAGTTTGTTCAAGATCATACACATTTCCTACTTGGAATTCTAAGAGAATACTTTCAGTCTGGTACCCTCCTCAGGCCAACCCTGCAGTTACTTGTTCTTTCTTGTACTTGGAAGATTACCGCATCAGTCAGCAAACATTTTCTAAGTGCCCGCTGTTTACACGGCTCTGAACTAGCCTTTGTTATCTTAAATACTATTAAGTCCTTGAGTCTGGATCTGAGTTCACAAAACTAGGTAGGGCAAAACTGGTGCCACTGCGCCACCTGGAGGTTATAATGACAAAGTGTCCACTAAGAACCAAGCTCCAACCTTCCCAACTAAGGTGTTTCCTCTTTGAAGACTCCACTCAAATGCTGTCCTGGCTGTGAAGATAAATACATGATTGTCTTTGTCCAAATTCATAGAATGGTAGTAACCTAAGAGAGGGTGAATTTTACTGTATGCAAATTATCTCAAAAATAAAACACTCTTGACTTTGTGGGTACGAACTTGGGGACAATGGTAGTGAAATGCCTATGTCAATAGGATAGTAGGTGTCGCCCAGTTACCTCAGCGGGTGCCAGACCCCACAAATTTTTTTAATTCCTAAGAATTTTTATTCTGGAAATTTTCAAATATACCTAACAGTAGAGAACAGTTCTACATGCCATTCACCCAACTCTTGGTTTTTTGGAATGTTATTAAGTTGCATTTTTGAAAAAATGTCATTTTCAAAATGTATGCTAGTATTTAGCAATATAATTAAGTTTTGAATGAGAGTGTTAAATGTATCCGGGCAAATACCCTTGGACTCAAGGAGGAAGTGAAGGTATTTAATTGCAGCCACTCTTAAGCTTGTTGGCAAGTCACTCTTCGTCACTACACAGTGGCAAATGAGGCAGTATATTCTGGTACCTTTTACATTATATTAGAATGCAAACACTGAAAAGGTCATTTTCCAAACAAGTATGCTTAGAGTGAAAGTGTTCTGTTTTTGTGAGTATAGACTAAAATTTCTGTGGCAACAACTGGTACAAAAACCTACAAAATAAATCCTAAAAAAGATGAATTTTCTTACAAGACTACAATTATATACTTCTACTTAGAGTATCTTCTTGATCGACCCAAACGAGCCAGAAGTAACGAGACTTGAGCTTCTCCTCAGCTGACTTGGACCTGGAGACATGACAACGGCAGAGGCGTCATGAATGAGACAGAATGGGATGTGTGACTGGTGCCGCACGACCTTGAGCAAATCACTTAACTTCTCAGCCTCAGTTTCTTATTCTGTAAAAAGGTGAAAAGCTACCTAATCAGAGCTATGAAGGTTAAAAAGAGATGCTATGTTAAGCTCTTGAGAAACAATGGCTAGTATTACTGCCAGCCTGTGCTAAATGGGCTTAGCCAAAAATGAGTTTATTCCTTAAAAAAAAAAAAATTAAAAAAAAAATCACAGTTGTATTCAACCCAGAAGGTACCAGGGCCTCCAAACCACCATCATCAACTAAAGAACTGTGAGACTGAGAAATGATAGCAAAGGTAAAGCAGAAAGGCCCCCTCCATGCATTAGAAATTTATGGACAAGCCAGGGAGCCAACAAGTTTCCTGTTCAATTAAAACTCTAGTTTTAGTAGTTTTCTCTATGACATCTATGACGTCACTGCTGACTTCACAGGATCTCATCCTGTGTACACTGTAAAGGTTGGACACCAGGACCACAAACTGTAGGAATTTCCTGGACAATTTTCAATTTACCTAACGGGTAAACCAAAAGTTCCAACTTAGTTAAACGTGCAAATATCCTAGAAGCTAAGATGAAAGATTTCTGAAGAAGTGATTCTTCAGACTGGAACCATCTGTGCTGACAGGACAGTGGGCCCTATGTAACAGAGCTACCATTCGCAAGCACAATTCACCTCCCTTTGTGTCAACTAAGACAAATGAACCAGTTTTTCAAACCAATTCTCTCTTGGACAATGTACATTCATTCATGAGATATTAAAGAGTTTCAGGGCACTTTCAGCTCCACCATCACATCTTTGTATTAATCCAGTGAAAAATCCTCGGTCGGGGGGCGGGGGGGAGGCAGTAAATCACAACAAAAACCCCCACCAACTCAGATCTGACCACTGGTTATTCTGATCTTCCTGGACAGAAGGTTTCCTAAAGGCTAAGATTAGTTAATGAAAAATGCACAAATTTAACCAGGAAACAATTCTCCAGGTCCCAACCACTATCCCAGTTTTGAACTATTTACTAAAAGGACATATCAAGAAAGAAGAAAATCACCATAGTCCCACCTCCCCAGTACCGTGACTTTCAAATAACTATTTGCTATACTTGTCCACATACACTAAGTGATTACTAAGCAGTCTAGGCTCAGTGCAACTGGAACCTGAGCGTTCTCTGTTCAAGTTCAGTCCAGAACCCCATCACCCCAGTATATGGAGAAGAGGGGAAAGCAGCTGACATGCTTCCTGAAGCCAAGAACTGACTCACAGGGTGGAGGTGGAGGGAAAGAGGAGGCCCGCAGAACAAGCTCTGTGCATTCTTACAAACCAAGGAGATGAGAGCTGGCCCCCAGCCAGCTTGAAACGTGGTGCTTCCCTGCCCCAGTCACCGACTCTGGGGCCTCTTCCCAACACGTGGGCCTGGACAGGAGCAGGGCACCCCAGGCTCAACCCTCTCACCACCACCGCCCCAGCAGCCGTTTAGTTTTCCATCATCTTTTCAAAAGCCCTGAGATAGTATGCAAAGTGGAGGTGAGGATGAGCCTGACTGCACAGCACCCCAATCCCACGCCTTTACTCTGTATATGTTGTCAAGAGGAGCAAGATTTCATTCTATTCCATACACAAAATGAAGTATTTAACTGGTTGATTATAAAAGAAAAGAAACACACACCACATTCAGATAATTACGTAAGTAATGCTTACTAAAGAATTTAACTGTGTGTAAGGATGACACTTCCTGCGCTCTAAGGCCAATACAGCAGCTTCAGTACCAAAGAGCGAATTTTCTTAGTCAAGTCAAATGAGTCTTCTCTCTAAATAATGTCAAAATAATGTTCCATTTTTAGGCCATGGTTTTCTTAACCCTGCCACCCTTGTCAGGACATTTCTGATTATCTTTTCTTCTTTAGAAAACTCTTTCTCACACCACCATCTTCTATCCTCTTGATCATTCTAACTACTGCTGAATGAAATGGGACTTTTCTTAAAGAAATTCTTACAACCCACTGACTTCCTATTCTAAACTGAACAAGTTTTCCAGTCTGCTGCATAGCTGTCTTCTTGATTTTCTTTAGGAAGTCTTCCCTCTGATACTCATCCTCATTTTACCGGAGCACACCCTTAAGTAACCTCTTCAGAAAGGGTACATGCAACATAAAGCGAATCCTTTAGGCATCTGAAATTGTCATTGTTTTGCCCTTGTGTTGGACAGATAGCTTTGCTGGATCAAGAATCCTATGTTGTAATAATTTCCTCAGAAATTTCAGAACACCGCTCCTCTGTCTTCTAATTATCTATTGCTGTTGAAGAAAATTCTCATTCGGGTTTAATTATCATTCTTTTGTAGGTGACCTATCTTTTCTCCCTGGAAGCCTTCAAGTTCATCCTCAGTGATTCAAAATGTCCCAAATAGATGGATAACTGGTGTCCCTGGGTCTCTGTCCCTGTGGGTGGCCTCTTGCTCAGGAGTAAGGTCCAAGGCAGCCTGATGCAGGGCGGAAAGGCCTCATGGTGCCTCCTGAGCTCAGAGATGAAACATCCTGGAGTTTCTTTCAGAGGACGGGGGACAAGTTTTAAGATCGGCTGCCCCAGTTCTCCAGCAACAGGAACACGCAAAGGGTCCTCAACACCTAATTATTTCTACTGCTCGCTGCCCAAAAGGCCCCACACCTCTCTGAAAACCTCGCCTCAGCCCTCTGCTCCCGCACCAAAACCGCTTCACAATGTATAATCTAGAGAAACATTCACTCTTCCGTCCCGTGGCCCCTCTGGATCCCCACTGGCTCTCGCAGGGCTGTGCTCTGCTCTTGAGCACTGAACCAAACCCTGCTGCCGAACCGCAAAGCCCTCTCCCACCTCCCCATCACCTGAGGAGCAAAGCTTTCTAGTGTGCGTTAAAAAAACTTAATGCACACCAAAATGTGCATTTTCATGCCTCTTTTGCCCTCTCCCCAAGACCATCAAGCTACTTCTCAACCTTCCATCATCTCCTGCCACCTCAGCACATTTCTTCACAGGTACAGTCTGACCTCTGGCTCAGGCCTTCGCGAGCTCTTGTTCAACTGGCTTCTCCTACTTCCTGGCTGTACCTGCACCCATCCAGTCTGGATACAGCTGAAAAGTAATTCTCTCCAATTAAATCTCTGATCACACAGCCCCCTTTCTCTGCTGCTTAAAAACCTTCACCAGATGTCTGCTACATACAAAGAAGCACATGTCTTGGCCCCGTTTTCAGCCTCTAATGATCTGGTTTACATTTACCTAAACGCAATCACTTCTCTGTTGCTGTCATCCAGTCGCTCGGTCGTCCCGGACTCTTTGCTTCCCCATGGACAGTAGCATGTCCCTGTAAGCATCCTAATTCACAGCCCAACTTGGCTTTTTTTGTTTTCTGAACAGGTACTGGATACTGAATGTGTACTGTGTGCAGCCTATCCCAGCATGGAGGCTCCACAGACACCCGTCCACCTGTCAGAACTCTCAAGTTCCTCAAGGCCCAAACCAAGCGCTCCCCTCCCCAGGGCTCTCCTTGACTCTTCCACCTCTCTATCCCTGGGACAGCAGCCCATGCCCTCAATACATCTGAGTACCATAAGAAAGTTACAACAAACTTTCAGAACTCTGTGACAATGTTAAACACAGGTATGATATTTGGCTCAATCTGTCCAAAAACTCTCGGCCTCACTGCTGAGTATGTGTCCTACACAGTCCATTTTTAGTTGTACTTCGGGGTGGGGTGGGGTGGGGCACAGCAGGGCACTTAGTTACCTAATTCACACACCTATATTTAAAATATGAACAGCAGTAAGAGCTGGAACACAATAAGAGCAGTTAACAAGAGGATAGGGCTTTACTTTTTTAAAGCCGTGATAAATCAGAAATAAATTAATTTTTATATTCCCTACCACTACAGTTTCACTGCAAAGGAGAAAAGGGTACAGACTCTTATCAAAGCACAATAGGATTCTTATACCCACATGACATGTGGAGAAACTGAGGTTCCAATGGCTGGAGGCCACCCACCTTGTCTCTGGCAGCAGGGAGAGACCAGGACACCCCAGGGCCTCCAGCTTTTCTCTACTCTGCTCTCCAGAAGAGGAGGGGGAAGAAGTGTCCACTCTGTTAGAACAGGCGTGCACAGACTTCTTTCTCACCCGGCAATCCTGTCCTTGCCTCAATCTCCTGGGCTGTTCCAGGCTCCATCCAACCTCAAGTACATAAAAGGAGACCACCTGCTCCAGATCTTATCAGTTTATTTCATTTAAAATTACACATCTCTGTGGGTTTTCTCCTGTCCTTGTAAAAACTGCCAAGCAGCACTAGAAAATAATGTGAAAGGGGACCAAGGTTTCTCTAAGGACCTGGCTGGTTTCAGTCAAAACAAACAGAACAGTCATTGGTTTCAGACCTGCCTTCTTGCTTCTCACCTTGCACAGTGGAGCACAGGGTCCTAGACCTGAATATGCGATCCCCTCCTATCATGCCAGCTAAGATCAACAAAACACTAGGAGCCTAACTGATGACACGCTGAAATCGGAGCTGAAGAAGTCCTTCCTAGTGGTCAGTTGCACAAACCTAGTACAGACCCAGGGCTCCAGCAGCTTCAGACCAGGACAATACATGCAAATTTAAAATGAAGACAAAGAAGCCAGGAAGTAGTGTAAAGACATCCATTTCCAAACAAAATATTAAAAACGTGCAACTGTGTTTATTCACAAGCAACATCAATTACAGAATTTAAAAGTAGGTATTTGCTTCCTTTCAAATCTAAAACAGTGCCACTTAAAAAAGCACAGTTACCACTGAAAATAAAAGCAAACCGCTTTTGTTTTCAGAAGCTTCCCGAGAGCAAGAATACAAACCACTATTGTTATTTAGGCACCAAAAATCACAGCTGGCAACACTCAAGCACTTTCTCTAACTAGAAGAAAGGGAAAGTTCTTGAAACTTACCTAGCAAATTCTGCTAGTTGTTTGGGATCTGAGAGGTCAATGCCAGGTATCCCTCCAGGAGGAAGTTTCTTTCCTGTCATATATTCTGAATAATCGGGAGGTGAGTTCTCTCCAATGATCTGTTCTTCAACCACCGTCTCATGGTCAATATCTTTTTTTTCGTCTGAAAAACATAAGATGGATCGTGTTAGCTGAGTAAAGAAGTTATGTGAGCAAACACATTTAAAAAACTATAAAAAGTGCTTTCATCAGCAGCTTCTTAAATGAGGTGATTTATAGCCACTATCTCTTAACCACTCAAGCCAGTCTTTCCCCTCTCAATCTCTTAAAATCCTGTTTCGGCCTGAAGGTCACCAAAAGTCTCAAGGCCAAAGTCAACAACTCTCCCCTGTGTTCCTTCTGAGCCTAGTGGCAAGAGCTGGCCATTATTATTTAAGTCCTCAGCACCCACTTCTCTCTGCTCTATGCCTACGTCTTTAGCTGGCTTACTTTCAGCTTCCCTGCTTCTCCTCCCACCCCTTTCTCGGAGTTCTGCTTTCCGTCCAACACACACACTTCCTGTTAACCACCAACTCTGCATGGCTGACTCAAACTCGATTTTCTAGCCTTCATCTCTTAGCAAGCCTCTTGCCTACCTCTCCAGCTCCTCATTCTTCACTCCAGCTATATTGGCCTTTTGTTCCTCAAATGTACCTTGGACCATCCACCCTAACCTCATGGCCTTTGCCCTTGCAATTTTTATTGACTACAATGTGCAATCAGAGCTGTGTGATTTTTGTTACCCACTTCTACTAGATTGTAAACTCTATGAGGACAGGGATATTTGTCAGTTTTGACCCCCATGTAGCCTTCACAGCCTTGCTCAGAGCCTGCATATAGGTTTGCATGTGTGCTAAGTCGCTTCAGTCGTGTCTGACTCTCTGTGACCCCACGGACTGTAGCCCACCAGGCTCCTCTGTCCGTGGGATTCTCCAGGAAAGAATACTGGAGTGGTTGCTATTCCTTTCTCCAGAGGATCTTCCCAACGCAGCGATCAAACCCAGGTCTCCCACACTGCAGGCAGATTTTTTGCTGTCTGATTCATTAGGGAAGGTTGGTTTTCAAATATGTGTTCAAAGAATGTAGCACAACTCCACTCATACCTCTTACCACCACATCTAAAAACAGGTTTAAAAAAAAAGAAGGAAGACTGACTCCCACAATCAATCTCCTATATTCCAAACACCAAGTCTTATTTATCATTCTAGGTCCTATGCTGTCTGACCTCACTTTACCACATCTAGTCTTTTACTTCTCCTTGGCTCAAATTCTCTCAGGGCTGGTTGATTCCATCACTCCAGCCTCAACATTCTTACCTTGAACTCCTGGATTATTTACGAATAGTAACACTGACAAACTCTAAACCATGCTGTTTTGAACTTTTGTTGGCCTTGTCTCTCAAATTAGAGTGAAGCACCTGGAGGGCAAAATCCCAGCCTCCTACCACTGCGGTGACTAAAGCAGACAACAGAACGTGCCGAAACTCTCAATGCCAACTGAAAACCTGTGCTTCTCTACCCAACTGTTTCACCATGAAAAACCCAGAAGACAGCAGTTTTAAACTTTAAATGCTTTCCCCCCATTCTTTACACGAGGGTACATTATACGTCATCTGGTAGTATCAAGGACAGGAAGCGTAGTTACCGACACCAGTTACAGAGCTGGGACCCCACACCAACCAGACTCCTTCATTTCTTTTCTCAGGCTGTGGTCATGCCTATACCCTCTGATCCCTCCAACTGAGGCACAGTGACTAGGACATCCACCTTCTACTGGTACCAGAATGATGGGGTGTAGGGAGGCTGCTCCCCCCACCCCCGCCACTGAAGCCACTTTTCTTCTCATGAAGAAACACTCGTTTGTATCTTTCTCATACAAGAAAGATGGCAAGGTTGAGAACCACTGCTGCTCTGAGATACTACACCTAATCTTAGCCAAAAGGCCGAGAAGCGATTCACTGCAGCTCTGAGAAAGCCACTGATAAGAATTATGGAAGAGTGCCGAGGCAGGGCGACAGCTGGATGCTTGGCATAACAGAATCACAAGTTCAAGCACTCCTTGTATTAGTTCAACACATATGAACTGTCCTGGCACTGTTCTCGGCAGCAGAAACAAAATCAGGTCTCTGCCCTCATGGGACTTATGTTCTGGCGAGGAAGTTGTCTCTGTAACAAAAATAGTCTAGGGACTTCTCTGGCGGTTCAGTGGTTGAGAATCTATCTGGCAACGCAGGGGCATGAGTTCAGCTCCTGGTCGGAGAGCTAAGATCCCACAGGCCTTGGGGCAGCTAAGCCCTCACTACAACTGCGGAAGTCCATGCCAACTAGAGAGAGGCCATGCATTACAACTAAAGACCCAATGCAGCTATAAACAAACCAACAAAGAAATGTTTAAGGAACACTCCAGACTGGGTGGCTTAAAAAGAAATGTGTTCCTTACATTCCTTGAGATCAAAGTGCCAGCTATTCAGTCCCGTCTTTGCCGTTCGCCACCAGATGTCTCCTTGTTGTATCTTCACATATACATCAGGTCTCATTCTATTACGTAATTTCTGCCTCTTCTTGTAAGAGCACTAACCCATTCATGAAGGCTTCACCCCCAAACCTAGTAACTTTCTCAAGGCCTCAACTCCTAATAACACTGTATCAGGGATTTGGGCTTCAATACATGAATTCTGGGGTGACAATAAAGTCCAATGAGGAAATGTTTTATACTTCTTGAAGATCAGTTATTGGTTCCAACAGTCAACATAGGGTACCCAGAGAACAGTCAGATAATTAAGAATTAGAATACAAAATATGCATAAAATAAACCTGAAGTAGAGGCTGACAAGATTTTTTTTTTTGGGGGGGCTGACAAGATTTTTATGTCTATTTTGGTAAAACAGACATTACTTATCATTTTGAATCACCTGTAACTTCACAACTGAGCAGCATCAAGTATACTCATAATGTTGTATAACTACTCAGCTTGAACTTTAGCCACTCAGCCATGTCTGACTCTTTGTGACCCCATGGACTGCAGCCCACCAGGCTCCTCTGTCCATGGAATTCTCCAGGTTAAGAATACTGGAGTGGGTTGCACTGTATCTCTGGGTTATCTTCCCAACCCAAGGATCAAACCCGGGTCTCCAGCATTACAGGCAGTTTCTTTACCATCTGAGCCAACACAAAGTCCATGTGTAACTATTACCACTATCTATTTCCAAAACTTCATCATCCCCAACAGACACTTGCCACTCATTAAACAACAACCCCTCTTCCCCTCATTCAGTGGTAACCTCTAGTCTACTTTCTGATTTCATGAATTTGCCTACTCCAGATAACTTTTCTAAGTGGAATCATATATTCTTTGTCTGTCTGTACCTGGTTTGCCTCACTAAGCATGTTTTCAAGGTCCATTGTGTTGTAGCAAATATAAAAATTTCATTCCTTTTCCCAGGTGAGTAATACTCCTATATGACACAAGGTAACATTTTGTCTACCCATTCATCTACTGATTGACACTTGTGTTGTTTCCATTTTTTGGCTACTGTGAACAACGCTGCTATGAATGATGTTGTGCACATACGCCATCTAATTTTAGAAATAGTTTTATTGTAAACACAGCTATGCTCATTTGTGAATATACTGTCTATGGCTGCTTTCCTGGCTACATGAACACATGGAGTTGCTCAGTTGCATCTGGACCTACAAAACCTAAAATACTACTTATCTTCTACCCCTTTATGGAAAAAGTCTGCTGATCTCTGGTCTCTATGATGGGATTTCACTCAGAGAAAACAGGATTAAACTATAGTGAAATTTTTCTCTTTGAAACAAGGAATGATTTGAGATTACCCAATGATGGGATTTACTACCAAAAGGACATTTATCGATAGGTCTTTAAAAACTCCACAAAAACAAACTAACTTCTGTTGGCCTAAGTTCTAAATAATTGCTATGGTTACTGTACGATTTCATAAAATATATTTAAAAATTTGTATGTCTTACTTATTCCCTAACAAACAGTGTCTTTCATAGAAGTTAATTTAGAGAACTCCTTGAAGGCCAATGCACAGAAACCATAAAAAAGACAACTGTTAACTATTTAACAACTTTTAAGAACATCAGCTATTTACACAGGAAGAAAACTACATTTCAAAGAAGACTGCTAGAGGAACGACAGAAGATGCTAGATCTACTGCCAGAAGAAATCAGACAGTGTGTGCCTCGTTCACAGCAGGAACGGACACATGTTACAGCAAGAGATCGCACTATGTCAGCGTTTGCTATGATTTGGCCATTGCTATCAGATTTTTGAAAGAAAGTCTTCAGAAGCTTTTGCCAAAAGGAAATTTATGATGCTCTAAAAAGAGAGAAGCTACATTTACAGACCACATGCACGTAAGCTTCCCTCTTCAAAAAGTGTAAGTAAAGGGGAACGAAAAAGAACAACAAAAAAACCCCAAATACAAGTATTAACTCAGTCTTTTTTTGGGTACCATTTTATTTAAATACGTTTTACTGTTTTGTATTCAAACAATTTCACTGTTTGCAGTGGCCATTATTATACTCCTTCCATTTCATAATTACTGCTGAAATAGATTCACTGTATAGAGGAGGAAGAAGATGTTAACTGATCAGCTCTGATTACCAAACATGTTATATGTGTTACTGAGTTCTAGTGAATGGCAACAGGGGAATTATCAAACACATACCTAAGCAAAGCCTGTTCATGAAGTAAAGTATCTAAATCTGCTTTAAAAATTGTATATATTTATTCTTCTCTGGGGGTTTCCCTGGTGGCTCAGACGGTAAAGTGTCTGTCTGCAATGCAGGAGACCTGGGTTCAATCTCTGGGTCGGGAAGATCCCCTGGAGAAGGAAATGGCAGCCCACTCCAGTATTCTTGCCTGGAAAATCCCATGGACAGCGGAGCCTGGTAGGCTACCTTCCACGGTTCGCAAAGAGTCGACACAGACTGAGCGAGATCTCCTCCAGTATTCTCTGGAGTCTTCCTTGAGGGCAGCACTCAGTTAATTATCTCATTGTTTCAGGAGACAGGATTAATCCACACTAGAAGTGTCATCAAAATCAGTTTCTATACACCTGAATCTAATACAACACTGTAAATTAAAATGAAAACCAAGTCTCAGTATTCTTGTTTGGAAAAAAGCTGAGAAAACAAGTCACAGATTCAAAGAAGTAAGGTGGTAGGGGGAAATGTTGTATTGGGAACTTCCAGACAAAATTGTGCGTTAGATGACTCTTGTACTAATACTCCAGCCAGAGGCAAATAATCTACAACAGCAAGACCAAAGCTAAATGGCATAAGATGGAAGGTGTGCAAAAGCAAACTCTAGCCAATACCATCCATGAATGGGGCGGCACACTTTTATTTCAGCAGAAACATCTATTCTTTCACATTTTAAAGGCAATCTTCAGTTTCTAAGTTACCAAAGCGATAGCCACTCCCAGCCTAATTTGAGAGACAGAGACTCAAAACATTTAGTCAAAAAGAAATGACTAAGGAACTAAACTATGCCACAGGCCCAGAAAACAGAATCAGAGGTGGAGCTTCACGTGCCCCCCCATGCTTCAACCAAGCCGGTTTGCTTGCGATGTTATTCAGTGTCTGATAACACAACTTTCCTCTCCTTTCTTGCCCACCTCTCATCCCCGATCTGGGCTTTCCAAAGCCCAAGTCAACATCTCTTTCCTCCAAGAGGCCTCTCATTCTTATCACTGACCTGTGTTTGGCTTCCTTAATTTATTAAAAGATAGACCACCTATCTTATGTTGTTGTTCAGTCGCCAAGTCATGTGACTCTTCGCGACCTCATGGACTGCAGCACTCCAGGCTTCTGCTAAAACAAGGCAACACATTAAAGGCAACCAGTGTGTCTGGAAAAGAGGTGTGCACCGTTATTCCAAAAAACAAACCTTTATTCCCCTTTGCCCTCCCCCTTATGGGCCTAAGGGGAAGAGCAGGTCTTATGCTTAATAGTTCTTAAAGAATGTTGAATAAGCAAGTAAAGAATCACCTTCAACTACACTGCTTAAATTTAAGTCTTCTGGCCGTGCAAAGACACTGTGAGAACTCTGACACTGTACTAGTTGGAACCGGTGCGCTGCTATCACTCACAGCTCTCTTCACACAGAAAACAGTTTATTTTAGAACTCAGTCTTAACTAAGGAAAGCTGGATTCCCCTAGAAGTCTATCCTGTCTTAGGATCAGCTGTCAGCAGTATGGTTTCCTTTTTTATCTTGATTGCCAGGAAGCTCATTAAGGTGGACACTAACATTTCCTTTTTTCTGTGATCCTGATTTTCTGTTCTTATCCATTTCATATTTATTTACCTATTTCTCTACTTATTTGCGGGTCAGCTGAGCTAGATTTTGTTTTTCCACACCTTCCATCTTAGGCCATTAACTTTGCTTGACCGTTCCAGGTAACTTTTGGCCATTATTTACTCATCACTGCCACCAACCCAAACTTCACCAAAATGCATGTGTGTGTCATGCTAAGGCACTTCAGTCATGTCTGACTCTTTATACCCTATCAACTGCAGCCTGCCAGGCACCTCCAACCATGAGAATTCTCCAGGCAAGAATACTGGAGTGGGTTGCCATGCCCTCTTCCAGAGGATCTTCCCGACCCAGGGATCGAACCTACATCTCTTAAGTCTCCTGCACTGGCAGGCAATGTTCTTTACTATCACCACAACCTGGGAAGCTCCAAAATGAAGCGTAGCTAAACAACTAAGATTCACTGCTAAGCAACAAGCAAAGATCAGACACAGGCTGTTTTCCACATTTCTCCACTAACAGAGGCCTTAAGTAGGGACACTATCATTTACTGAGTACCTATTTCATGTCAGTAATTGTCACATTAATTCAAACAAAGCCTTTATATTAACCTCTTGTTTTTGGTCAAATAAATCAAGCCTCAGAAATGCAAAGTGGTAAAAAAGAAAAAATAAAAGAAAGAAATGCCAAGTGGTGGGACTTCCCTGGCGGTCCAGTGGTTAAGATTCTGGCCCTTCCACTACGGGGGCGGCGCACAGGTTCAATTCCTGGTGGGGGAACAAAGACCCCACATGCGGCAGCACTGCATGGCCAAAAAAAAAAAAAAAGAAATGCAAAGGAATATATTCAAAGAAGCACAGTAAGTGATAGATCCAGGATGTCAACCTAGAATTGATTAACATCCATGCTTTTTCTGACTCTTTGCAACCCCATGCACTGTAGCCCGCCAGGTTTCTCCATCCATGGGATTTTCCAGGCAAGAATACTGGAGTGGGTGAGTTGCCATTTCCTTCTCCAGTGACTTTAATAAATGTTTCTTTACTCTCTCCTCACCCTTAACTACTCCTTTGCTCAAAGCAGTAATGAGATGAGAGTGGCACTGTGGACTCCAGGCCAGGATTCGGCCTGACAGCACAACTTGCAAGCACTCATTCACTCAGTTCTTTACTGAGACTCCTCTATGTGCCCTGGACCATCTGCAGGGTTTCAGCCCAAGACTTACCACTCTAGAGAAAGTAGAGAGACAAGCAGCAAATTAAAAGATAAATGCAAGGCAATTTCAAAACAGGGTTAGGAGATAAGAGTGATGGGGTAAGGATGCTAATCGGAAAGGATGAAAGGGCAGGCCTCTTAGAGCTGAGATTATGAACATCGGGGATCAGAGCACTGGACACAGAGGTGCTGCTTCCAGAGAACAAGTTGAAAACAACAAGTGCAAGAAACTAAAGCGCCGAGAAGGGGGGAGCAGGGGCCAGACCATGCGTGGCCTGGCAGGTTATGAGAAGTCTGGAGTTTACTGAATGCAATAGTGTGTCTCTGGGATGTGTGTGTAGATACAAAATGTTAAGTTTACCAATCTAAAAATCATTTCTAAATTTACAATTCAGAGGCATTAAGTGTATCCACACCTGTTGTGTTTGTAGAATTTTTAGGCAAGGGAGTGAATTCATGTAATTTAAATCTTAGAAATCAAATTCAGAAAGGAATAATGTGTGACCCAATCAGATCCCCAGAAGTGAAATCCATAGGTCTGTATTTGGTCCTTGTCAAGAGTCTATAAAAACATATTCAGTCTAAGAATCACATGTAATAATAAAAAAATACAAGTAAGATATCGAAAAAAAGCAAAATTCAAAACCAACTGTCACTTCAGAGTTGTGGCAGCAGCGTCTCTCCTTCAATGTTTTGGTGATGCTTAGAAGCAAGTAGCAAGGGGAGAGAAGAGGGCTGAGCGGAGAACTGCAGCCCTGTGGAGTGTGACGCCGTGAGACACTAGAAATTCCACCTGGAGCTTGTGGCCCCCCTGGAAGGAGACAGGCCCACCACAGGACAGCTTTCACAAGCACTGCCTCTCTCCTTCCCCGCCCCTCCGCTCTCACAACACAGGAGCCCATCACAGCCACTCACATTAGCTCAGTGTGTGATCCCGTCTGAGCTGCAGGGTAACACTGAAGTAACTGAAGAGTTGACACGAATTCTGCTCTAGAGAGTTCCTAATATCTCACCGGGTCATGTTAACACTGGGTCGTTTTGCTTTAAGAAAGTAAGTATACTGCTTCCTTTTCTCACAAAGGAATTCATAAAGTAGCATTTCTTTGCTGTAAAGGAAATGAAAAATGCCTTCAAGGGTCCTCCTACCCCAACAGGGCATTTTACAAAGACCCCAAGGGCAGAAGCGGAGACACGCCAAGGTCAGATCTCTGGCCACTGCCCTCTAAAAGGAAATTTGATGCTCCTACTAACAAGATTCTAAAAAACCACTGGGCTTGCTGTTATTGATAATTAATCACTAGGTTACACATAACAGGACCTACCAACACAAGACCCTTAAGACTAAGAAACAGCTCCTCTCCCCACCTGTAAAAGTTCACCATAAACAGGAAGGCACAAGTTTACACAATATAGTCAACTAGCTTCCAAGACCTCCCTGCATCTTCCTAACAGTCTACAAACAGTAAAGAAATACATGTTTTCTTCAACATCCAAGTGGTGTTTCGGATGCCAAATTTTGAAAATACTGAGTACAGTGAGTGCTTAATACTGTAGAATACAACTCACTGGTAAATGTTCAGATTTAAAAATTATAAAGTTTTCACTTTTACGTTCTTCCTATGGAAGTAGTAAGGGCAGTTTATAAACTGGTCACCAAATGTACATCTTGGGAAATGTTCAAGATAATTGCTTTTGCTAATAACCTGCTATGAGCCCTGTTTCCCAGACTTAAACTGATCTTCCTAAAGACGACTTCAAAACAAATAGAAAGCCTTTTTGTAAATATTCACCCAGGAGTATAGCATATTTTTAAAAAATTAACCTTTATTCTCTCCCAAAAGCCTGAAATGTTAGTTTTAGGTAGGTCAGGAGTCCTGACCTTTTCTGATACGGATTTTTCTCTTCCTACTGGAGCAGACAGCTGTTGACTAGGGGTGGGAGGGAGGTTAATAACCAGGAGACAAGAGTCTGACAGCACAGAGGCTTGTAAGCAAGCCAGGCTTCCAGAGCCACCAGGTCAGGAAGCGGGATCTATGACTTAGGCTGTCCTATGTAGGTCATGGGGGTGACACGATTACTTTGGAGGGTTCTTTGGGCTTGGCTCCATGGGAGTTTACATTTACAGCATCTTTCCATAGTGATCAACAGCATGTTAAAAAAGGAAAAATAGTCAATTGTCAGGACTAGTAATTTTTGGCAAACTTGAACTTTCTGAACATATAAAAGTGAGAAAAAATGTAATACTTTTTTTTACTGTCTTTCAATTTGCTGCTTTTAATATCAATGGTTTCTGGTCTTAGATGTTTTACTCAAACTAGCACAAAGCACCTCTATATTCTAACAGAAGATAATTAAAATACCGACAGCCTTGAATGAAGGTCACATATTCTAACTACCTGAAACCTCAAGATTCAAAAGCCTTTTTGGTTTCTCTCAAAACTATATGTTTTAAATACACAGCTTTTACTACTAGCTTTCCTACTCAACCCAGTGATTCTGTTAAGTGGTTTAGTTTTTAATAAATCCTACAAGATAGGATGTCCCTCCTAAACTATCGTGATGAACAACTGGGGGGGGGGGGGAATACATAATACTTGGCCTTAAATTTAGCAATAATGAAATGTTCATTAACTATATGCTAGGAAAGATGCAAGAGAACAAACACGGGCCTTAAGCAAAGGATTCTTTTCTAGTGAAGTCGCTCAGTCGTGTCCGACTCTTTGTAACCCCATGGACTGTAGCCTACCACACTCCTCTGTCCACGGATTTTCCAGGCAAGAGTGCTGACTGGAGTGGGTTGCCATTTCCTTCTCTTCAAAACACAGTTAAACTGTGATTAAATGTTAAAACATGTTCAGTCTTAACTAGACCTTAATTTTCTCATCTGCAAAAATAAGCAGCTTCTGTGGCGTAGTATTCAGCTGTAAAAAGTGATGAAGTACATTCTACAACTTGGAAGAACCTTGAAAACAGACTAAGCCAGACACAAAAGGCAATATATAGTGTATGATTTCATGTAAATGAAATGTCCAGAATAGGCAAATCCAGGGAAAAAGCAGATTAATGGCTGGGTGGGGTGGGTGGGGGAGAGGGCAATAATAGCCAGTTTTTCTGGGGTGATAAAAAATGTTCTAGAATTAGACAGTGGCAATGATTCCACAAGCTGGTGAACAAAGTAAAAGGCCACTAAACCACACACATGAGATGTCAATTAATTAAAAAAGAAAAAAAAAGAAGAAGAAAAAAAGCAGATCTCTAGGGACCCTACTCTACTATAGGAATACTAGACTCCCCTCTGCCATCCCATTCAAAAGATGCCAACCACGGAGCTCAGCTGTCCTGTGGAAACTGAATGAAGACACACAGCAGAAGCAGCCCACACAACCCAGGGCTTTGTTTCTCACTGCTTTTCTTTAGCCAAGAGGTGCTACCGACTAACTAGAGCCCTGACAATACCCTATGTGTATTGTTATTGTTTAAAGAACTTCAGGTTAACTAAACTTGAGCTTAGACAAAGGGGCTGTTTAAAACTTCTCTTGCCTAGGATCAGATGTAATCAAGTACATGAAAGCAGTGTGTGTAATGCCTACCAGTCACACACACATAAGTTAAGCCTAACAATTAACCTGCTTTGATTTCTTCATCTGTTATCAATTACCTTATTTCATTTCTGAAGATGAAACTAAACGCCAAATTTGAACTTGGGACATGTAGAGTTAATCACAAACTATTTCACTTCTCTTCAGTAATAATTCCAAACCACAAGGACAAGGAAGGGGAATAGTTTACCATATAACATGTCAGAGAAAACAAGCAATTCTATATTACTGCCATCAAATGTTTATAACCACCTTTATGCAGAGTACTGCAACATGCCAAACAACTAACTCTTTAAAGGAGACTTTAAAATATCCCTAAAACTGTACAAGCCTGGAGCAATCACTTGCAGGGGAGGTAATGACTTTTAAGCTAACTTGATACATACCACTTCAAGTCAAGTCTACATTATCAAGTGTTCTGGGTATGGAGAAGTGGGTTAGCAATTTGCTAAGATCAAATGCAGAATACGTAAAATATCCTGGTTTGCTAAATTACTTAAAGTCAACATGACCATACTGTGAGAAAAAGTAAATATAGCTTCATGTGGTTAATGTATCTTTACCTAAATACCTAATGATATCATGAATTCAGCAAGGGGTGGTTTAAAACATTACTAAATCGTGTCCAACTCTTTGCAGCCCCATGAACTGTAGCCTGCCAGGCTCTTCTGTCCCCCAAGAATACTGGAGTGGATTGCCATTTCCTTCTCCAGGGGATCTTCCCCACCCAGGGATGGAGCCTGGGTCTCCTGCATTGCGACTGCAGGCGGATTCTTTACCAGCTGAGCCACCGGGGGAAGCTCTGAATTCAGCAAATTCATCAGTAACCAGCACAGCGTCCCATAACTCATTACTATTAATAATGGGAAAGCATGGCTTCTAGTTCCTACATGACCACTGTGCAATCATTCTGCACTACCAGAATGTATACAGAAGGGATCTTTGGATAGCCTCTTAAATACTAAGATATGTCTCATTTAAATATACAGCTCCTGCGAAACTCAAACTACCGAGAGTTCCACAAGGCCCTCAGAAACCCAAACAGCAGGGCTGTGAGCAAGTGCTGTTACACGTTGAGGGCACCTCCGCTCCACCGCCAGTCCCGAGTCACAGACCCACAGAAACCTGCAGCTTTCCACAGCAGATACAACCAGACCTGCTTCAATCCAGTCTTTTGCCCGATTCATTCTCGTGAATTTTAACAACCCTAAACACGCCCTAACCCTAAACCCTAAACAGATTTCAAGGCTTCATCCAATTCTGAGAATTTATATTAAACAGAGTGGGAGAAAGTGTGGTGAAAAGGATTCTACCACTTTAATTACCCAAGTACTAGATTAACTCGTTATGGCAGGATTACTCTCAACCTATTTACTACTACAACCAAAATTAACAAGATAGCCTGTGGACAGATAATAAGATAAGGACAAGAAAACACTAGTTACAAAGTAAAATTAAAACAGATTTACATATGCAGATAATTCTTTTCTGCCCTAGATATTTTTCCTGGCCCTCGTTCAGAGACCAGTGTTAAAAGAGTAGAAAAGACCCTTTTCTAGAACCCCTTCTTTTCACTGGAAGTTTTCTATCAACAAACGTGGAAATACTCGATTTTATCAATTTAATGGCAGACATGCAGATGCAGAGTCAAATAACTTAAGAAAACAAAACTCCCTCAAGTGCGAAGGATTCAGTCCTCTGCAAGAACCCGCGATCCCTCACTAGGCGCCGCGCGGGGAGCACAGGCGAAGGCCCCGCCGCAGCGCGCTGACAGAGGTCCCGCCGACACCGAGCCCGCACACGCGAGCCCGACGTGCCGCCCAAGTCCCGCCCCGCGAGGCGAGCCGAGGGAGCGCCGCGCGGCCGGGAGGGCGAGCGCACTGCCGCGGAAGGCGCCTCCCGGGAGCTGCAGCGGCTCCGGGGCAGGGGCGGGGGGCGGAGTCGAGCCCGCGACGCCCCCCAGAGGAAGGCCAGGGAAACGCGGCGAAGGCGGGCCGGGCGCGAGGGCCAGGCCGCGCCACCCCGCCAACGCCCTCCCGCCGCCCCCGGGGCGCCTCGCGGGCGGGTGGGTGCCGCGGACAACGGGCCCCGAGCCGGCCGTTGGCCGAGCGCGCCCCGCCCCGCGCGCCCCGCCCCGCCCCACCCCGCGCCGCGCCGCGCCGAGCGGCCGCCCCGCCCGGGGAAACTACGCCATTGCGGCCTAGCGGGCGGCGCCGCGCCTCCGCCGCCATCTTCGCCGCGCCGCCGCCCGCCGCCCCCGCCATCTTTTGGGGCCGCCATACTGGCCCCGCGAAGAAGATGGCGGCGCCCATCACACACATAAAACATGGCTTCCCTTCAAAACAAAAACATCCCCGGGGCCGGCACGCGCCGGCGCTCACCTGAGGACCACATGGTGACCGAGAATTCGCCCTCCAGGGTCTTGATCTGCACCTGCTTCTGCTCCCACTTCTTGTTGCCCGCGTCCGCGCCGCCCGCCGCCCCGGCCCCGCCGCCGAGGTAGCCCTTCTTGCCGCTCTTCTTGCCGCCGCCCTTCTTGACGCGGCCGCCGCCCGACGACGACGAGCCGCCGCCGCCGCCGCCGCTCTTGCCGGCCGCCGCCACGGTGACCAGCGTCTGCTCGATGTAGTCGTCGTCGCCGCCGGCCGGCGCGGGCACCGGGATGAGGATCTGGTCCTCGAAGCCGTCCTCGGCGCGCAGCCCGTCCGAGTCGTCGCCGCCCACCACCTCCTCGCGCGTCTGCACCAGGATCACCTCCTGGTGGTGGTGCACCTGGGTCGGGTCGTCGGTGACGAGCGGCTGCAGCGCGATCATAGGCGGGTGGTGGTGGTGGTGGTGGTGGTGATGGTGGTGGCCCGCGTGCCCGTGGCCGCCCCCGCCGCCGTGGTCGCCGCCGCCGCCGTCCTCGTCGTCGTCGTCGTCCTCCTCCTCCTCGCCCACCACCGTGGTCTCGATGGTCTCCACGGGGATGGTCTCCACTTCGATCTCGTGCAGCTCCACGATCTCGGCCGGCATCTCCGAGCCGTCCGTGGCGATGTAGAGGGTGTCGCCCGAGGCCATGACTGAGGGCTCGGCGGCCACGGCCGCGGCGGCCTCAGCTCCGGGGCTGCGAGGAGGCGGCCGGCCGTGGGGAAGGAAGGCTGAGGGAGGAAGGCGGCGGGCGGGCGGGGGGGAGAGGGGGCGGGCGGCGGGGGGAAGGGGCGGGCGCGGCGGCGGCGGCGGCGGGCTTCCCCGCCTCCTCGCCTCGGTGCGCCCCGCGCTCGCTCGGCCGCTGCTCGCCCCGGCGCCCCGCCGCGCCGCGCCTCGGCCTCCCGCTCTGGCCGCGCCTCCTCCCGCCCTCCGGGGCCGGCGCTCTCCGCTTCCCCCTTTTCCTCCTGCGCCTCCGCCTCCTTCCACACAAATACCAACTCCTCACCCCGAGCCCAGATCTCGCCGCCGCCGCCGCCGCCACACTCCGCTCAGCCTTGGCCTCGCGAGACTTCCGTGCTGCCTCGGCCCGCCCCGCCGCCTCGTCCCTACTCGCCTGCTTGCCTGCTCGCTCCTCCTCCTGGGCCAATCGAGCGGCCCGTGCGCCGCGGCGGCCCCGCCCACTCAGCCCGAGTTCCTCCCGGATTGGGGGCCGCCGGGACGGCTCCCCCCTCCCCTCCCCCCACGCGCGCGCGCTGGCTGGCCGCTGCGCGTGACGTCAGCGCGCCGCCGCCGCCGCCGCCTTCGCCGCTAGTCGCGCGGCTCCCGCCCTCAGCGGTGCAACAGCAGCGAAGCCCGCCGCCCCGGGGGGCCCCGGGCCTCCCTCTGGAGCAGGGCGTCGACGCTGCAGCCGCCGCCGCCGCCTCGGGAGCCGGTGAGCCGTCCGCGCGCCTCCCCCGGCGACGCGGGGGAGGGGGCCTGCGGGGCAGAGCCGGCCGAGCCGAGCGCGGCGTCCCGGCCGGCGGGCCGCGCGGGGGGAGCTGGAGGCGCGCACGGGGCGGCCCCGGCGGCCCCCAATAAAGTCTGGCTTGACGAGAAGCGCATGTGCCTCGTTTTTCGCGTCAGGCGGCGTTTGCTCTTGGCACCCGGCTCCGGGCGGGCGACGGCGGCCGAATGTGGGGGGAGCAGGGCCAGGCGAACAAAGGCGGGCGACGAAGGGGAACGGCGGCCGCGGGCCCGCATCTCACCGCGAGCTCCGTAGCCGCGCGCCCCGCCGGGTCCCGGGCGGCTCGGGCGGGCGGAAGCGGCGCGACGCGTCCCCGGGCCCGCCGTTGGGAAGATGTCCGTTATCCTTTCGTGACCCGCGGAAACCTGCGACTTAGCCGTTGGGTGCCTGCTTCCCCGTAGATCTTAGAACTGGCTGCAGGGTCCCGGTAGCTTGGCTTGTTGTGGCTTCCGAGCATTTCCTTCTCAGCTTCCCTTTCTTCGCTCTCCAGCCAGTCGTCGTTTCCCCTCGACCACCGTCTTCACCTCTTTGTCACCCGTGTAGACGCTCCTCCTCACGGTTTTGCATTTGTCTCGTTGTTGAAAATGCCACAAATTTTCCCGCCCAGTTCTCCTTTATACCTGCAGCAGAGGCCCCCCTGTTTTTTTTTTTTTCCTTCTGGCGCGAATTCTAGGCAAGTTAAACCTTCCTAAATAGTTATCTATGTTGCCGCGATGTGGTCTTGCCCTTCGTTGTTTTGGTCGACCTGACTTTGGGTTTGAAGGAATAGAAATAAAAACTAGTTTTTAAGAAAGAAAATCACGAGAAACTAAGCGAGTGTGTCTTTTTTGTACTCCTTTTGCTGTGTGAATTTCTCAAATGTGTATTCACTTTTACCCTGTCTTTCGAAGCAGTATTCTCGAGGTTGAACACCATGGTTATACTGAACTGTAATACATCAACCTTAGATCCAACTTGTTAAAACAAGCAGGTGTGTCTTTTAATAACCTTTAGAAGAAAGTTTGTGTATTCTGATTAAAAAGTGATTTTTGTCAGTCTCATTTAGTCCCTACTTACTTTGAAATGACATGGACTTGAAAATCTTAGTGTAGGGAGTGAAAAATTAGATCATTCCGTGTTTGCATCTGAGTTTTAAATCCCATTAGAGTGAGTTATCTGAGTTATTCCCATTAGAGTGTTGCACCCACAGTTTGAGAAAGTCACGTCTGCTGAAATAAGTCATTTCTGGCTTCATAGCATATACATTCTGCATAAATGGTTCATAAGTGAAAAACCAGTTGTGGGAGAATTTGTATGTGGCTTAATTAATTTCACTTTCCCCACTCTCTAGTAATTGATGGGAGGGTGTCTTTGCAAGTAGTTGATACTTCCCCATAGATACCAGAAATGGGGGAAGTACCCAGTTAGGTCACTTAGCTTCTGAGTCATGGGTTGGCAAAGTTCATAGTCAAGTGGAGGAGGCTGGGTTTAACTGTCAGGAGTGGTGGTAGGTGGGAGACAACACCGAGGTGGCCCAACTGTTGAATAACTTTTAAAAATTGCCCTAGAGTAGGTGACCTGTTGGATTAAGCCTTGAGTTTTCCTTGATGGGAGAGACTCTTGGTTTCTACTCTTTAGCTATAGAATAGGCATGCAGAGACACGGCGCTGTATTTGCTCTCGCCTGCTTCCATTGGCTACTGAAGGTGAAAATCCATTTTAAAGGACAGATTAAAGTGCAGTTCCAGAGCCACGGGCCTCTAAAGGTAGGGCTAATTTTATTGCTTTTATTTTGTTCTGTTTGGTCAGAGTAAACTGAACCAGTAAACCTTCTCTCTGAACTTCCGTGTGCTTAATTGCTGTCTTGTCCAACTCTCTGCGACCCTATGAACTGGAGACCACCAGGCCCCTTCTGTCCATGGGGATTCTCCCGGCAAGAATCCTGGAGTGGGTTGCCATGCCCTTTTCCAGGGAATCTTCCTGACCCAGGGATCGAACCCAGGTGCATTGTAGGTGAATTGTTTACCGTGTGAGCCAGAATCCTGTTCTTTTGGCAGCAAGAAAACTAGCTAATGCCACTTAATTAAACTGGGTATTTTACAGCCATGTTTGCCTGCTTTTATTCCAGTCGTGAGGACAGAGACCGTGGCTGAGTCCGTCGACAGCTTAATGCCTTGTGCACGTGGAATGATTGTTTGCTTTTTGGTTCATCAAAAAACAAGGCACCGTGACAGAGAGGACTTGGGTGTGAAAATGCTCTACTATTTTACATGTCTTAAGAACTCCAGCGAAACTTCCAGTCCACCGTGGAAATGAATGTCTGCAACTACATAAGAAGGTAGAAGACTGGAAGACTCACGAGAGACGTGTGAAGTGAGTCCGAGCTCCCTAGTGGCTAAGGAGATGGGGTGACAGACAACCTCCCGGGAGTGTGTCCTTTGGTGTGACAGCACCGGATAAAAAGTGTGGACTGTTACACACAGCCATTTGGATGTCACCGCCCCTCCCTTCCCGCAACCTCCATTAGGTTTCCAACTGGGCCGTAAGACCACGGGGTTAGGGAGGGATACGTGTGGAGAGGGTAAAGGGTGGGAGTAGGTGGAAGAATAAAGGATGTGAATTGAAAGACACCAATATCTTTTTCTCCTTTTTTCAGAGTATCTTCTCATTTATTATGAGGAGCCTAACAAATCTAATTCTACCTTATTTCTGTTTCTAAAAGATCAGAAACAGTTCAGGCAGTGAACTCATGCTAAGTAACTTCCCTTACCACAAACTAGTTTGGCTGCCCCATGAAGTTGCTTTTTGGTTATTTCTAATGTTAGTTCTTTTAGAGTTGGTGTTCTGCATCGGTAACAGTATTGTTGTTGAGTTGTCCTACTCTTTGCGACCCCATAAACTGCAGCACTCCAAACTCCCCTGTCCTTTATCTCCCGGAATTTACTCAAACCCATGTCCATCGAGTCGGTGATGCCATCCAGCCATCTCATCCTCTTGTCGTTCCCTTCTCCTCCTGCCTTCAGTCTTTCCCAGCATCAGGGTCTTTTCCAGTGAGTCGGCGCTTCACATCAGGTGACCAGAGTATCGGAGCTTCAGCTTCAGCATCAGTCCTTCCAGTGAATGTCCATGTTACAGTGTGGAGAACACGCTCTGAGCACTAGCCCAGTCCCTGTTGCCACTAAGGGAACTAACTGAGAGAGAAGCTGTTGGAGGTCACATTGCAAGGTGTGGTGATAGGGCTGCAGCTAACGCTAGCGGCGTTTGCCTTTTGTCATGCTGCGGAGGCTTTGTAGCTTTGGGGGTCGAACCCTATTTCAGAGCCAAACTAAGCTGCCAATAAAATATTTAGAAGAAAATCAGGATGAAAGTTCTATTTAAGCATCTGGTTAGGCCTAGCTTGTGTGTTTTGGGGTTTTATTTTTTTGGAGGAGAACGAAAGAGTGGCTTTATTACTTTGCCACACAAAGGGGGAACGCAGTAGGCCAGTACCTCAAGAACTGTGCCCCGCTTCCTGCTGGGTAGGGAGAAGTTATATAATCGGGCAGAGGTATGGGACAGTAACAGTCTTTATTCCTTCTTCCGCGGAGTTTCAAAATGGTGGATTGCTGACAAGATTAGGGTGTATGCAGGGTCTTAGATGGTACCTAATCTTCATGAGCTTCTCTGGTCCCTTGCCTGCTTTGGGTCACCCCTCGTTTGAATCAGTACAAATTAAATAAAAACTGTCGGTGTGTATGGGCTTCCCTGGTGGCTCAGTGGTAAAGAATCCGCCTGCCAGTGCAAGAGACAGAGGTTTGATTCCTAGGTCGGGAAGATCCCCCCGGAGAAGGAAATGGCAACCCACTCCAGTATTCATGCCTGGGAAATCCCGTGGACAGAGGAGCCTGGTGGACTACAGTCCATGGGGCTGCAAACAGTCAGACGTGACTTAGCGACTACAGCAACACAATAGGTACATACATGTTTTTCTTAATCATCAAACCTATAGTGTGTTCTTGATTGTGGAATCTTTGAAACTGGGCCTGTTCAAGGTACCCTCCTCCCTACCCCAAAATCAATGCATGTATTAGATTTGGAGCTTGAACTGTGGTGATAGATCCTAATTTCACACACCTATAAAGCTGACATCATTGATGCAACATTTTATGTTCTTGAGTCTTATAAGTTCTTAGATTTTTTCTGAGGCTAAGTGGTTTAGTCCAGGAAATGAATCTGGTTATTGCCTGTGAATCTAAGGAAGGTTGAGATCTGGCCTCGTTTTTTCTCTACTTTGCACACTGTTTGTCCCTCCAAAGTATAAGTTAAATCGTCTGTGCTGCAGTTGCTATGCCATCTGCCCATCCAAATGAATGCGGCACGTGCGCTTGAACGGAAGGAAAGTTCTGTCTGAGTCTGCGGTAGCTCTGATAGGCACACTTGTTGCACGGCACACTTACTGCAGGGTCAAAATACAAAAAGCCAGCCCCCTCCTGCATCTGTGTGAGAGGCCCATCTGCGCTGGAACCAGACGAGCTCAGTGAGAGTGGGCTGAGCCGCCGCATCTGAGCAGGACTTCTCCCTTCGCTAAAAGGCAGTGACGTAGCAGATGAGATGAGCCCAGCTGCTCATCCCCGTTTGTCAAGCGCTCTTGCTCTATGAAGCCAGAGGATAAGATGTGCCCAGACGGGAGGCAGGCCATGACTAGAGAGCTCAAGATACGGGTCTCACTTCCCCTTGGCTGTCCTGGCAACAAGTGGAGAGTCTGGGGACAAGAGGACCCTAGCCCAGGCTGGTCAGATAATGGCCTTCCTGAGGAGAGGATATTTCACCTGGGTCTTGAGAATTAACCACCCAGTGCCCAGGACAGCATTTGGCTGCAAACTAGCCTTTAAAAAAAAAAAAAATTTCTAAGTGAAAGGAAGTAGATAAAATAAATTGGATGATAAATTTGTAAATATTTGTGATAAAGGTATAATGAGCTCTCAGGGGGCTTCCCAGGTGGCACTAGTGGTAAAGAACCTGCCTGCCAGTGCAGGAGACATAGACGTGGATTCGACCCCTGGGTCTGGAAGATCCCTTGGAGGAGGTCATGGCAACTCACTCCAGTATAATCTTGCCTGGAGAATCCCGTGGACAGAGAAGCCTGGTGGGCTATAATGCATAGGGTTGCAAAGAGTCAGACACAAGTGAAGTGACTTAGCTTGCACTCACAGCGCTCAGTGTAAAAGAGCTATAGTTTTGCCTTGGAAATTCATCAAATTAACAAATGAATCCCCTGAAACTGCTATTGAGATGTCTGAGGTTTTTCTCAGTACTTCGCTACTGACATCATGTCCTACTTTTTTTTTCTTGTTATCATTTTTCATGAGCCATTCCTTGTTCAGAGTTCCCACTTAAATTTAATAGTGCAAATGGGTTTGGAGTTCCAGGCCTTGAATGGTACACCAGTTACAAAGGTACTTAGGCAGGCAGAACTGAGGAGTGGCAAGAGTCATCCTAAGGGGTAAGGGCCTGACCGTGCCTTTTGTCATGCAGGAGACTTCGGAGAGGCCTTGTAGCCTTTTAACTCTTCATTTCCTTGGCTGTTAATCAGGCCTAGCAATGCTAGTCTTCAGACAAACAGGAATCAGCTGTGGTGATAGGTAAACTGCATGATGTGTTGACGCTCCCCGGGACTGTTACACGTCCTTCCTACCCACTCATTCTAAGTGAACACGCGTCTTCCACTCATCTCTCCGCTTGTGGGCTGGTTTTGGTTCTTATTCAGTCACTCAGTCATGTCCGACGCTTTGCGACCCCGAGGGCTGCAGCACGCCAGGCCCCCCTGTCCTTCACTATCTCCCAGAGCTTGCTTAAACTCATGTCCACTGAGTCTGTGATGCCATCCAGCCATCTTATCCTCTGTCATCTCCTTCTCCTGATCCCACCGTGACCTCACACTCACCAAGTCCTCCTCAGTTTAGCCTTCCCAGCCAAAGCACCTCTGTGTCACAAGAGGAAAAGTGACGATGGTAAGACACGAGCAGCTGGGCTCCGACGTAGACTTCGAAAGGAGCTCCTGTGTTGAAAAACTGAGTCTGGTTGACAGAAAACACAAAAGGAGTTGTTTTATCCTACTTTTTTTTTTTTTTAGTTCTACCGCTTTATTGCCACCAACCCTTCTCCCTCCACCCTCGTGCACACATGCTCAGTCATGTGACCCCATGGACTGCAGCCCGCCAGGCTCCTCTGTCCATGGACTTTTCCAGACAAGAATACTGGAGTGGGTTGCCATTTCCTTCTCCATGTTTTATCCTACTTTTAACGGACAGCAGCCCACTCCGGAGAGACTCAAAACTTAAGCACTGATAATGGCAGATGTCTTTAAGAAAAGTCTGCCTAGCAAATGAATTCTTAACGTGTGCAGGTAAGCACGGGGTCTGGCCTAAGGGTGAGCCCTAAAACCAGCCCCAGTGTCAACCCTGAATATTCACTGGAAGGACTGATGCTGAAAGTGGAGCTCCAGTACTTTGGCCTCCTGATGCAAAGATCCGATTCACTGGAAAAGACCCTGATGCTGGGAAAGATTGAAGGCGGGAGGAGAAGGGGATGACAGAGCATGAGATGGTTGGATGGTATTACCGACTCAGTGGACATGAGTTCGAGCAAGCTGTGGTAGGGTCAGCAGCTGCCACTCGGAAATGGCAGTCCAGGAGGCCTCCTGCGTCTACGTCCCAGGACAGAATTCCCAGCAAACTTCCTTAGTGCTCACAGACAGCTTTAAGGGGCGCCGTGCAGAGGAAGGACTAGCATATTCTACACCGGCCCTTCCTCTTACTCCCTGTGGAGTGGACTGGGTGTGTCCTTGCACTGTTTTGAGTAAACAGAGGCGCCCGCCCTGGTGGCAAGAATGCAATTGAGGACTGCCTGTCTCTCTCCTTAGTGACTGACCAAGTCCTACCCGAGGCAGCCCTGGCCCTGAGACTGAAGCCATCACCCCATGATATCCGTCTCTGTCGTCATCTCCTCCCCCCCCCCCCCCCCCCCCCCCCCCCCCCGTGCTCTTGAAGACCCGGCACTTAAACTCCTCTCTCTCTCTCTCACCCAGGCCACTCCACCCCTGCATCGTCTCAGTCACGGAAGCCCCTTTCTGTCTTGGCCTCCGAAACCCCAGTCACCTTCCCTCCCACCTCTTCAGCCGCCACATCCTGGTCCACGTCGTCCCTGGGAGCAGGGCCACCCTTGGCATCTCAAACTCCCAGCATCCTCTTATCTCCGACTCTCGCCCCCTCTTCCCTGTTACCCCTTCGTTTCAGCCTCAGACCTTCTGTTTCCTAATCCCTCTTTTCCATCCCAGCCCAGAACCCCACAAGCAGTTACCAGCATCCTCTGGTTCCCTTGGCTTCCCTGGCGGCTCAGACGGTCAGGCGTCTGCCTGCAATGTGGGAGACCCGGGTTCGATCCCTGGGTCAGGAAGATCCCCTGGAGAAGGAAATGGCGACCCACTCCAGTACTCTTGCCTGGAGAATTCCATGGACTGAGGAGCCTGGCGGGCTACAGTCCACGGGGTCACAAAGAGTCGGACACGACTGAGCAATTTTCACTCTCACTTATTCTTTCATGTTCCCTTACTGCTTACGACCCATAAAACGTCCCCGTTGGGTCCACTCACTTCCGACCCTGTACTTCCGAGATGCTGGGATCTTCCGGGGGAAACACCACTCACGAGTGTAGACTTCTGCTGTGACTTATGGTCCCCAGCGTCACCTGAGCGTCTCATGTCACTTGACACTTCTTTTCCCTGGTCCTCTCTCCGGCCCCCACGACACCAGTTTGCTCAGCAGATTCTCGAAATGGCTTTTCTCAAAGCTCATAAGAAATCTGCCTGAGTCCTCCTCTCCATTACCTCGCCTCCCCGCAGGGGCCCAGCGCCAGCGGCCCCTGCTTCAGGGCAGCTGGAGGGATCCAAGTTCATTCGCTCGGACGCCCGGGGTCCCCCTGTGGCCGCTCCTGGCTGAGCCCTCGTCCCGTGTCCACCTGCACTCCCCTTCCTCCCCTCCCGGGGACCTGCCCTGCATCCCGGGCTCTCTTCCCGTGGCAACGTCTCTCCCTGTCTTTAGAAACAGGGTTCTCTCTTGACCCCACATGCCCCTGGAGTCACTGCCCGTCTCCTTTCAGTCCCAGCCAAGCCTGAGGGCAGGTCTGTGCTGACCGTCCCGCTCCATCTGTTGAGCCGCGGCTATCACGTCATCACCTGGGGTGGAGCCCGCACAGGTGGGGCCTTTTTGATCTCACTTTCTCTTCCTCTCCCGCTCATGAGGTTCCCAGACCCCCTCCTTGGCTCTGCCATTCAGTTCATCCACCTGGTCTGTCTTCTCGCTTCTGACTTTCCCTCCTCTGGCCCCTCTCCTCCTCCTGCCTGCTGTCCCCTCTCCCCCTGACCCATCCATCCTCGTGGCCTCGACAGCCGTGTGCAGCTGATGATTCTCAGCTGTCTGTGGTTCTCCCCAGAGCTCTAGATTCACGTGCACTGTCTGCCCTCGGGGGACCCATGGGGTCTGCCCCTGCTCCTGCCCCTGCCCGCTCACCCATCACACCCACTTGCCTGGGACTGAAACCTGGAAACCATCTTCAACTACCCTGGCTCCGTATCCCCCGCCGTCAGCCATCAAGTTCTCCTAAACGTCTCTCACACCAGCTTTTCTCTGTCCCTGCCGTGCTGCAGGTCCCGTCCCGCCGTCTCACCGAAACCTCTGCCAACCAGCTGCACTACCTGCTCCAGCCCTCCTTTCCCCAGGCTCTCCGGAGGTTTTCTAACCTGCGGGTGGAACCGCATCATTCCAGTCGAAACTCAAGTTTGGAGCCACTCCGCCACCGGGCATTTCAAACGCGCAGCCTCGTTTTCATCCCGCCCGCCTCCCCCAGCTCCAGTGGTGCAGACGTCTGTTTTCAGGCTGGCCGTCCTCTGCCTGGGAGATCCTTTCTCACGGCCTTCAACGTTCCTCCTCTTCCAAAGCAGCTCAGATGACATCTCTAAGAAGCATGCCTTGGAAGGGCATTTCCGTGGCATTCCGCCCCAATTGCTGTCATCGTCCTCACCATGAAAGTGACTTGTTAACCTTCCTGCTTGTCCACGAAGCTGTGCCTTCTTTGAGGGCAGGGACAGTTTCTCTTCTGCCTCCAGCCTCAGAGTGGACCAGGGTCAGCCCAACACAGGACACACCGTCGGCCCTATCCGAGCAGAAACACCCAGAGTTGCTCCTCCCAGTGTCCTCCTCCACCCCCGCCACCTGTGGAATACAGAATATTTACATGCATATGTTTAACTGAATCACTTTGCTGTGCACCTGAAAACTACCACCATATTGTTCATCAGCTCTCCTCCAGTGTGAAGTAAAAAGCCTTCTATAAAGTCCCAGCTCCTTGGCTGGGCTGAAAGGGAAATAGGAAAAAAAAAAGAAAGAAGTTTCCTTGAGACAGACCCAGATTTGAATATCGGTTCCACTATTTATCGGTTCAGTGATCTCAGGTGAGTTTTTTCACATCTCTGGGTCAGTTTCTTTTACGTCTTCCTTGTTTATCCGAAATTCAAATTTAGCTAGGTGTCCTATATTTTGTCTGGCAGCCTCATCGTGGAATAATACCCCACTTTTCAGTCCTCTTCTTTTTTCCTCTGTTAGATTTCTTTTTTTCCTTTTTTTTTTTAATTTCTTTTTTTTTTGGGGTGGGGGGTGTGGTAAGGAGGCCACGTTGCTCAGTTTCCCCAGCAGGTTTTGACCCTGGCATTGAAAAACCCAGAATCCTAACCACTAGGCTACCAGGAAACTCCTTCTGGGCCAGTTTCTTGATCTGTAAGATCAGAATATTACTATTCAGGATTGTTGTAATGTTTGAAATAGTACATACACTGCTCCTGGAGTGTGTGTGTGTGAGAGAGTCGCTTAGTCGGGCTCTTTGCGACACTATGAACTGTAGTCCGCCAGGCTCCTCTGTCCATGAGATTCTCCAGGCCAGAACAGTGAAGTGGGCTGCCATTTCCTTCTCCAGGGGATCTTCCCAACCCAGGGATTGAACCTGGGTCTCTTGAGTTGCAGGCAGCTTCTTCACCATCTGAGCCACCAGGGAAGCCCCCTGGCATGTAATAGGTACTAAATCAATCTCATCTATGACTGTTTTTCTCTCTCCCTTCTGCTCCATCCTGAGCCCCTCCCCCACACAGCCTCATAGACAAGTCTTTGTTGATGAAAATGCCCCTTCATTTTCTACACCTTTGTTCACACTCACTTCATTAAGAAATGCCTTCCTCACATCTCCCCACCTCTCTGCTCAGTTCCAATCTTGCCTCAAGGCCTCCCAGGCAAATAACGCCCCCCCTCCGGCCTTCTGTTTCCCCGGAGCACAGAAAAGTCCCAGCCTGCTGTGCTGTTCAGTTAGCTGGCTTTCACTTTAATTCCTTGTAGATAGTTCCTGAGTTGGAAGCTTCTGGAAGGCAAGGATGTTTCTTCTGCTTTTTTGTAGCTGTTCATGCATCTGAGTGCTCAGAGCCTGGAACATCCTAAGTGTTAGATAAACAGTGGTTTACTTGGATGGGAGATGGGGGGACAGGAAAATGCTGCTTTACAGGCTAAGCAGTGTGGCAGAGTCTTAGCATAATCAAACTCTCAGAGAGCTCTGAATTTAGCTTATTTCGTTGTTGTCCAGTCGCTCAGTTGTGTCTGACTCTTTGCCACCCCATGGACTGCAGCACGCCAGGCTTCCCTGTCCTTCACTATCTCCCAGAGTTTGCTCAAATTCATGTCCATTGAGTCAGTGATGCCACCCAACCATCTCATCCTCTGTCACCCTCTTTCTCCTCTTTCCTTCCATCTTTCCCAGCATCAGGGTCTTTTCCAATGACTCGGCTCTTTGCATCAGGTGGCCAAAGTATTGGAGCTTCAGCATCCGTCCTTCCAATGAATATTCAGGCTTAATTTCCTTTAGGATGGACTGGTTTGATCTCCTTGCAGTCCAAGGGACTCTCAAGAGTCTTCTCCAGCACCACAGTCTGAAAGCATCAGTTCTTCGGCGCTCAGCCTTCTTTATGGTCCAGCTCTCACATCTGTACATGACTATTGTAAAAACCATAGCTCTTACTATACAGACCTTTGTTAGCTTACTTGTCCTTGAGATTTTTTGAGTACTATGAATTTCCATACATGCAAGCAAGTAAAAACAGTGTCCGGAAATTAGACGTTGTTCTAGGAAGTTCAAACAGTGAAAAATCATTAGTTTATCACATGAAAAAGTAAAAACTGTATAT
The DNA here is from genome assembly GCF_910594005.1 of Cervus elaphus. Lineage (NCBI taxonomy): Eukaryota > Metazoa > Chordata > Mammalia > Artiodactyla > Cervidae > Cervus > Cervus elaphus. Next base: position 66,828,627 of record NC_057827.1, on the reverse strand, counting down.
AGCTTGTCCCAAACTGTTGGTTCAGCAAAAATAATTGTTCAGGTTTTTCTGTAACATCTTACAGAAAACCAGAATGAACTTTTTCGCCAACCCAATACCCGAAAGCGTATATTTCTAATTATTTCTCAAAAGCATATTCAAAAATGAAACCCTTTAAGGAGACTATGCCTTGGAAAAATAGCTCCTTATTTTGACCTGCCAGGTCAAAGCTCATACAATTTTTCCTCCAGCCCTCTCAAAGCAAACACTACTACAAGCAAAGCCCTGGTGTGACTGCCACAACAAAGAATCCACATAGAAAGACCATTTCCTGTCTAAGTAAATACCTTATTGATTCGTGTATTAACTCAATGGTCAGCAAGTAACAATGCTGCATGCATTACAGGCAGACAGAGATGTTTTATAGATCTGCTTACACACATCTCTTCCAGTCGTTAAGTAGTAGCTTCCCTTGGATGCAATGCTGCTCATCCTTTTTTTTCCCCTCCAAACCACTGAATTCTAGATGCAGAGGCTACTGGATGGGAAAGTCAAGCCCGACCACTTCTGGCTCCACCTAAAGTGGGTGCAGCCACGTTCAGCTGTGACTTCACGGTGTCAAGGGTTACCAGGACGCCTCCCTGTCTGTGTTCAGAGCTACCAACCAGCCGCTGCTTGCTTGCACGTGTGTGTAGCTCTTAAGTCGCCTTTCCCCATCCTCTGTTCAGACTCTGTGTTTTTTAGGGTCACTTACCTATTACAGACCAAAAGTAATGGTTAAGTCTTCATCTGATCGGCTGTGTCCATCATAGGAGGCTATGGAGATGGGAGGCGTCTGGACTGTTATCCATTACGTTATTGCGCCAGCTCGATATTAGCAGCCGACTCACGTAGCCTTTACATAAACTGGGGTTGTGCATCGGAAATCCCTTCCAGAAACAGCTTCGAGGAGTACTTGAACATGTGGCTGTATGTCACACGAACATACCTGTGCTCATTTGTTTAGCAGAAGACATCAGGTTCCCCTGGCGTCCACTCTGGTGTCGGCTGGCAACCACCCTCCTCCCAGACCCCGTGCCCTGTCCTTTCAGAGCCCCAGTATTTTCCTTCAGGTAACAGAAATCTGATCTTTTGGGATAAGAGGCGGTGGAACCACCTTAGCTCTGGGGTTAAGTCATGGTCTGCTAAACAGTCTTACTTCCTATAGCCAGTGATGGGTCTGAGGCACTGGGGAGAGGGAGAATGTGACCCAGGTCTGGCCAATGAAATGTCGGGGGAAGCTGTCATTAGAGAGGCTCTTCTTCCCTGATAGGAAGGTAAAGCCCCCAAGAGACAGCCCCTCTTCTTCCTTCCTGCCTAGAAACCAGCGTGATGGCTGGGACTGTGTCTTTATCTCATGACTGTGAAGAAACGGCGAAGGGGATTGCAGAGTCAGTGGTCAGGTGGGCTCAGTGGAGCCATGAACCCATAGCGCTCACTGGACTTCTTGTATAAACCCTTGTCCTGGGGTGCAAGGACCTTGCAGGGGCCTGTTCCTGACCTGCTGCTGCCAAGGAGACTGTAAGTCATTCCCTTGGGGAGCAAGAGACGGGGAATGGGATCAAAGGAGGTGTTACGTTCTGGCTGTCTATAATGTTATCTCTTGGGGGAGGTGGGAGGAATTGGGAGATTGGGGTTGACAGGTATATACTATTGATATATTGATACTATGTACAAAATAGATAAGTAATGAGAACCTACTATATGTGTTATTTTTTTAGTGATTTTAAGGTCCGTCCATATGGAGCCCATGGAATATTATTAAACCACAGATTTTGTATGTATTGATTTTTAATTTTGTAGATGCTTTTAATATGAAAAATGCTATGATATAATAATCAAAAATGTAGCACCTTTATGTACATACTGTAATCCAAACTTTTAGAAAAAGTGGAAAGTAAACATGTCAAAACAGTGTCATTTGCTTCTGGGAATGAGGATTTTGGCCCGTTTTTGTTGTGTTTTTTTTTATATTTGTGTGCAGTTATCACATATGTATTTTTACTTTTAGATCTTTTTTTATTGTGGTAAAAGGCACAAAATTTACCGTCTTAACCGTTTTTATGTGTGCAGTTCATTGGTGCCGAGGACGTCTGTGTAGCTACGCATCCATCACCACTGTCCGTCCCCCAGGCTCTTTCCATCTTGCCAAACCGAAGCTCTCTTCCTGTTGAACAGTAACTCCCCACTTGGACTCCCCACAGCCCCTGACACCCACCATTCCCTTTGTGTCTCTGTGAACTTGACTGTTCCAGATAACGTCATTCGTGTAAGTGAATCATGCAGTGTTTGTCCTTTGATGTCTGGCTCATTTCAGTTAACAGAATGTCCTCAGTATTCATCCATGTCATGATGTATGTCAGAATTTCCTTCCTTTTTAAGGCTGAATAATGGTCCATTGTATATATGTATATATATATACACACACACACACACACACACATATCACATTTTACTAATTCATTCATTCCCTCAGTGGATAACTGAGTTTCTTCCACATTTTAGGTGTTGTGAATAATGCTGCTATGAATATGGGTATACAAATAAACACATATTTTATAATCATGTTTTGTTTTTCCTTTTTTAATAGCAAATGAAGAAAAGCTTATGAGAGCCAAATCATCTATTTTGAATTTGTGCTTGAATTTTTCACCTGGTATCAGATCTTTTGAATATTTTAGCCAGCCATAACCTTTCCCTATCAGGAGGAAAAGTGACGGCTGGGAGCTTTCTCCCCATTTAAAAACCTAAGAATAGTGAAGTGGTTAACCTACTGCCTCCTTCCCTCATAGTTGAAGAGTAAGTTCTTTTCTCACCACCTGAAAATGCTGCCTTGGTGCATGCTAGCCGCCCCCACCTCTGAGACTGTCCCTGGAGAGTCACTCACTGTCCCCACACCCCTGGGTGTTGCTCTGGCTACTCACTAGGGGCAGTGGCGTCATCAGTTTCCCAGAAAACTACACAGAAGACGAGAAAACAGCGAGTCCAGGTCACTAGGAGGTCCTGGGTTCAATCCCCAGTGGAACCATTCCTTGGGGTATGTCTTAGGCTTCCCTGGTAGTTCAGCAGTAAAGAATTGGCCTGCAATGCAGGAGACCCCGATTCATTTCCTGGGTCTGGACCCCTGGAGAAGGGATAGGCTACCCACTTTATATTCTTGGGCTTCCCTGGTGGCTCAGCTGGTAAAGAATCTGCCTGCAATGTGGGACACCTGGGTTTGATTCCTGAGTTGGGAAGATCTCCTGGAGAAGGGAAGAGCTACCCACTCCAGTATTCTGGCCTGGAGAACTCCATGGACTATACAGTCCATGGGGTCATAAAGAGTCAGATACGACTGAGCGACTTTCACTTCACTTTCAGTTTGAGGTCACTAGATCAAATGCTCCCACGTGGCAGCCACCTACCCTGTTAAGCACCAGGGGGTCAGGGAAGGACAGGGACGCTGTCCAGGGACCCTCTCATTTCAGGCGATGTTAGAATTCACTCACTTGGTGGCAGTTGCAGAATTTGAGTCCAGAGAGGACTTCCCTGGTGGCCTATTGATTAGAGTTCCAGGCTTCAGTCCCTGGTCGTCAGGCATCTAAGATCCTGCAAGCTTTGTGGAGCAACCAAAACAAACAAAAAAATGAATTTGAGTCCAGAGACCCTAGAACTGATTTCGTCCAACTACTTGAGGCGTTCAGGCAGTAGAAAGGGCTTTCTCCGCACTCGTCCTGGTTAATGGTCATTCTCCGTGAGCTCTGATTATCAGGCCGACCCAAGTCAGCCCCGGCCCCAACCTCCTCTGCACACAAGCCTCCCCTCAGCCCCACGCCTCCACTCCAAGAAGCTCTGCAGTCACATCAGAGGTGCCCTGTCCCGCCCCAGGCTCCATCTCTGCACCGTGGACCCTTCAACCTCCCCTCAAAGGCCAGCGCCAGCATCCCAGCAGGAGGAAACCCCTCGGTTGTGATCAGTGAGCTGCTTACCTTAAGTGGAGCCGCAGACTTGGGGTTGTGCGGTGTGTATCTGTGGAATCCTCCGCTTCCTCCCTCCCTCCTGCTCTCCGTCCCATCCCCCCCACCACAGCGACAGAGACAATCTGTCTGTTATGTGAGCGTGAAGAGAGGACCAGGGAGTACACACTAGTGATGGTTACCTTAGGCAAGACAAGGGCGAGCCTAAAGAATTGGAAACAAACTCATCTACTGAACTCAGAGCAAGTGCAAAGGTAAGAGGCAACACACATCTGGGTCACCGGGAAGCGGGGTGAGAAGCCAGCCCTTCGAGGCTCTTCCTGCCGCTCATGGGTTACATCAGCGGCTCGGGGCAGAGTGGGAGCCTGCTTCCAGGAGCTTGGTGTATCTCTTATATTCACTGCAAAGGAAATAGAGTTCTTACTTACGGGAGAACGAGCCCAGCCCTCCCTTCCCCACTCCGGCCCCTCGCTGCCCGAGCGGGGCTACGGCCCCACCGCCCGCCGCTCCGGCTCTGCACCAGCTCTCCGGCCTGGTCCCTTCCTCTCTGCCTCTGTCTCCCTGGCTTCTTCCCCTGCTTTCCTCTCCTCATTTGCCGTCTTCCCTTTTCCTGTCCCCATATGTTGTCCCCCCACCCTCCCCTGCTTCACTCGATTCCCTACTTCTCAGCTTAAAGTTAATGTATACACTTCACACTTGTTCTATTTATCGGCTGTGGCTTTGTGTGTTATTAATAGAGCAGTAGATGAGTTATGGCTTGGAGCTTTTCTTCCCGCTAGAAAAATTCCAGCCCAAGTTATTTTTTCAGTCAATGGGCTTTAATTGATTTTTCTCCCCTGGATCAATGGTCTACAGGAAAGCTCCCCACCGCCCTGGGAGATACAGGCCTGGGAAGGGGACCCAGAAGCTCTGAGCTCTGTAGGAGCTGAACTCTGGGCCTCTGGCCCTCACTTCCTGCTGCCCCCACTGCCCACCCGTGGCACCAACAGGTTTTCTCCCTCCCCACCGAGCCCCTAGACCAGCAGCGGTGGGTCTGTGGGCAGCTTTTCTTCTCCCTCCTGTCTCGGTGCTGGGGGGGCGGATGGGCTGGGAGCCTCCTTTCTTGCTTCCCAGACTCCCTGGGAGCTGGGCTTCTGAGTGATAACTGATGCTCAAGTTTGGAAGGCGAAAGTGTCAACTTTGGTGTGTGCAGGCATATGCAATGTGTGAATGACAGGCTGAATTTAAAGTAGGAGGTGGCAGTGCAGTTAGGTGGTTAGTTGGCTTGTTCATTCATGCGTTCGTTCTACCCCCTCTGTGACGCTGAGGGCTGTTTTGCTTTGGGAGTTGGAAAGACAGGTTCCCGATGGAGATCATGTCCAGTCTGGTTCCCATATGAAGCACTCCCTCCCCCGGGTCCCTCCAGCACCCCCACCTCCACCCCCCCTCAGTGCAAGGCTTCCGGGACTTGGTTTTCTGGCACCAGGATCACAGAGACACCAGCGAGTCTGGGTCCATGCCTCTCTTTCCTGGGTGCTGGAGGCAGCAGTCACCCTGCTTCCTGATCCCTGGGTCCCCTCCCTGCCGAGTCACTCCCTGCTGCGTCACCTCCCCTCTGCACTCCCTTGAACAGTGCTGGTGGTGGCTCCCAATTCCCCACCTTCCTGGTCTGGGCCCTTGGTGGGTCGCCCAATCGTGGATTTCTGGTCCATTGCTTTCGGCCCATCCAGTGATTTTGTAAACGAATTCCCTGAACTAAGCCCCATCAGTTTAAAATGCCACCACGGCAGAGAACCTGCTCAGGAATAACTGTTTCCCCAACCAAAATCCATGTGCTGAAATCCAGTTTCCAGTGTGCTGGGAAAGACTGGGGGCAGGAGGAGAAGGGGACGACAGAGGACAAGATGGTTGGATGGCATCATCGACTCCATGGACGTGAGTTTGAGCAAGCTCCAGGAGATGGTGAAGGACAGGGACGCCTGGCGTGCTGCAGACCATGGGGTCACAGTCAGACGTGACTGAGTGACTGAACAACAAAGTGGTGGTGTGAAGACTTCGGGGAGGTGATTAGGTCAGGAGGGTGGAGCCCTCCCGAATGGGATTAGTGTCCTAGTGGACCCCGGGGAGCCCCTCTGCCCCTCCTTCACCTTCCGCCCTGTGAGGACAGTGAGGAAACAGGCATCTATCTGCAGCTTGGAAGAGAGCTCTCAGAACCCGACCACGCTGGCACCCTGATCTCAGACTTCCGGCTTCCAGAACTGTGGGAAATGAGTATCTGTTGTTTACAAGCCACCAGCCTACGGGACTGTCACAGCGGCCGGGGCTGATGGAGACACTCACTGTCCGTGTGGAGCAGCCCTCCCCTCCCCAGCACTCCTCTCCCCTCCCCCAGCATGGCAGGGTGCAGTTCTGTGCAGCCTTGGGTGCCGGCTGTTTCTCTCCTCCTTCTTCCATTGTTAGCAGACGGCGAGTTTCCCAGGCCTTGCTCGGAGAGGTGCTTAACACGGGAACTGGACATCTTCCTAATTCCCCACGGCCTGCAGCATCAGGGAGGGGGTAGAACTAACTAACCAGCTTGTCACTTACTGCTTGAAACTCAGCCAATCAGTTACAGCTGCACAGGACGGTGGGTGGGGGGTTGAAGCTGGCCGGGCCCTTCCCTGGAGCCTAGTTGCTGGTTGGTTTTATGAGGCTCTAATCCCAAGACCTGCCACCCAAGCCCTTGAAGGAATTCTAGCAGGACCTGAATCACGGGTGTGGCTCTGTCCTCAGGGCAGGTTTTAGGCTGACCTCAGGGACAAAGAAACTCCTCCTCCACCTTAAATGAGGCTGGAATCTGTATCAGCCCAAAAGTTGTAAAACAGACAGGAGCTATTTCTGGAATGGAACAACCGCCTGGAGATGCAGGTGAGGGATGCTCACCCGGATTTGCAGGAGAGCCAAGTAGGGCCAACGGGGAGGGAGGTGACTTCCTGGAGCTAGGCAGCCCTTCTATTGGGAACCTGCACAGTTAAGCTTTGAAACCATCTTAAAGCCTGTGATCCAGGCACAGGCCTTAACTGGGACAGAGGGTGGGAGGGCCAGGGGAGAGGAGGCCGAGGGGGCCAAGCAGCCAGTTTGAGTGTGCTGGGGCCTGGCTGACCTTCCAGTGGTGGAGGAGAATGCTGCAGGCAGGTCATGGGAAGCCCTACATCTGCTATGCTTTTCTTTTAGTTGAACAAAAAAATCATAAATATTAACACGGGCTTTCGGGATCTTAGTTCCCCAACCATGGATCAAACTAGGCTCTTGGTAGTGAAAGCGCTGAGTCCCAACCACTGAAACTCCAGGGAAGTTGTTCAATCACTAAATCATGTCTGCCTGTTTGTGACCCCATGGGCTCCAGGCTCCTTCACTATCTCCCAGAGTTTGCTTAATTCAGTCCATCGAGCAGGTGATGCCATCCAATCATCTCATCCTCTGCTGCCCCCTCCTCCTGCCTTCAACCTTGCCCAGCATCAGTATCTTTTCCAGTGAGTCAGCTCTTCACATCAAGTGCCCAAAGTATTGGAGCATCAACTTCAGCATTAGTCCTTCCAATGAATATTTAGGGTTGATATCCTTTGGGATTGACTGGTATGATCTTCTTGTAGTCCAAACTTTATTAATAGAGACCTAAATACACTATGTCTTTTTAAATGAAATGTGTATGGTGTTGTATTCATAAAGCACACTCATCAAAAGCTACACAACAACATTTAACAGCAAACCCCCATACAAATGGAGATGTTCCTCTGAATCCCACGTTGTATCATGCATCAGAAACTGAAGCTCTTTACCTTAGATTGGGACTTGAACCCACATGGCTGGGACTTGAACCCAGCCAAAACCCAGTTTGGGATCTAACCCACGTGACTTGGACTCAAACCCAGCCAAAACCCACAGTACCTGGTTTCAGGACCTAATGAAGCCCAGGTTCTTGATGTCTCATTGCAGTAAGAATTCAGTGAGAAACAAAGTGATAGGTAAGAAGTGGATTCACTTAGAGAGAAACACACTCCACAGACAAGAGTATGGGCTGATACAGAGGACAGGTCTGGCGGCCTCAGTATCTGGTGTGGTTAGCTTTTATGGGCTGGGTAATTTCAGTGGGAGGATTATTCCAACTATTTGGGGGGAGGGGTGGAGATTTCCAGGAACTGGGCTACCACCCACTTTTTGGTCTTTTGATGGTGCCTTGGAACTGTCCTGGTGCCTCTGGGTGTGTCATTTAGCTTGCTGATTGAGGATTAAGGTCTAGTGAAGTTGACTTGTCTGCCATCTTGCACCCACTTGATTATAATTGGTTTATGTTGTATCCTTGGGCTACTTCATTCTCTCAAAAGTTGTGCCCTGCCCCCTTCCTTCCTGTTTCAAAACCACCAGTCTTTTAGTCCTTCTCTTGTACATTCTTTTTTTTTTTTTTTGCTGCTCTGCATGGCTTGGATGGCATCACTGATTCAAAGGACATGAGTTTGAGCAAGCTCTGGGAGATGCTGAAAGACAGGGAAGCCTGGCATACTGCAGTCCATGGGGTCGCAAAGAGTCAGACACAACTGAGCGACTGAACAACAATGTCTTGTGGGATCCGAATTCCCCAAGCAGGGATTGAACTTGGGCCTCAGCAGTGAGAGCTCAGAGTCTTAACCCACTGGACCACCAGGGAAGTCCCTTGGATAATTTTTTATTGATACACATATTCAGCCTCGAGCTACTCAGACAATTTTGAAGTGAGTATTAAATCGTATATTATCTCACATTTGTTGTTGATCAGTTGCTCAGTCATGCCCGATTCGGTGACCCCATGGTCTGCAGCACGCCAGGCTTCCCTGTCCTTCACCATCTCCCAGAGCTTGCTCAAACTCATGTCCATTGAGTCGGTGATGCCATCCAACCATCTTGTCCTCTGTCGCCCCCTTCTCCTCCTGTGTTGAATCTTTCCCAGCATCAGGGTCTTTTCTAATGAGTCAGCTCTTCACATCAGGTGGCCAAAGTATTGGAGCTTCAGCTTTAGCATCAGTCCTTCCAATGAATATTCAGGATTGATTTCCTTTAGGATGGACTGGTTTGATCTTGCAATCCAATGGACGCTCAAGAGTCTTCTCCAGCACCACAGTTCAAAAGCATATATTCTTCAGCACTCAGCCTTCTTTATGGTCCCAAATCTCACATCCATACATGACTACTGGAAAAACCATAGCTTTGTTGCCAAAGTCTCTGCTTTTTAAAACACGGTCATAGCTTTTCTTCCAAGGAGCAAGTGTTTTTTAATTTCATGGCTGCAGTCACCATCTGCAGTGATTTTGGAGCCCAAGAAAATAGTTTCTCACTGTTTCCATTGTTTCCCCACCTATTTGCCATGAAGTGATGGGACCAGATGCCATGATCTTCATTTTTTTAATGTTGGGTTTTAAGCCAGCTTTTTCACTCTTTTTCACCTTCATCAAGAGACTCTTTAGTTCCTCTTCGCTTTCTGCCATAAGGGTGGCGTCATCTGCATATCTGAGGTTATTGATATTTCTCCCGGCAATCTTGATTCCAGTTTATGCTTCATCCAGCCCAGTGTTTCTTATGATATGCTCTACATATGAGTTAAATAAACAGGGTGACAATATACAGCCTTGACGCACTCCTTTCCCAATTTGGAACCAGTCTGTTGTTCCATGTCTGGTTCTAAATGTTGCTTCTTGATCTGCATAGAGGATTCTCAGAAGGCAGGAAAGATTGCCTGGTATTCCCATCTCTTGAAGAATTTTCCACAGTTTGTTGTGATCCACACAGTCACAGGCTTTGGCATAGTCAGTAAAGCAGAAGTAGATGTTTTTCTGGAATTCTCTTGCTTTTTCTATGATTGACGGATGTTGGCAGTTTGATCTCTAGTTCCTCTGCCTTTTCTAAATCCAGCTTTCTGCCATAAGGGTGGTGTCATCTGCATATCTGAGGTTACTGATATTTCTCCAGGCAATCTTGATTCCAGCTTGTGCTTCATCTAGCCTGGCATTTCCCATGATGTACTCTGCATATAAATGATTATCTCACATAATCATTTCTAAAAAATTACTCCCACTGCTCTGTAGAGACTAGATTGTTGAGGGGTTCAAATGGAAGTGAAACAGGGGAAGAGGGTGGGCATAATTTTTGAAAGAATGACATAGCCCAAGAACACAACATAAACCACTTACAATCAAATGGGTCCAGGATGGCAGACAAGTCAATTTCGACTCAGCCTTGATCTACAATCAGCAAGCTAAATGACACACCCAGAGGTGCCATGACAGTTCCAAGGTACCATCAAAAAGTGGGTGGTGGCCCAATTCCTGGAAATTTCCAGCCCTTCCCCAAAAAGTTAGAAAAATCTTCCCACTCATTACCCTATGAAATTACCCGCCCATAAAAACGAACCACGCCACATTTCGCACTGGACTAGCCCTCTGCAATGGCCCACACTCTACCTATGGAGTGTGTTCTCTGGGAATACATCCATGTCTTACCTATCACTTTTGTCTCTTTGTGAATTCTTTCTGGGATGAGACATCAAGAACCTGAGATTCATTAGCTCCTGAAACCAGGACTGTGATCTCAGTTGGAAGACTGTGGGTTTTGACTGGGTTCGAGTCCCAATCTAAGGTAACTGGTTTCAGAAGCAGGGAATGGAGGGGCACACTACTTCAGTGGTCCACAGAGGGAAGATGAGCTGCCCCACTGTGGAAGTGGAAATGGTGAAGAGTAGTCAAATTTGGGATTTCCTAGGTGGCTCAGTACTAAGGAATCCACCTGCTAGTATAGGAGATGCAGGACACACAGGTTCGATCCCCGAGTCAGGAAGAACCCCTGAGGAGCAAATGGCAACCCACTCCAGTAATCTTGCCTGGGAAATCCCACGGACAGAGGAGCCTGGTGGGCTACAGTCCATGGGGTTGCAAAGAGTCGGACAGGACTGAGTGAGCACCAAGAGTCAAATCAGTGTATTTTAGACATAGGCCTCACAGGACTTGCTGACAGATTGGATATGGAAGATGAAGGAAAGTGAGGCATACTGGATTTTTGGTTCTAGCCATTGGGAATTTGGGGTGCCTTTCCGCAAGACGGGGGGCGGGGGGGACTAGGGAGGAGGTGCTGAGTGTGCCGTTAGAGGTGCGGTTCTCCCTTGTCCATTCTTCTGTATCCAGATTCTCTGCCTGTACTTTATTTCATCTTCTGTGGGACGTTCTCAGCAGATGTCTCTCATGAGCTGCTGCTTTGAGGGTTGAACGTTCTGGGTGTCCACTGTTGTCCCCACGTGGCATGGAGAACTTTGTCTGTGCCTCCCAACAGATTCCAGCTCGCCTCTGTGTCCTGCTGGGCTTTGACCACAGACAGGCTGGACTTCTCCAGGGTCTGCCCCCTCCGGCTCAAAAAATGCTGTGCTTCTGTGGCTGAGTCCTAAATGCAACCCAAGCTAGAAACCGAATAGTAAGAACAGAGCAGTCCTTGCTTCATCACTCCTTACTAAGTAGCTGTGTGACCTTGGACAACTGACAGAACCTCTCTGAGCCCCAGTGGGAAAACAGTCCTGGCTTTCAGGGCAGTTTTAAGAATGAAGTGAAGTTCCTTATGTAAAGCACTTTAGCTTGGAGCCAGGGGGAAGAGGGGGTGAGCCCTAGTCCACAATCAGATACCAGGATTCTATTTATCTCTGCTGGTAATGCCATGTGACCTTGGGTAAATTCCCTCTGAGTTGAAATGGACTTGTTCTGTGATATCTAGGAAAAATATCCAAAAAAAAAAGTCCCAGTGTGACCCATTTTGCTAGCTCCTACATGGTCTTCTGTCACTTTGCAATAGTATCCATGGGCTCCGCATGCAGGACATGGAGACTGCAGACCAAGGAGCACTCCTCAGCAGGCCCGGCTGGGCTCTTAGACAAGGGGCCTCTGCGGTCGGTGGGCTCAGCTGTTCATGGAGGCCATCCTCGTGCAAGAAAGACACCAGCCCGGAGGCTGGTCACTGACTTACCCAGGAATTCATGAGCCCAGAGGCCAGGGGTCACCTCTCTCTCACCAAGTCGGCCAGAGCACAGGAAACACCGGAAATGGTAGTTGATCCAAACAGACGTGAGTGACAGTGGGCGGGCAGGCAGCTGCACTGAAGCCAGGGCTAGCCCAGGGCCAGCAGGTGTGTGAGCAGGTGCTGAGCTGTGGCCAGGTGCTGCCATCTGTTCGGGCAAGCTGTGGCAGCGGGATCTGGCTGGGGCACGTAGGTGAGTGCTTGGGAATCGGAAGTGGATGGTAGAATAGAGCTAGGGTGCAGGGAGCCAGGTGGAGGTTTGAAGGGGGGAGGGAAGCTCTGAGCAGAGCAAAATGGGGGTGGAGGGGCTTTGGGGACATTGTCTCCAGGGCACCTGGGCTGGTTGCCCAGCCCAGCTGGTGGCATCAACCTCGGGAGAGCCATTCCCCAGGAACACAGATCTTGCTTACATTAAAAAGGCTTCAGGGGGCTGCTGGCTGGGTGCCAGGTGTCTTGTAGGCATCCCAAGGGCTGGGCACCATTCCCTCTATTGCATGCAGGAGGAAACGGAAACCCAGGGAAGAGGGGTTTGCCTGATGTCAAGTAGCTAGTAAGTGGCAGAACCAGAATTCCAACCACATGGTTGGATATTGAAGGGCTTTTTCATCCCAGTTTTCAGTATTATTAATAAAAACATTGGTAAGGAATAAATTACATTTTTTTCTTTTGGATTATTCTCAGGAGAGCAATTACAGGGTCAAAGTATTAGAGCATTTTCATAGATCTTGATATATGAAATTTTACCCCCAAAGAGATGCATCAATTTACAAGCCCAATGGCAATGGACCAGTTTCACCTGAAAACGATCCCACAGCCCCTCCCCGCTCAAACACTGCTGAACCCCAGAAGCTGTGAGCTGTCCTGACCACAACTCTCCCTTCTCCCAGGAGTAAGCCCAATGCAGGGTTTTGTGATACAGTCCATTGAGGTTTTAACTGGGATGGCACTGAACTTATATATCACAAGGGGAGAGTAGACCTTTTTATAATGTTGTTTTCCAATCTATGGACATGGCACAGCTCACCACTTACTGAAGCCTTTTTATCTCGTAACTGAGTCTTATGATTTCCTCCAAAGAGAAAGTCTGTCTGCAGCAGTGAAGACCCAGCACAACCATAAGTAAATAAAATTTTAAAAAACTAAAAGGTTAGGGGTATACAAATCCATTTTCAATTATGTTAGAAAGAAATGATGGAGGAAAAACTCATAAAGTAGGTGCCCTTAGGCTTGTGGGTTGATGTAGCTGTAGCTGATTCATCAGACTGTTGAGTTCTCTCTACTTTTGTGGATGTTTGAAGCTGCTCATAATAATTTTAAAATATACCTGAACCATTAAGTGATATTTATCAATGAAGGACTGTAGTTATTGAGCACCTGCTATGGGCCAAGCACTGTGTGAAGTGTTTCTAGGGTCCAAGAGGTCATATTATCCTCACACCAGGGCTGAGAAGACAGCACGTGTTACATGTGAGAGGGATCTAGAGGGATGCGGTCGCCTTGAGAGGACAGGGCAGGGGATCAAGCGTGGGGGTGTCAGGGTCTAACAGGGCCAGGTCCTCATCTTTCAGCAGCAGGCAGTCACTGGGTTCTAACTACAAGTGAAAAATCAATAACTGTCAGTACAAGCCTATCACACATAAAGATGTGAAGAGTCAGAAGAAACACCTAGCCCATATGTCTGCCTCTAAGGGGAGGACCTGGGGTGGGGGTGGGATCAGGAAACTGCCATTTTTTCATTACAACCCTTGTAGTTCTATTTGTCCTTAAAGAATGTGTATCTGTTACTGACTTTATTGAAAATAAAACTTAAAAAAGGAGAAACAAAACAGACGATCAAAGAGGTGAAATCACTTCCCCAAGGTCACACAGGATGCAGAGCTGAGCCAGAGTTCAGACTTGAGATGGTGGAGCCAGACGGCCCCCCTGGGCCTGCTGCTGGGGATGGCAGAGGGCCATGTGGTCAAGGCGACCCGACTCATGCTGAAGACTGGTTCTTTTCACTATCAGATGTTGCTGAAGTTTGAGCTTAACAGTGAATGTTAATAAGTCCTTAATGAACCTCTTTTCTCGTGTTTGACCTTGCAGGTAGGGCAGAGGAGGTTCAACGTCCACCAAGCAGCCCCAGCTCATGCTGGCAAATCAGCAGCGTTCTCCCAGAGCAGGCTGCGCTGTTTTGCAAGCACGCCGATGGGCTGATCTCCCAGGGGGGCCACAGATGCATCCGTTAAAAGGCTGGGTTTGAACTCAAGGCTCCGCATGTGGGGTTCCTCGGGGTAGTGGTGGGGTCAGAGCGGAGCCATCCGAGTTCGGGGAAGTAAGGCCTGTTCTTGATCACATGACGGGGGGCGGGGCTGTGGACCCCGGAGGCGGTGGCGAGCGCCCAAGAACCCGGGCGTAGATCTCGGAGTTGGCCCGGGTTCGCGGAGCTGGGGAGGATGGGATGGGGAGGGCAGCTGCAGCAGAGGAGAGACGGGGGCTGGAGAAGGCGGAGGGGGAGTTGGGGGGAGGACTGGCTAGGCCCGGGGCGCAGACTGGGCCAAAGCCCTGGGCAAGGGCGGGCAGCGGCAGAAGACCAGGATGACTGGGGCGGAGGGGCGGGCGGGGAAGAGGAGGGGCGAGGCTAGGAGGCCGCAGGGCTCGGGTCCCCAGGGCTTCGGGGCCCAGCGAGGATTTGTTTCTTTATCCCCCAAAAAAGCCACTGACGAGTCTGGAAAGCTTGCTCCACCGCTAAGAGAGGAAGAAATGGAGGGAGCTGCAGCTCCAGGGTGCCGGGGTCTGAAATCTAGGGGCGCAGGGAGGGGCGGAGCTAACTGCCGCGTCACCCCGCCCGGCCGGAGACGAGCAGTACGAGGCCCCGCCTCTTCCGCTGGTTGGCTCGGGGCGGAGACACGTGACCTGTGGCGGCCAATCCCCGCGCTGGCCGTGCCCTCTGACCCTCGAGCGGTTCGGGAGCTCGGCCGCGTGGAGAGGCGCGGAAAGATCGGCCGGCAGGGGGCGGCAAAGGGGCGGCTCGGGCCGTCGGGGGTCGCTAGTGCGGCCGGCCGTAGGTTGATCGTCAGCCATCCTCCGACGTCCACTTGGCCAAGTGACCCATTTCTCTGAACTTACTCTGACTTGTGTGTTGGACGAGGCCGTCCGGCGTCCACGGACTGTGGTCGTTTCTCGTGTGGTCTGTCAGGGTGTCCTTGTACAGCCCTGCTCTGCTGGGCCCGCGTTCCAAGGCCCTGAGGGTGGGAGTGTAGGGGTCCATGGAGGCCTTTGGAGTTGCAAGTCCTATGTCCTCCCCACTAACACTCACCCCGCCCCTTTGTGAGGTCCGGGACTTCTGAGTCAGCGTCGTGCTCGCCGCCTCCTCTAGGAAGCCTTCCCTGAAGCCCCATGGCTAGACGCCCTGGGGCTCCCCAGGACTCTGCGCTTTCCTCTTCTGGAAGCATCCTTATTTGGGGAGGTTTCTTCTGGCTCAGCCGGTAAAGAATCCACCTGCAATGTGGGAGACCTGGGCCCGATCCCTGGGTTGGTAAGATCCCCTGGAAAACGGAAAGTCTACTCATTCCAGTATACTGGCCTGGAGAATTCCATGGACTAAACAGTCTCAAAGAGTCGGACACGACTGAGCGACTGTTACACTTTCATTTACAGAGGGCAGGGGTCCCTTCCCCAGCCAGGGCCCCAGGCTCATTGGGGGGTCCATGAAGGCGAAGTAAAGGGCTGAAGTTGGCCCACTGGCAACTGACCGGGAGGAGATGCAGATAGGGAAGCCTCTTCCAGGGGAGTGGTGCCTTGTGAGGGCTGGGAAACCGGCCGCGTCCTCTGACCCCTCTGAACCCCCATCTGGACCAATGACTGGTTACGGAGGCCTCGACCTGTCAGGGGGCCCCAGGGTAAGGAAGACGTTCCTTAGAAAGCCTCCAAGGGAGGATTCTCTATACAGTATTCATCCCGTGGAAACGGCAGGTAACGTTTGAGTATCAAAACTAAGGAAAGCGCAGGGCGAAGCTTGGCTTGTTCTGTTGCAGAGGCCACTCACTCCAGTGGGAGCAACGCCTTTGCCAAAACACAACACAAAAACTGGTTGTTACTGAGTTTTCTCACTGTGGCCTCTCTCCAGGCAAAAGGGTAGCTCTAAAGTCGCCAAGGTGGCCCTAGTGTAAAGAACCACCTGCCAATGCAGGAGACATAAGACATCAGAGACGCAGGTTCCATCCCTGGGTCCGGAAGATCCCCTGGAGGAGGGCATGGCAACCCGCTCCAGTGTTCTTGCCTGGAGAATCCCCATGGACAGAGGAGCCTGGCAGGCTACAGTCCATGGGGTCGCAAAGAGTCAGACACACTGAAATGGACTTAGCATGCACACAAAGGCACCAAAAGGTGTGCAGTGAACAATTTATCTCCACTTAATCACTTTCTGCAGTGTTTTTGTATTTTATTCCTATCTTTTCTTGACTAGATCAAGTACCGATTTAAGCTGTTTTCACTCATGTGGGATCTTAGTTCCCTGATCAGGACTTAAACCTCGGGACCTCTGCAGTGAGAGCCTCCAGTTCTAACCCCTGGACTGCCAGGGAATTCCTACTATTTTCAATTAAAAAAAATTATTTCTACTGGATTTATGTTACTTGTAATAGTCCTACTGTGGTTTTTTTTTTCACTTCAAAATCATTTTATACTTTTTATTTCTATCCTTGTATTTCTATTAGGATTTTGTTGGTAGTGGTGTTTTTTAACCTCTAGCTTGAGTTAGATACTTAGTTCTTTAATTTCTATTCATCCTTATTAATAGAAATATTTAAACCTATGTATAGCTATGGCTGGAGTTGGTGATGGACAGGGAGGCCTGGCGTGCTGCGATTCACGGGGTCACAGAGAGTCGGACACGACTGAGCGACTGAACTGAACTGAACTGATACCTACGGATGATTCATGTTGCTATATGGCAGAAATCAACACAATATTGTAAAGCAATTATTTTTCCATTAAAAATAAGTTAAAAATAAAAAAAGAAGTATTTAAAGCTATGAATTTCCCTCTGAATACTCATTTAGCTGTAAGTTCTTAGGTTCTCATCTGCAGTGTTTCAATTATAATCGTTTTCTAGATATTCTGAATTTTTGACCTGATTTGTAAGAACAATTTAAGGGTTTTAAAATTTACAGGTAGTAACACTTTTTTGTTTTGTAGTTTGGTTATAATTTCTAATTCGAAAAAAAAATTTCTAATTCGATTTACATTGTGATTGGAGAATGTTGTCTGGTCTATATTTACTTTTTGGAATGTATTGGTTTTTTCAAAAATGTGGTCTAATATGTGGTCATCTTTGTGAATGTTCAGATGTTCATCTGCAACCTGGTTTTAAAGTAGAGTTTTACATAAATTAAATCTATCTTAATAATTATATTATTATCTTCTTTAGTCTTAATTTTTTTGTACATGTATCTGTGTGAGATGAATTAAAATTTCCTACTACTGATGTGTGTTTTATTCTTTCTCCTTGTATTTCTTTTATTGTATGAATGTGGACTCTGTGTTGCTTGATGCAGGGTTATTCATGAATGCTGTTTTGTGCCTATTAGATATGTGGTATCTTCCCTGGGACTTGCACTCTTTCTTATTGTAAAACGCAACTCGTGATCCATTTAACATTTTGCCTTGAACTTGACCCCTACTTTCTGTTTGTTTGCATTTATTTGTTATCCCTTGCACCTTCCTTTTATTTGCATTCTTTCTGAGTCTTCTGGTTTGGGAGTCACTTTTACCTCCAGCTTAGAGTTGAATGTGAACTATCTGACAGCCATGTCCCTTTACTGAACTGAACTGAACTGAGTTTATATATATTGATGTGTTTATATATATTGTTTATATATATTTATATTTATATAGTGTATATATATTGATGTGACAAATCTTATGACATTCAATGAAGTCATCTTATTTTATGTTTTCTATTTTTGTAGTTTATAAAATATTTGCTTAATTTAGGTGCAACTGTTTCTTCTGATATTTTGGAAATTTTGTAGCTGTGTACTTGTGATTACCTCTGTAAGTTTGTATAACACACTTAATCCTTTATTTCTCTAAGGAGACCTATTGACTCCCAGCTATGAATAATGATGACATTTAAGCTTTTTATTTAGTTAGTTATTTGGCTTCGCCAGGTCTAAGTTGCCGCATGCAGGGTTTGTTAGTTGCAGCATTCAAGCTCCTCCCTGGTAACTCAGCTGGTGAAGAATCCGCCTGCAGTGCAGGAGACCTGGGTTCAATCCCTGTGTTGGGAAGATCCCCTGGAGAAGGGAAAGGCTACCCACTCCAGTATTCTGGCCTGGAGAATTCAATGGACTGTATAGTCCTTGGGGTCGAAAAGAGTCAGACACGACTGAGCGACTTTCACTCATTCAGACTCTTACTTGCAGCATATGGGATCTCGTTCCCTGACCAGGGATCAAACCCAGGCCCCCTGTTGGGAGTTTGGAGTCTTAGCCACTGGACCACCAGGTAAGTCCCAGTGATGACACTATTATGTCTTTCCTTTCTCCTTCCTTCTCACAATATAATTTTAAATGAAAACAAATATCCGGATAAACACATCAATTTATATCATATACATGTATATAATGGGCTTCCCTGGTGGCTCAGATGGTAAAGTATCTGCCTGCAATGCAGGAGACCGGGGTTCGATCCTTGGGTAGGGAAGAATCCCTAGAGAAGGAAATGGCAACCCACTCGAGTATTTTTGCCTGGAGAATTCCATGGACAGAGGAGCCTGGCAGGCCACAGTCCACGGGGTCACAGAGAGTGGGAACACGACTGAGTGACGAACACAACAGCAACAATGCCGTCTAACATGTCATGGATTTTAAGATGCTCGCCTAGTGCAATAACAGCTTTTTAAATAAAAACAAAACTCTTTCCTATCCCACAATCCCAGTGGTCACGCCCCAGATGGACTTCAAGGACATCTTGATTTTTTAAAATTTTCCCTCTGAACCATAAGTCCTTGCCGGGGCTCCCAACAGAGTCCCTGTCCTCTCTGGGGCCCGTGGAGGAGGTGTCCCGTGTCCTTGCCAGTGATCGCAGGTGGAGCTGCTCCGGTGCATCGCCCGGATTCCAGGCACATGAAGCTCTGCATCGGGGTCGGGCGGGGGGTGGGGGTGACATCACCCTGCCTTGGTGCTCCTTTTTCTCCAACCTCTTTTGTGCATCGGGGCATGGCTGACACTAGCTCCAAACAAATCCTGTTTGACAACATCTTATTAAGGCCTTCTGGAAGTTTCTCAGGACCCCGGATTTCCCAGAAGCTCACCTGGCGCCAACTCCTGGCCGTGCCGATCATGCTGAGGCTGAGCCTCCTCTAGCTCCCGAAACCAGGGCCGCCTATCCGCCCACACCTTGTACCTGCCTCCCTCCAGGCCTTTGCTTCTGCGGCTTCTTCCACCTGGGCTCCCATCCTCCCTTCAGTTTTCACCCAGAGAGCTCCCTGGTGGTCCAGTGGCTAAGCCTCAGTGCTCCCAATGCAGGGGCCCCAGGTTCGATCCCTGGTCAGGGAACTAGATCCCACATGCAGCAAGTGAGACCTGTGCCACCAACTAAGTAAATTAATAAAAATAAATATTAACCATAAAATAAAAATGGAAAATAAACCTCACCACTGGTCTGAACACTCAGCCTCCTGCTGGAAGCATTGGTCCTCTTCTCCTCTGGCCCCCCACAGCCTGACCGGGCAGGCAGGGTGTACCGGGCCACTGGAAGCCCAGGCTCCATCCTTGGACCCAGGTCTCTGCCACCCTTCCTAGAACAGCAGTGGCCACAGAGCTTCCTGAGAGGAGCGCTGGACTCAGACAAGGCCCACTTTCACCCAACCGTAGTTGCCACGGTTGTAGAAGTGGCGAAGATGAATGCAGAGGGTTGTTGCCAGGCAGCTCCCCTATGCTGGGTAGTGGAGGAGTCGTTGCCAGTCCTGCCTGGCAGCCCAGGAAGGGGCTCAAAAACGGGGAACGAGCATTAGTGTTTTCTATACTGTTATTATATTAGCTTTATTGGTGTATTTACATTAAAGTGTAAAATCTTAAGTGAGCAGCCAGATGAATTCTTCCACAAGTCCACACTGTGATTCCATGCCAATCGAGTTAAAATACATTTCAGGCCCAAAAGTCCAGCAAGGGCAACTGCTATGCTGACTTTTACCAGCATAGATTAATTTTCCCTGCTTTTTGCACTTTGTATCAATGGAATCACACAGTCTTTGCTCTCCTGGGTCGAGCTTATTTCACTCAACATTATTATGTTATCCATATGTTATTATGGGGCTTCCCTGGTGACTCAGATGGTAAAGAATTTGCCGACAATACAGGAGGCCCAGGTTCGATCCCTGGGTCGGGAAGATCCCCTGGAGAAGGGAATGGCTATCCACTCCAGTATTCTTGCCTGGAGACTCCCATGGACAGAGGAGCCTGGCGGGCTACAGTCCATAGGGTTGCAAAGAGTCAGACGCAACTGAGCGACTCAGACTTTCACATTTATATGTTATTGTACTACTAATAATAACAACAACAGGGGGTCCTCCTGGGTGGTCCAGCGGCTAGAGGACTCTAGAGTTCCCAATGCAGGGGGCCCAGGTCTGATCCCTGGTCGGGGAACTAGAGCTCACAGTCCACGACTAAGACTCAGAGCAGCCAAAAAATATATTTAAAAAAAAAACAACAACAGTAATGATTGTACCCCCCTCCCCTGGGGCCTGGCACACGTCATGTGATTAGTTAATAGTGAGTCTTGGTTGAGGGAACTTGACCCATTCTGGGTTTGTTTTTTTGCAGGAGAAGGTGACCTGAATCAACTCCATTGTTGGCAACTGCTCTGAAAGTGGAAATCAGGACAGCGGAGAACGTCAGGGAGTTCATTTCACTGGTTGCTGGTGTCTGCGGTTTGGCTTGGCTGTTTATAAGTACCCCTGGCTGCATCCTCGGCTCACCCCAGACGGGCGCCTTCTGTTGCCTCTTGGAGTCCCGGGGCCCTGCCCCGCCACACCCGCTCCTGTCCCGCCCAGGTCACCGACGTGTCTGCCCCTTGCTGGCCTTGGTGTCCGGGACTCCGCTCTCCTCCCCCGTCTGGGGTAGACAATCAGCAGGTGAGACATGCAAGGCGCCCCTGGGCTTGCCCTTTTTTTTTTTTTATAATAATTTTATTCATTTTTTAATGGCCATGCTGGGTCTTCGTGCTGCGTGGGCTTTTCTCTGGTTTCCGCGAGCGGGAGCCCCTTTCTCCTGTGGTGTGTGGGCGTCTCATTGCGGGGGCTTCTCTTTGTTGCGGAGCGCGGGCTCTAGGGTGCGCGGGCTTCGGTAACTGCGGCGCGTGGGCTTGGTCGTGGTGACTCACAGGCTCAGTTGCCCCTCCACACGTGGGATCTTCCTGGACCAGGGATCGAACCCTTGTCTCCTGCATTGGCAGGTGGATTCTTTACCACCGGGCCACCAGGGCAGCCCTGGGCTTCATTTGACCTGGGGAAACATTCCCTCGTTCTGCTCCAGTGCCCCCAGGTCGAAATCTCCAGGCTGGCGTCTCAGCCCCTGGGCTCCCAGGGGGTGGGTTCTTGGTGGTCCTGACGTCCCTGCCAGAGGGACAGGCCATGCCGCTTTTTCCCAGGGTCCCTTCCACAGATGGGAGACTGAGGCTCCAAGTGCGGGCCGAGTCTTCATTCAGGGAGTGGATGAGAAATGCACTCAGCCAGCACCTATTAGGCAACTGCTGTATACCCCGTGTAGGCACCGAGGACCCAGAGATAAGCTGACCTGTCCAGGCCAAGGAGAGTCCGTCTCCAGGGAGGGGTCTAGGGAAGCTTCACCAAGGGATTGGCCTTAGATGGGTCAAGGGGACTTTGACCAGGTCTAAGTGAGGGTATTCCAGGCGGAGGGAACCACCAGAGCAAAGGCTTAGCATTGGAGAGTGCTCAGGGCCAGCCGTGGGCGGCGGCTGGATGAGAGAAGCAGTCTGCTAGCGAGCCCTGGAGACTCCTTTTGGAGCAGGTGCAGGATGTGAGCTCTGGGCCTTCCGTCCACCCTCGACCTGACCCTGTGCTGACCCCTGAGTAAATCTCTCCAAATCTTTCCCTGTGGCAGAGAGATGAACAGAGCGAGGGTGCAGCGAATGCGTGAATGGGGTTTGAAACCCTCAGTCCATGCCGGGGAGGCAGGGAGGGCTGAATGAGCCAGGGCCCTAGGCCCAGGGGTGACTAACTCAGCACAAGGATTAGTCTCGGTTCTATTAGTCATGCTTGCTGCTTTCGCCTCCTCAAGCAGGCCATTCCTGCACTCCGCTGGTGATGGGGGCAAACTCAGCTTCTCTGGCAGGGCCAACCGGAGGCTTGACCACCTCCCCTGATTCAGTCATTGACGGGCTTGCTGGATGCGTTTGTCTCCAAGGTCTCAGGTGCCGCCCCGTTCGCTCTTTGCTGAAGTGCAGGTGTCCCTGATTCAGCCCCTACGGAGTTGGCCCCAGGAGCAGAGGCCCAAGAAGAAATGCTGATGGGGGATTCACTCTTAAATGGATTCCTGTTGTGGTTCAGTTGCTAAAGTGTACCCGACCTTGGCTGCAGCACACCAGGGTTCCCTGTCCTTCACTGTCTCCTGGAGTTTGCTCAGACTCTTGGCCATTCTTTTGACATTCTTATTTTAACCCCTTTTCTGCCGGACCGTCTGCCCTCATCTGGGGGAGGGGGACCAGAGGCCCCGCCCTGGGCCATGCTCAGGGCTCTCAGCTCTCCAGGCCCCAGGCAAGCAGATGGGGGGAGGGGCCCCCAAAGCAAATTTTCTCTCTTCCTGCAGTACCCCCTCCCCCACCCCTCCCCCTCTACCCTTTCCCCTGCCCCCCTCCTCCCACCCCCTAGCTATGCACCAGACCAGGGATTCTGCCCTCTGGAGCCTTCTTACCTCTGGTTGCTTGCTTGTGGGAAGGTAGGATAGGAGGGCCCTCGGGTCACCTATGCCCTGCAGGGAAGCCCCCAGGTCAGGACCCACGAGGAAAGGGCAAATGTTCAAGGCAGGGGCTGGGCTGGGCTGCCTCCCTGAAGGGGCAAAAGGCCAGGGTCCATGATGACCCAGCGAGAGCAGGGGAGGCCGGTTGTCTTTCCTACCAGCAGGGGGCGCAGGCGGGCCTTGTGGGGGTGAAAAGGGGCGAGCCTCAGCCCTGGCTTTAAAACATTCAATTAGATGACAACTGAAAATAATGCAAAACCTAAAGGTTGAGGGTTATGTTTTATAGCATGGTATATAACTCAGTGCCTCTCAATTATGTTATATAATTATATATAATATATTATATATAATAAATGTATTATATACATAATAAATATAAATAATATATATAATTATGCGTTATAGCCTCAGATAGTCCCAAGGAACTGTTCCAAAGGGGTAAGGGAGAAGCCAGGCTATATAGGAGTTTTTAAAATAAAATGAATAAAATGAAATAAATAAAAATGAAATTTTTAAAATGTGAAAATTTTATTTTCACATTTGTGAAAATAAAAATGTAGTCGAACATCAAAAGATTACTGCTAGTAACAAAAACCAGGCATCTCAAGTTAATGATTTTAGTGCCTTTCTATGTACAAGAAAGTACAGCAGTCTGGGCTCACGGAAATTGTTCCTTCGATACACATCTTGACTACCCCAGGCCAGTATCCAGTTTTTTTCCGTCTTGAATCCCCTCGAGGCGCGTTGTGTGGGGTGGCTGCCGTGGCTGATCGTTTAACAGTGGGCAACATCCTTTGTCTGGGGCTTCTCAGTTGGTGCTAGTTGGAAAGAATCTACGTGACCACAGAGGAGACTTAAGAGACATGGGTTCGATCCCTGGGTTGGGAAGATCCCCTGGAGGAGGAAATGGCCACCCACTCCAGGAGAATCCTGAATGAATAGAAAGAGTCAGACATGACTGAGCACTGAGATTCTTTGTTTACTGAAAAGGCAGGCAACATTTTGTCCATATAGATTTTTTTTAATGTATTTTTATTTCAGTTGTATTGAGATATAACTGACATACAGTATTGTATAATGATTTGACTTACTTCATGAAATAAACATCTATCCTCTCATAAAGATACAAAATTAAAGAAATAGAAAAAAAATCTTTCCCTTGTGATGAAAACTCTTAGGATTTATTCTTAACAACTTTCATATATAACATGTTGTTTCGTCACTAAGCTGTGTCCAATTCTGCGATCCCATGGATTGTAGACTACCAGGCTCCTCTGTCCATGGGATTTTCCAGGTAAGAATACTGGAGTGGGTTGCCATTTCCTTCTCCAAGGCATATAGATATTTTTTATTGTTTCACATGATCTGCATTTGTAAAACTCAGGGCAGAAGCATTAAAATACCAATCCTGGACCCACAACCCCTCCTCCCGGAAGTGATCCCGGCCCTTCACTCTTGGAGAACATCCTTCCAGCCCTTCTCCAGAGCATTCGCTTATGCAAGGACACAGGCGCGCACACACACACACACACACACACACACACACAGAGCAAGATGCCAGGCTGCCAGATGCACTCAGAGACACACATTCACCCAGACACACAGGGACACGCCGACACGCGGGAACTCTTGCAGCACGTAGAGAGGTTGCTCAGAATACTCTCTGGTGTGGGTGTATTTAGGCAGACACATCTCTAACGATGAATCTAAATATGTTTTATTTTTATAGGTTTTGCATAAGAAACCTCGCCTCCTTTTCCGGCCTTCTTCCGGCCACGCCAACAACAGGCATTTCACGTTTCCAGCCCATCTTCCACGCTGTGGGTGAGGCCAGCTGCTAGGTGCAAGGTGGCCCACGTCTAAACTCTTCACAGCTGATGACACATTGCCGGGGCTGTTTGGGTAGTGGTGATGGGGTGCCCTGGGTGTGGGCATGGGGTTTGGATTCAGCAGGACGCCCTGGGAGTCAGGGCTATGTCAGAGGCCAATGGCTGGCCTGTAGCCCTTGACCTTCTTTAGGGACATGTCTGAGGCCTTGGGGATTCTTTGGATTTGTGTGGGCCACAAACATTGATTGGCCTCTGAAAATCCAACCACGCTGAGCTGCAGGTAGACCCTGGAGAGACCCCTAAGGAGAGTGCTCTCCCACACTCGGGGTTTTGGGTCTACTGTATGAATGGGGGCCCAGCCACTCTGCCTGCAATTCCACCGTTACCGCCACTCTGGCGAATGTTAGAGACTTCTCTTCAAAGCCACTCTACCCCAGTGGGGGTGGTCCTAGCCTCAGCAGAGCCCACAGGGGCCTGACTGGTTGACACTGACTTCTGCAGTCTGTGGGTGGGTGTGTTGTCAGGGGGACGCATTGTGACCCCCAGCTTCAGGCCCAGCTCTGAAGGTGTTCCCGTTGGGTGGTGCTGGCCGTGGAGGTGAAACTGCTTGACTTAGATGGAGTTTGCACTCAGCCAACACCCAGATAGGAACTTGAGCCCACTGTCCTTTAATTAAAATTGCATACCTGGTCTCAGGACTTAATGAAGCCCAGGTTCTTTATGTTTTGTCGCGGAAAGAATTCAATGTGAGACAAAGTGACGAGTGGATTTATTTAGACATTCCATAGACAGAATGTGATCCACCTCAAAAAGCAAGATGGGCCTTGGGAGAAACACATGCCACAGAGTGTGGGCCATCTCAGAAGGCAAGAGGCCCCTAAAAATGGGGTGGTTAGTTTTTTATAAGCTGGATAGTTAGTGGGAGGCTTCCCAGGTGGCTCAGTGGTAAAGAATCCACCTGTCAATGCAGGAGACACAGATTCGATTCCTGGGTCAGGAAGATCCCCTGGAGAAGGAAATGACAACCCACTCCAGTATTCTTGTCTAGGAAATCTCACGGTGGACTACAGTCCATGGGGTCGCAAGAGTCGGACCTGAGTTAGTGACTAAGCAACAAGGAGTGGGAGGTTTATTCCAACTGTTTTGGAAAAGGGGCAGGGACTTTTAGGAATTGGGCCACTGCTCACTTTTCGGCCTTTATGGCTGGCCTCTGGACCTTCGGGGCGCCCCTAGCCATGCCGTGTAGCTTATGAGTCACAATAAGCGTATAATGAGGCTCAAGTTCCTCTGGAAGTTGAATCTTCCACTGTCTTGGATCCAGCTGGTTCTACCCAGTTTATGTCGTGTCTTCAGGGGCTATGTCATTGTTTCAGAGGCTGTGCCCTGCCCCCTTCTCTCCGGTTTCTAAGGCATTTAGAGGCCTCAGACCCTGAACAAGATCTGAGCTTCAGAAGGCATCTCTGCAGGCTGCCAGCTCCCAAGAGCAGGTGAGCCCCGCAGAGAAACCTGAACAGGACCCACAGACGGGTGTAGATGGAGACGGGAGAGGACTGAGTCTGCAGTGTGTCCACCCTGGGCTGCCCCTGCGCCTGGCTGCCAACCTGTCACACCTAGGCCTGGGCTGGGGATCCAGCCCTGGAGACCAAGAACCTTCCAGAGCTTCGATTTGCAGCCTCAGCCCCGTGGAGCGTGCACAAACCGTACAGGCTTGTGGGCCAGAGCTTGTGTCTCTACTCCCCCGAGCCTCTGTTTCTCCTGCTGCCCCGTGGGGGCGAGGTGTGGGGAACCAATTTATTACTGACTGTTGGGAGGTGCCGCCGTGGCCTGGGGCAGAGTCTGGCTTCTGGTTCGGAGCTGACTCAGGCCCGAGGGTCTGGCACTCTGTCCCAAGTCCCAAGCATCCGTCCACCCCGATAGGGCTCGTTTGTGTGAGGTTGGAAGCCTCCCGCTGTCGAATCAGGGCAGACGTCTCCAATGGGTTTTATTTTTATCCTTCAGCCACATGTCTGAAACAACCGAATCAGAAAGGTGTCATAAATTAAATCTCTACAGGAGTCCTTGGGGCCTGGCTCTCTGCCCAGAGTGCCGAGGGCCCCAGGAGGAGGCTTCTGCCAGTCCCGTGAGCAGCCTGGCTCGCCCAGCTGACAGGTGCTGCCCACGGAGGGTCCACGATGTGCCAGGTGAGGTCTTGGGTGCTCCCCACACAGGCTCCCACCTGTAGCCAAGTGGAGGAGCTATCCCCACTTTACAGATGGGGAAACCGAGGCTGGGAGGTGAGGCTTGTCCCAGGTCACCCGACACGTGAGAGGCAGAGCTGCCACCCCAGCTGGGTCTGCCTGTGTCCACAGGCTGTGCCGCCCCTTGGGCAGAGCAGGACAGACAGAGGTCCCAGGGGTCGCTGTCGCTGAGTCTGAGCTCTTACCCCTTGCTGCAGGACGGACAATAAATGGAGAGACGAGCTGTTGGGGCAAAGAATAGCGATTTTTTGGACAGCCAGCACACTGAGAGGGTGGTGGACTAGTGTCCCAGAGAACCATCTTCCTTGACCTAGAGTTCAGGTTTATCTTGCTTCTTTTTCGGCTGCGTTGGGTCTTAGTTGCGGCACGCGGGATCCTCGTCGCATCCTGCAGATCTTTCTTTCTTTTTTTTTTTATTTTATTTTTTTTTCCCTGCAGATCTTTCATTGAGACGCATGGACTCTCTAGTTCAGGCACAAGGCCTCAGTGGCTCCGCGTCACGCACGATCTTAGTTCCCCAACCAGGGATCGAACCCACGTCCCCTGCCTTGCAAGGTGGATTCTTAGTCCCTGGACCACCAGGAAAGTCCCTTCAGGCTTCTCTCACACTGGAACGGGAGGGGTAAAGTCCTGGTTTCGGCCAGACTCTGGAGGGGACGTGTTACTTTCTTCCTTCCCGCAGCCATTCACTGGTGGGCCTGGTCAGGAGGTTTCCTGTGAGCTGAGCAGAAGTCTTTTAGCTAACTTGCATTACCTGGGAAGCAGGGTTCCCAGAGATGGGCCATCGTGTATCATTTAAGCTGATAGGCGTCATCCCTTTTGTGGTTAACTTGTGCATGCGTGCGTGCTAAGTCAGTTCAGTCGTGCCCGACTCTTTGTGACCCCGTGGACGGTAACCCGCCAGGCTCCTCTGTCCATGGGATTTTCCCGGCAAGAATACTGGGGTGGGTTGCTAATTCCTCCTCCAGGGGATCTTCAAGGCCCAGGGATTGAAACTGCATTTCTTACATCTCCTGCCTTGGCAGGCGGGGTCTTGACCTCTAGCGCCACCTGGGAAGCCCGGGTTAACTTGTAATCGAATACAAAGTTCTTTTCTATTCTATCGTGAACGCTGCCGCGGGGAGAGGGTGCAAGAGAGGTGAGCCTCTAGCTCAGGCTCACAGATCCAGGAGCTTCTGGAGGAGGTGACGCATGGGCTTGGTGTGACGAATTTGGAGAGAGATGGGGAAGGCAAGTGAGGTGAGAGATGGGGGGACACGGGGGGTGGGGCATTGTGGGGCGGCTGGAGGAGGGGCTCAGACTGAGCTGTGTGGGCAGAGCTGTCCTGGTCTGAGTGCGCTGGGTGGGCCGGGGGTGCCCCAGGTGTGAGAGGCCCGAGGCGGTGGGCGCGGCAGCCGCTCCAGGACTTCTCTGCGCAGCGTTGCGGAGCAGCCTGTGGCCATGCTGACTGTGTCCTTTTATAGGCAGTATCTTTTCTGTCTCTTCTTGGACACTTTTGGCATTTTTCTCTTCATCGTGAGTGTTCAGAAATTTCTTGATGGTGATGTCTGGCTTTTCTGTTGTAACTATTTCTTCTCGTGTTCACTTTTTAATTCAAATGTGACGTATATTGCATGCATACATTTTCAGAGTACAGCTCCAGGAATTTTCACATTCGTCTACACCTGTGTAACCACCACCTGGCCCAAATGCTGACCACTCTCTTCCGGCCTCCATTGAACTTCCTGGCACCCCCGAAGGAAGCCACTATTCTGACCACCAACCCCATTGATTGGTTTTGCCTATTCTTTTTTTTTTTAATTTATGATTTTATTTATTTTTGGCTGTGCTGGGTCTTTGTTGCGGTGCACAGGCTTATCTCTAGTTGCGGCAAATGGGGGCCGCTCTTCATTGCGGTGCATGAGCGTCTCGCTTCGGGGGCTCCTCTTGTGGGGAGCATGGGCTCTCGGGCCCTCAGGCTCGGTGGTTCTGGCCCATGGGCTGAGTTGCCCCACAGCATACAGCATCTTCCCAGACCAGGGGTCAAACCCGAGTCTGCTTCATTGGCAGGTGGATTCTTAACCACTGGACCCCCAGGGAAGCTCAGTTTTGCCTACTGAACGTCACGTCAGTGGAAACATATAGTCTGTATGCTTTTGTGTATTTTCTTCTAAATAAACTTTTAAAATTTTAGATTTACAGTTACTGGGAGGATAGCCCAGAGAGTTCCCCTGTAGTCATGCTGGTTAATATGGTAGATTCGTTACGATTAGTGATCACACAGTGAAACATTTTTACTAACTGGAATGCGTACCTTATGTGGATTTCATTTTTTTTTTTTTTAATTTATTTATTTGGCTGCACTGGGTCTTAGTTACAGCAGACGAACTCAGTTGCTGCATCTGGGATCTAGTTCCCTGACCAGGGATGGAACCAGGCCCCCTGCATTGGGAGGCTGGAGTCTTAGCCACTGGACCACCAGGGAACTCCCCCAATGTCATTTTTCTGTTCCAAAATCCCTTCCAGGACACCACATTAGGTTCAGCTGTCATGCCTCTTCAGGCTCCTCTTGGCTGTGACAGTTTCTTAGACTTGTTTTTGATGGTCTCAACAATTTTTTTTCTTTAATGTGGACCGTTTTTAAAGTCTTTATTGAAATTGTTACAGTACTGTTTCAGTTTTATGTTTGATTTTTTGGCTGTGGGACATGTGAGAGTTTACCTGTCCGACCAGGGATCGGACCTGCGCCCCCTGCATCGGAAGGTGAAGTCTTAACCGCTGGACAGCCAGGCAAGTCCCCTTGGCAGTTTTAGTAAAGTCAGGCATTTTGTATTAACATCATATTTCTCAGTTGGGGTTTAGCCGACATCTTTCTCATGATTAGACTCGAGTTACAGGTTGAGGAGGAAGACCACAGAGGTGAAATGTCATTTCCTCACATCAAGGGCACATATAATCAGCGAAGTTCATCTCTGCTGATGTTGACGTTGATCACCTGGCCGGGCTCTGTTTGTCGGGTATCTCCTCCGTGAAGTGACTCTTCCCCTCCCTTTCATACTGTCCTCTTTGGAAGGAAGAGCCCACACCTACAGCCCACACCTGAGGACTGCGGAAGTGTCCCTGAGGGTGGGGCATGCTCAAGGAATTCTAAACTCCTTGGGAAAAAAAAAAAAAATAATAACCTCCTTGGAATTCTTTTGCATGGGAGATTTGTCTCTTCTCCTCCATTTTGTTACTTACTTAATCATTTATTCATATCAATATAGGCGCATGGATATTTATTTAATGCTGTGGGCTATAATCCAATGCTGTTTTGTTTTTCTTTATTATTCTAAAATATAGTTGATTTACAATGTTTGGTAGTTTCTCCTGCATCAGTTCAGTTCAGTCGTTCAGTCATGTCCGACTCTTTGCGACCCCATGAATCGCAGCACTCCAGGCCTCCCTGTCCATCACCAACTCCCGGAGTTTACTCAAACTCATGTCTATTGGGTCGGTGATGCCATCCAGCCATCTCATCCTCTGTCGTCCCCTTCTCCTCCTACCCCAAATCCCTCCCAGCGTCAGGGTCTTTTCCAATGAGTCAGCTCTTCGCATCAAGTGGCCAAAGTATTGGAGTTTCAGCTTCAGCATCAGTCCTTCCAATGAACACCCAGGACTGATCTCCTTTAGGATAGACTGGTTGGATCTCCTTGCAGTCCAGGGGACTCTCAAGAGTATAGCACAGTGAAAAAGAATGTATATATGTTCTTTTTAAGATTCTCTTCCATAATAGTTTATTACAGGATATTGAATATAGTGCCTGGGGCTATACAATAGGACATTGTTCTTTGCTTTATGTATAGTAGTTTGTATCTGCTAATCCCAAACTTCTAATTTATCTCTCCCTCACTCCCTTCCCCCTTTGGTAACCGAAAGTTTATTTTCTATGCCTCTGAGTCTGTTTCTGTTTTGTAAATAAGCCATTTATATCATATTTTAGATTCCACGCGTAAGTGATATCATGTTATTTGTCTTTCTCTGGCCTCACTTGGTGTGATCATCTCTAGATCCATCTATGCTGCTGGAAATGACGTTATTTTTTTCTGTTTTATGACGGAGTAATGTTCCATTGTATACTAATGCATACCGCATCTTTACCATTCATCTGTCAGTGGACGTTTACGTTGCTCCCATGTCTTTGCAGTTGTAAACAGTGCTTCTGTGAACATTGGGGTGCACTGAGAATTCTCATCTTTTCTGGATGTACGCCCTGGACTGGGATTGCTGGGTCCTGTGGTAACTCCAAGTTTAATTTTTTAAGGAACTTCCATACCGTTCTCCGCAGTGGCTGCACCAGTTTACACTCCCACTCACAGTGTCGGAGGGTTCCCTGTCCTCTGCTCCCTCCCCAGCATTGTTGTCTGTGGACTTTCTGATGATGGCCATTCTGAACAGTGTGAGCTGACACCTCATTGTGGTTTTGATTTACATTTCTCTAATGTCCAATGCCACTTTATTTTGTCGCTCAGGTTGTTGGCGCTTTGGCCACTGGGCACTCTTGCAGTCGGCTCCTGGGTCTCTTCGTCACGCCCCCGTCACTGTGTGGTGTGTATGTGTTGGGCACCTCCTTGCTTTCTGTAACTACAGGGTGCTCCCGGCTCATCCTGTATAGTTCTTACCCTAGTCTTATCATCTGCGATTTCTCCAAAGAGCACCACTTCTTTTGCTGGAGAAGGGTATTAGATATCAAAATCAACTGTGATCACAGTTACTGCCGTGTCCTTGTTATACTAGGTGTTCGCAGCTAACAAAGCAAGGCGATCTATTTGCGAAAGTTTAGACTGATGTCACCAACCAAAATCACTTATTGCGTGGAATATTGCAGCCTCTTGCCCTTGTTTATCTCAAACTCCCACTCCAACAACAGGAAACCTGGCTCTCACCATCCGCCACCTATTTGCTTAATTGTTCAATTCCAGGATACCTCTGGAGTGGTTCTAGAATCATTAACACCTGTCCCCGTGGGAAACAACTTTATTAACTAGACCACAGTTCTTTTTTTAAAAAACCTTATTTTGGGCTGCATTGGGTCTTAGTTACGGCATTCGGGATCTTCACTGTGGTTTGCAAGATCTTTCCTTGCAGTATGGGGGCTTCTCTCTAGCTGTGGCACAGATTCAGGAGTTGTGGTTTGTGGGCTTAGTAGTCCTGAGGCGTGTGGGATCCTAGTACCTGACCTGGGATCAAACCCTCCTCTCCTGCATTGGAAGGCAGATTTTTTACCACTGGACCACCGGTGAAGTCCCTAGACCACAGCTTTTTTTTCTGCCTTTTAGTCTGACAGTCTATACACATTTCCAGTGTTCCTTAGGTCTGTACCTTATTCCCCCAGGCCCTTCAGTGAGGTTGTTTTATCCATCTCTAAGAGAATTAGATTTTTTTGGTCATATTCTGCATAATATCTTGGGATCCCTACCTCCTAAATGGCTTTAAATAATTTTGCATACTTTAAGATTCACCCTTCGTAATATACAGTTCTGTGAGTTTTGGACTTCCCTGGTAGTGCAGTGGATAAGAATCTGCCTGCCAATACAGCGGACATGGGTTCTATCCCTGGTCTGGGAAGATTTCACATACTAGGGAGCAACTAAGCCCATGTGCCACAGCTACTGAGCCCGCGCTCTGGAGCCCGTGAGCCACAGTTACTGAAGCCTGGACGCTCTGGGGCCCGAGAGCCACAACTAACGCGCCCCAGAGAAAGGCTGCATGCAGCAACGAAGACCCAGTAAAGCCGAAAATAAACATAGCAAAGGGTACATGTCAAAAAAAGTTCTATGACTTTTGACAGTTGCTAATGAAGCTCCAATATTGTGGTCACCTGATGCGAAGAGCTGACTCATTGGAAAAGATCCTGTTGCTGGGAAAGATTGAAGGCAGGAGGAGAAGGGGACGACAGAGGATGAGATGGTTGGATGGCATCACAGACTTGATGGATGTGGGTTTGGGTGGACTCCGGGAGTTGGTGATGGACAGGGAGGCCTGGCGTGCTGCAGTCCATGGAGTCGCAAAGAGTCAGACATGACTGAGTCACTGAACTGACCTGAACTGAATGTTCTTGTATTTACTATCACACAATAATTTCACCTCCTTAAAAATGCCCTTGTGCTTTGCCTATGACCTTCTAGCAATCCCTTTCTCTATGTTCAGCACTCCTGGCAGCATTCGTTGGGTTTGCATTCTTAATAGTTTTGCCTTTAAAAAATAAAATAGTTTTGCCTTTTCCGGAATATTCATAATTGGAGCCACACAGTGTTTTCAGACTGGCTTCTTTCATTTACCAGTGTGCATTTAGGAGTCATCAATGTCTTTTTGTGACTTATTAGCTCACTTCTTTTTATCTCTGAATAACATTCCACTGTATAAATGTAGCAGAGTTTCTGTTGCCCCGCATGCTTGCCCAGTTTATTATCTCCAGGAACTGACTTCCCAGGTGGTGCTAGTGGTAAAGAACTCATCTGCTAAAGCAGGAGACGTGAGAGATGCTGGTTCAGTCCCTGGGCCGGGAAGATCCCCTGGAGGAGGGCATGGCAACCCACTCCAGTATTCATGCCTGGAGAATCCCATGGACAGAGCAGCCTGGCGGGCTACCATCCATGGGGTTGCAAAGAGCTGGACGTGACTGAAGCACAGGAACCGGCTACCCTGGGAGGGGTAGTCTCTTCAGTGTCAACAAGGCCCCAAGATGTCCAAGCATCAGAATTATGGAAAACAAATAGGTGTGACTAATACAACCAGCCCCGTGATGTTGTGATGTCATTTTAAGGGCTCCTTGGGGGTGATGATAGAGGAGGCTTTTAGAGAATAAGGCATAAGTTTCCCTAAACAGCGTGGAAAACATTTTATTGTGAGAATAGGAAGGAAAGAACACAGGTAGCAAGTATTAGGTGTCCCTCTGAAGCCGTGTAATTCTGACTAGGGCTTGAACGTGGTCTTTCAACTGAGGTCATACACCTGGCCTCAGTACTTAATGAAGTTCAGGTTCTTGATGTCTCATCGCAGAAAGACTCCAGTGAAAGACAAGGTGATAGGTAAGAAGTGGACTTATGTAGAGAGAAACACCCTCCACAGACAGTGTGGGGGCCATTTCAGAAAGTCAAAACAGCTCTGGGATATGGGGTTAGTTTTTAATAGGGGTGGGTAATTCCTTAGGCTAATGAGTGGAAGGGATAGTCCAGCTATTTTGGGGAAGGGGAGGGGATAACATGGGCTTCCCAGGTGGTGCTAGCGGTAAAGAACCCACCTGCCAAAAAAATAAAAAGAACCCACCTGCCAATGCAGGAGACATAAGAGACTTGGGTTCCATCCCTGGGTCAGGAAGATCTCCTGGAGGAGGGCCTAGCAACCCACTCTAGTATTCTTGCCTGGAGATTCACTTGGACAGAGGAGCCTGGCGGGCTGCAGTCCATGGGGTCACAAAGAGTCAGACACGACTTGGCGACTGAACAACAATAACACCCAATAAAACAGATCAGAAATTTCCAGCGTCACGAATGATATCTCCGTGGAATTCTAGAGTGTGTTAAAAATCCGAGAGAGACATGTTTTGCTGCTGTTATTGTCTGTTTCTCAACAATACTGTCTTGGTGTGTTTTGGGGGGCAGTAACGTTACTAGTCCATCCTAAAGGAGATCAGTCCTGGGTGTTCATTGGAAGGACTGATGCTGAAGCTGAAACTCCAGTACTTTGGCCACCTGATGCGAAGAGTTGACTCATTGGAAAAGACCCTGATGCTGGGAGGGATTGGGGGCAGGAGGAGAAGGGGACGACAGAGGATGAGATGGCTGGATGGCATCACCAACTCGATGGGCATGAGTTTGAGTAAACTCTGGGAGTTAGTGATGGACAGGGAGGCCTGGCGTGCTGCGATTCACGGGGTCACAAAGAGTCGGACACGACTGAGCGACTGAACTGAACTGATGTTATTAATTGCAAATACTAAAGCTAATTTAGAACCTGGGGCTTCTCTGGTAGCTCAGCTGGTAAAGAATCTGCCTGCAATACAGGAGACCCAGGTTCAATTCCTGGGTCAGGAAGATCTGCTAGAGAAGGGATAGGCTACCCACTCCAGTACTCTTGGGCTTCCATGGTGGCTCAGACAGTAAAGAATCTGCCTGCAATGCAGAACGCCTGAGTTCGATCCCTGGGTTGGGAAGATCCCCTGGAGAAGGGAATAGCTACCCACTCCAGTAATTTAGAGCATATGTAATAGAATCGTGCATGCATGCTCAGTCCTTGAGTCATGTCCAACTCTTTGTGACCCCATGGACTGTAGCCTGCCAGGCTCCTCTGTCCGTGGGATTTCCCAGGCAAGAATACTGGATTATAGCAGCAAGAAAGCTAACTGGTGCCTTTTAAATCTTTTTGTTAGATAAATTCTATGGTGTTTTTGTTAGTATAGTTTTATATATATAAAAACTTATTACTTTCTAAATTTTGTACCTCCAATTGGGTGAAACTATGACTTTTAAGTATACATGTAAAAATTATTATATATTTTTATAAATTAAAATAGTT
The DNA here is from genome assembly GCF_910594005.1 of Cervus elaphus. Classification (NCBI taxonomy): domain Eukaryota; kingdom Metazoa; phylum Chordata; class Mammalia; order Artiodactyla; family Cervidae; genus Cervus; species Cervus elaphus. The sequence continues at coordinate 66,793,048 of NC_057827.1, read as the reverse complement.
AATTATATACTTTATGTAAAGTTTATTGTATATTTTATAGATATGTATAAAATATAAAATTTATGTATTCACCTTTTGCTTTCTCCCCCTGTATCTAGGGTTTTGGTTTTTCTTCCTTTTTTCCCTCTTCTCCACCACTTCTCTTTTTATTTTCTATGAGGCTTTTATTCTCGTTCATTCTGTGCTTTTTAGTTTTGGTTTGGGCTGATAGGAATAAGGAGGGGCAGGAACAAGGGCCCAGTGGTCACTCTCAAGGCTGCAGCCACTCCTGGGACGGTTCTTTAGGGCCCCCCTCCCCTTCCTCCCATGTCTCCTCCGGTGTGGTCCCTCCTATTCTGCTGGGTCGGGGGGAAATAGGACTGCAGCCAGGCAAACCACACAGCTACGGCCCTTCACCCAGGCCCTGCTGGGTGTCACGGTCCCTGGGGTGGGTGCCCTGGCAGGGTGATTCTGAAGAGGCCTCCCCTGCTCCAGGGCCAGGCTAAAAGGCAGGGGACCTCCCAGGGCAGCTGGGTTTGCCCACACGCATCAGGGCTGCCAGGTTGGGCCCCCGGCCACAGCACTTGGAGGGAAGTCACATCTCTCTCTCTTAGGCCACAGCACTTGGGGCCTTTGGAAACTTAGCTGGTCAACCAAGAAAAAGGGGGACCCGGGGAACGTCCTATGGCCTCTGGGCAAGCAAGGGTTCAGACTCAGAACAGCAGCGACACCGACGCAGGCGTTGCCAGCAGGTGGCGCCACGCCCCCGGACAGCCGCTGCCGTCCGGCGGGACCAGGGAGTCCGCGAAGAGCTCCTCCTTCCATCCGAGGCCCACAATGTAGGTTTTATCGTCATTCAGGTTTGGTGAAGCCAGCAGATCAGGGAGCCGCTGCCCTGGATGAGACAGGCCGTCCTGAATCGTTTGCAAGAGCCACCAGGGTCACACGCAGAAGCTGGGCAGGTTCAAGAGCAGGGGTGTGAGCGCGGAGCAGGGCAGGAGCCTTTATTGTGGTTTCCAGGAAGGAACGGGTGAGGCATGGTCGGCAGGCTTAGGATTCGTTAGTTTGAACAATTTTTTAAAAAACATTTGTATTTGTTTCTTTTTGGCTGCGCTGGGTCTTCCTTCCTTCTTCTCACTAGTTGCGGCGAGCAGGGGCTACGCTTCCCTGTGGGGTGAGGGCTTCTCGTTGCGGTGACTTCTCCTGTTGCCGAGCGCCGGCTCGAGGCGTGCTCGCGTCGGTAGTCGTGGCTCCTGGGCTTTGGAGCACAGGCCCAGTAGCTGTGGCTCCGGGACTTGGTTGCTCTGAGGCATGTGGGATCTTCCCAGGCCAGGGATCGAACCTGTTTCTCCTGCATTGGCGGGAGGATTCTCACTGGCTGTACCACCAGGGAAGTCCGCTCTGAATAATTTTTAAGCTATTTAATATTTTATTTTACTTAATCTTTTTTTTTTTTGGCTGTGCCATGCAGCAAGCGGGATCTTAGTTCCCCAACCAGGGACTGAATCCGTGCATTGGAAGCCTGGAGTCTTAACGATCGGACCACCAGGGAAGTCCTGGTTTGAATAGTTTTATTTGTCTGTCGAGTTGTCTGGCACCTAGCCTTGGGGTGATCCGGGCAGGGGAACACTGGCTCTGAGCCCAGAGCAGGCAGGCCAGGTGGTGGCCCCACATAGGTGAGTTCGCCTGATAGGAAGGGGGCTTCCCTGATGGCTCAGACCGTAAAGAGTCTGCCGGCAATGCTGGAGACCCGGGTTCGATCCCTGGGTTGGGAAGATCCCCTGGAGAAGGAAATGGCTACCCACTTCAGTATTCTTGACTGGAGAATTCCATGGACAGAGGAGGCTGGCAGGCCACAGTCCAGGGGTTGCAAAGAGTTGGACACGACTGAGTGACTAACACTGGACTGGCCCTACAGGAAATGCATGCTCCCGGGCTAGGCTTTCACCATCTCTAGGAACTGGCCAGCCCTGGAGGGTGGTCTCTTCAGGGTCAGCAATGCCCCAAGATGTCAAAGCATCAGAAATACAGAAAATCGGGACTCCCCTGGTGGTACAGTGGATAAGAATCCGCCTGCTAATGCAAGGGACACAGGTTCGATCCCTGGTCTGGGAAGATTTCACATGCCTCAGAGCAATGAAGCTGCTGCACCACAGTGAACCCGCCCATGAGCCAGAATTATCGAATCCATGCTTAGAGCCTGTGCTCTGCAACAAGAATTGCCACTGCAATGAGATGCCTGGACACTGCAATGAAGAGTAGCCCCCACTCGCTGTGATTTGAGAATACTCTGTGCAGCCACAAAGACCAGTGCAACCAAAAAATAATAAGTAAATAAAATAGAAAATAAAATAAAAAGCATGGAAAAAAAAAAGAAATACAAAAAAATGCAAGAGCTCAGATGAGACACACATTGGTGTAAGTTTCGGTTGCTGTTGTTTGATCTCATCACACCTTCCAGCGGGTGAATTGGCCCTGAGATGTCTGTCTGTTCTCTGGTGGTTGGAGGCTGGGTTTGTCTGCAGGACTGGCTCCTGCCAGTAAAGCTGCTGTGAACATCCATGCACACATCTTTGGCGAATGTCATTTCTGTTTCTTTGCCACATGTCCCCAGGAGTGAAAGCCCCCCCATCATGATGGAGGTTGCGTTTCGGCAGCGTTTGCCAAACTGGCTGAACCAAGCTTTCCTCTTGTCGACACCCTCTTCTGTCTGAAAATTCATGTCTTTCCTTTGTTCTGGGGAAATTTATCACATGTTTGATGTGACTCATTCATTCTCTCATTTAACAAATTGTTATTAAGGTCATCCCCAGTGCTAGAAACTCTTTTGGGCATTAGGGGTGAAGAGTTGCACCCCAGGGAGCAAGACACTCTAGAGGAGGGAGCAGATAATAAGCAAATTAGCACATGGTGTAACAATGTTTGTCAGGCTGGCAGAATTGGCCATACATACAATTACATTACCATTTCAGTGGGAGGTTATTTCTTCGAAGAAAAGGCAGAGGAAGAATAAATGTCACCTCTCCTTCATTCTCTCTCTCCTTCTAGAAATCTCATTAGAGGGACGTTGGGTTTCTATTCCTGCTCTTTATTCTCTTCTTTTACGTGCCTTCATTTCAACAGAGGTTTCCCTCCCACAGGTGGCTGTGCTGTTTGGCATGTGAGATTTTAGTTCCCCAGCCAGGGCTGGAACTCTGCAGTAGAAGCACAGATTCTTAACCACTGGCCTGTGGGGGAAGTCCTGAGATTGGTTGCTGATTGTTTTTTCTTTTTAAAGAAGCAATTTGCACCTACCCATCTGTGGTGTGTTTATTTAACAGGTTGGAATAGACCTTTATGTTTCCTGGGAGACATTACTCTCATTCCTCAATCCGGTTCTCTTTCCCCCCTGGCTCTGTTTTCCCAGGTGTGAAGTTCCTCTCATTCTTGGGGTGAAAAGTGAAAGTGTTAGTTGCTAAGCCGTGTTGACTCTTTGTGACCCTATGGACTGTAGCCCAGGTTCCTCTGTCCATGGAATTCTCCAGGCAAGAATACCTGAGTGGGTAGTCATTCCCTTCTCTAGGGGATCTTCCTGCCCCAGGAATCTAACCTGGGTCTCCCGCATCACAGGCAGATTCCTTGCCATCTGAGCTACCAGGAGAGCTCCTGGCTGCCCTTTTTTCATGGAGTGATTTCCCTCCGGTGTTGGCTGGCTCTGAGTCACGGGCTGATAGACTGCTGGCTTTGGGGAGGGCTGGGAGGTGCAGTGTGGAATGCCTTCTGGCCTGTTTTCTGCAAACATTGGGCAGGGGAGGACTTCTGCTGGGGCAGCAAGCACTATGTTAGGACTTCTGGGCGTAGCTGCTTCCCGCTCCTCACAGGCAGCTGAAGACACCAGAGCACCCTGCCAAGAGGTCAGGATCTCTCCTGGGGGTCGGTGAACCCCCCTACTGGGGCTGGCACCCAGCTTAGAGGAAGTGGGGGCTGAAGGACATGCAGGAGTCATGGAAGAGTGGCTGGCCTTGTTGGCTTCCTTTAGTTACCACCCACAAGAGCCTCCGTTTTCCAATGCTGTTAGGGGTTTAATGACAACAGTTACATATATATGCATATATATGCATATGTACGTGTATATATGTATAGGTAGGTATGTATAGGTATATGTATATTTTATACACTTCATTTTTAGTTTAGTTAATTATTTAAATTTTTTTTTGCCACACTGTGTGGCATGCAGTCTCTCAGTTCCCGGACCAGGGGCTGAACCTGTTTTCCCTGCAGAGGAAGTGAGGAGTCCTAATCACTGGACACCAGGGAGGTCCCTACACTTCATTTTTAAATCAACTTTAACATCTGGTTTAGATTTACAGAAAACCTGCGAAGATAGTATTGATGGTTCCATAGCCTCTACACCCAATTCTCTTTATATCTATAAGATATTAACATAATCTAATGTATAAGAAAGTGAACATTTTTAATGTTAACACATTATCATCAACTTAAGTCCATACTTTATTCAGATTCCTTTAGTTCTTACCTAATTCCCATTTTCTGGTTCAGGATCCCACGTAGGACACCGCATTGCAAGCAGACATGCAGTTTCTTTCATTTCCAGGACCTGAGACGTGGTGGGGAGGCTAGGGCACGTGCTCTGAGTGGGTTCACCATCTTGAAGCTGAGTCTCTGTGGGCCAAGCTGACCTCGGGGAACTGGGGATTACTCAGGATTGGAAAAACCTGGTTTAAAATTCAACATTCAAAAAACAAAGATCATGTCATCTGGTCCCATCACTTCATCAAAAATAGATGGGGAAAAAGCAGAAAGAGTGGTAGATTTTATATTCTTGGGCTCCAAAATCACTGCAGACCATGACTGCAGCCAGCCACGAAATTAAAAGAAGCTTGCTCCTTGGCAGAAAAGCTATACAAACCTAGACAATGTATTAAAAAGCAGAGACATCACTTTGCCAACAAAGATCCATATAGTCAAAGCTATGGTCTTTCCAATAGTCATGTACGGATGTGAGTTGGAACATGAAGAAGGCTGAACAATGAAGAACTGTTACTTTTGTGGTGCTGGAGAAGACTCTTGAGAGTCCCTTGGACAGCAAGGAGATCAAATCAGTTAATCCTAAAGGAAATCAACCCTGAATATTCATTGGAAGGACTGATGCTAAAGCTGAAGTTCCAATGCTTTGACCACCTGATGCGAAGAGCTGACTCACTGGAAAAGACCCGAATGCTGGGAAAGATTGAAGGCAAGAGGAGAAGGGGATGACAGAGGATGAGATGGCTGGATGGCATCACTGACTCAATGGACATGACTTTGAACAAGATGGGAAGGACAGGGAAGCCTGGCGTGCTGTAGCCCATGGGGTCACAAAGAGTTGGACATGACTTAGCAACTGAACAACAACAGGATTGAAAGTCCTGAACTTTTATTCTACTCCCAGGTCTCTCTTCAGTCTGTCCTTTGACTTGTCCCCTTTTTGGCCTCAATATTCTCATCTGTAAAATGAAGCCATTGGGCTAGTGTCAACTGGACAGGCGCAGTCCTGGGGTCCATCTGTGAGTGGTTTTCTGATCTCTGTACCGGGCAGAGGGAGCTGGCAGTCATGGTGGTGACCAGAGGGCAGAGCTGGGACCCAGATCTCACTGGTTGTAACATGGATCTGACACTCTGACTTTGGGCTTTTAAAGTGGAAGATCAGGGGCGTGTCCCAGCTTTCCTGCTTATTCTGAAAAGTGAAAGAAAGTAAAAGTGTTCATTGCTCACTGGTGTCCAAGTCTTTGCAGCCCACCAGACTACTCTGTCCATGGGATTGTCCAGGCAAGAACACTGGAGTGGGTTGCCATTCCCTTCTCCAGGGGATCTTCCCCACCCAGGGGTTGAACCTAGTCTTCTGCATTGCAGGAAGATTCTTTACTGTCTGAGTCATAAGGGAAGCTTATTCTGAGGCCCTCTTTATCTCTGAGCCTTGGTTTACCCATCTGTAAAGTGGCCGCTGTTGGGATGACTGCTATGGCTCCCTCTGGCTGTGAGCAGAGCAGGTTGCCCTGGGAGATGCTGAGCTCTCCGTTCCCAGAGGTGTGCAAGCGAAGAAGGTGACACTGTTGGATGGTGCAGGGGGTGGTAATGACCCAAGGCTCTAAGCATGTTCCCTTTGGACAGGGAAGCCAGCCTCCGCACTGGCCCATTTTCCTACCCTTGACTCTGGGGCAGGTGGCTGGCTGTCACGGTGTGCCCACATATTTGCTTCCCTTGTCATCTCATGCCAGGACTGCCTCTGGCCCTAGGCTGAGGGCCGTCTGCCAAATGTACCACACCCCTGGCCACAGACTTGCAGGAGACTGGGGGCGATGCCCGCCATCATTTCCTGCCTGCCTTGTGGTACCTCTGACTTCCAGGTCAGTCTGCTTCCCCAGGCAGCTCCTGCAGGCCGGGTTCCAGTACACAGGGCACACCATGCAAAGCCCCAGAGGAGCAAGAGGAGGACGGGAGGGATCCCTGGGAAGGAGAAAAATGAAGAGCCCTGAGCCCCGACTCCCCCCAGACCAGACTCTCCATTCCGACAAGGTTTGGGTTCTTCCAAGTCCCAGCCTTTGCATCTTCCATTGGCTCTACCGCCAATGCCCTTGGCCTTCTTTAGCGGTTGAACTCCTACTCACCCTTTGAGACCTAATACAAAAACCACTGGACTGTGCCCTGGCTGCCCCAGGACCTACCTGTGTCTCGGCACGTATAATCCTGAGTTGTAATCGGCCTCTTCCGTGCCCGTGTCCCTGTCCCTAGCTTTCCCAGAAGGCGGGGATGGGGCTGACTCACCTCCCCGGAGCTGCAGACGCCTCATCACCTGCCCTCTGATTGCCTGAAAGGAGTGGGTAGGGGCAGGGCGGATCACTGTGACGAATCGTTCCCGAACTCCTTCTGCTTTTGGTTTGTTTGTTTGTTTATTTTGGCTGCAAGGCGGGGCATGCCGGCATGCGGGATTGCCTCCACGCCCCCTGCAGTGGAACCGCGGAGTCTTAACCCCTGGACCGCCAGGGAAGCCTCCCCTTCTTTTCACCCGCACAACACAGCCGTCTAACCCCTGTTAACTACCCTCCAACTCCTGCCCCGGGCCGGGCGGCGGGGCGTAGGGGAACGCTCCTCACTCGCGGGTCCGTCGGGGCAGGGGCGGCGGGAGCGCGAGTGGCTCTGGGCCGCCGAGAGAACAGGCGCCCAGCCGCGATGGGCCCGGGCGTCCCCGCACACCCCGGGGTGCGGGGGTCCGGGGACTCTCCCGGGGTCGCTCTAACAGCCCATTTTCCAACCCGAGGGAACTGAGGCGCCGAGAGGCCCGGGGACTCGCCTCCGCCCCGCCCGAGGCCCCGCCCCTCCTGGTGGCCCAGGCGCCCCGGCCCCGCCCTGAGGCCACGCCCCCTGCTGGCCCAGGGGCTCCTTGTCCCGCCCAAGGCCCCGCCCCTGAGCCCCCGCCCCGCCTGCTGGCCCAGGCGCTCCAGGCCCCGCCCCGAGGCCCCGCCCCCATCCCGGCCCCGCCCCCGAGCCCTGAACTGGTCCTCGCGCGGCGCAGGACGACAGGTGCCGCGGAGCCGAGCCCTGAGCAGCAGCCGGGCGCTCAGAGCCGCGCTCCCAGCCCCACCATGGGCAACAGCGCGGGCCGCAGCGACTTCGAGTGGGTCTACACGGACCAGCCTCACACGCAGAGGCGCAAGGAGATGCTCGGTGAGCGCGGGCCCCAAGTGGGGACAGCCCTGGGGCCGTGTGGTGTCCCGGGTCAGCCCAAACCCGGGGAGGCGTCGCTTCTGCGAGGCCCGGATGCCCAGCAGGCCTTCTCCGACCTCTGCTTCAGAGGGTGGGAGCTCCACTCCCAGTCCGGCAGCCTCCCCAACTCAGGGTCCCCCGCTCCGGTCTGGGACTCTCCTTCGCGTCTCTGTCTCTGTCCCGGGATCGAGGACCCGAGCCCAGATCCGTGCGTCGGGGGAGCGCGTCTCGGCTACTCCATCCCGGCTGTGGGACGGGAGACCCTCCCCGGACTCGAGGCGCACAGGTCAGCCCCAGGGACTGTCTTTGTGAGGGATGCGCCGCCCCCGCCCGCGAAGGCAGCTCCGTGGCCACCTGTTGGGCACCGCACCCTGGGTTCCCCCGTGCGCAGGGCGCCGGCTCCCGGCGGCCCCGCCCGAGAGGCGCCAAGCCCAGCCCCAGTACCCGGCTTTAGGGCAGAATGAACGCCTCGAAGGAAGCAAAGCTGAACGAGAGACAACTTATTTAAAAACAAACAAACAACAAAGAAAAGTTTACCAGAGTGTCCTTTTATTTTGTAGCGCAATGTACGGTGGCTTGGAAAGTCATCTTTACTTACATGGTCACCCATCCTGTGGACTCACCCACCTTGCGGGCTCCATCAGTCTCTCAGAAGGACCCAGAATGTACGGTTCCTTTACCCACGATTAGAGGTTCAAGGACTCGCACCTCCAGAGCAGCTGCTGCTAGGTGCCACCAAGTCACCTTTGCAGCCATATCGGTTTCCAGGTGAACACGGTGGTTCTCCCCAAAGTCGGTCACCATTCCACACACTCACCCACACGTGCAGTTGGCAAAAGTCTTTATTCTTTGCCAAACAGGTTGACAAAACAATACTATTTCATTATGACTTTAATATTTAATTTGATTGCTTTCAGTGTCTAATTGGCCATTTAAATTTGTGTTTTGCTTTCTCTTGGGTTGGCGTTTTGCTTGTTGGGTTGTTAGAACTCTTTGTATTGAGGTTTTTAACCCTTAGTCTTATACAATACATTGGAAATCTTCCCTTTATAATCAGATGAGCTTTTTTTTTAAAAATGCATTTGAATAGATTGGATCTTTTGTTTAAAATTTTCTCTTTTGTGTCTTCCTGCTCCACCCCAAGACTAGGAAAGTATTCCTTTTAAACCTTTCAGACACAGGATGCAGAGTGGTTAATGTAGGGCTATGCCCTGCTGTTGCTGGGGTCCCAGGGCCTGGAGGCCCCTGGGTGGGTCCGTGGGTCTGTGGTTTTCCCCTGTGAGGTGAGCGATAACCCTGCACTGTGCGTGGCCCCAGCGGGGGTGGGGGGTGGGCGGCATCGTCTGTTGCACTTGCGAACTTCCTGCAGGTGGCTCAGAGGGTCCTGCAGGGCTGTGTTTCCTTCCCCTTCCCGGGCTCTCCCCGCCACCCACCCCCCTTACGGGACTCACTGCGCACCTGGCCCCAGGTGGAGAAGGCTGGGGGATATAGCCTGGCCCACAGAGCTGCCTGGGGGGATGCAGACACTCTGGACTGCAGCATTACTTCCCCACTCTGCATAATGGGCACAGTAATCCTTTCTGGCAGAGTGGGTGTGAGGATAAAAGGAGATGTTGGGTGAGAAGGTGCTCCATTGTGGTACCCAGCTCGCCAGGACGTGGAGAAGGATTCCTCTCTGAAGAGAGAAGCCATGGGCCCTGGAACCAATCCAGGAAGCATCCTGGATGGGATGGCTGGGAACCCTGGAAGACCTGGAGGAGAGGGTGGAGACTTGGGCCAGGGCGGGGACAGCACAAGTTCTCAAGGGCTGACTCTCCAGGGCGCTTTGCAAATTCCCACTGCACTGGGTGCTGCGGGTTCCTCCCCACACAGCCAGTTTTGAGCTAAGGAACTTGGAACGTGTCCTCTTCCCTCCCTCCCTCCCAGGCATTGCGGTTCCTCCACCCCAGAGTCCTGCCTGCCTGCCCTACTCGCTCCAGCTCAGCTCTCCCTCCTGCAGGAACAGCCCCCTCCCGGCCTGGGTTGGGGGAAGGTGCTCCAGGGGAATTCCCCTTCCAGCCCATCAGGTCTTTACTTCTTGGAGGCAGGTTTCCAGACCTGGAAGCTTTGCAGACCTTGATTGTGAGCCAGGACCACACCCACTCATCAGCTTTGTGACCCTGGGCGAGTCAATAAGCAGATGAAGAAACTGAGGTCTGATTGAGTTGAACGGGTTAATTGTAGTTCTTTCTTTGTGGGGGTGTTGTGCAGGTTAAATGAGGTGGTGTGAAGTGTTTTGCCACCACTCAATCAATATTAGCTGCTCTCTTGCAGCAAGGCTCCGTGATTTCCCCAAGGACGGGGAGTGAGTGCTCTTCCATCTCTGTTTTCCTGTTTTCTTCCATCTGCTGTTTCCCAGCCTGAGAAAACCCTACGTGTAACTGTTGGTCTCTCTTTAGATGGGAGGCACAGAGTGGGGCTCAGAGAGGGGAAGTGACTTGCCCAGAGCCACACAGCTCAGAGGCCAAGTTGGTGTTCAGGCAGGGATGTGCCCCAGTGCTCCTAAAGAGCCTCACCTCTTGGAGTCGTGCGTGCATGCCAAGTCACTTCAGTCTGTCTGACTCTTTGCAACCGCATGGACTGTAGCCCGCCAGGCTCCTTGGTCCATGGGATTCTCCAGGCAAGAATGCTGGAATGAGTTGCCATGCCCTCCTCCAGGGGATCTTCCTGACCCAGGTGTCTCTTACATCTACTTGCACTGGCAGGCGGGTTCTTTACCACTAGCGCCACTAGGGAAGCTCAATCCCGGAGTCAGAACCCAGGAAGTCCTTGCGTAGAGCCAGCAGCAGTGCTCTTTGTGCAGGACCAAAGTCCACCTCCAGATCCTGCCTGGATGGAGGAGACATGCCTCCCAGGCCAGGGCTGAGGTTCCCGTGCTGCAAGGGCAGGAGCAGAGAGCCGGTGGGGCTCCGTCCTGTCGGAGATCAGAGCCCAAGCCAGGCACGCCCAGAGGAGTAAGAGGCAGGGTTTGAATTTGTCTTTTCAAAAACAAACAGCTTTGTGATTTTTTTTGTTTGTTTTTGTGTTTTATTTATGAAAGGGCACACACATAGTTAAAAAAAAAAATCAAATAATCAAAAAATAATCCAAGGAAAACAAGGAAGTAAGGCTCCGGCAATTGTTGGCTTATTTGCTTAGGAAAAGCCTTTGCCGGGGCTCTCTCAGTGGCAAGTGGTTAAGCCCAGAACTGAACTGGCTGACAAGCTCGAGGGAGTTCATGGAGACCACAGGAGAGGAGGCCACAGGGCCGTTCTCTCTGTCCTGATCCTGCCTGACCCTCCTTCTCCGTGTCCACCAGGCGGGCTGCAGCCTGCGGCCACCCAGCTCTGAGATCCCGCAGAGGAAACAGGTGCCTCCCTCCCCTTCTGCCCTGAGCCAGCTCACCTCTGGCCAGAGCTGTGAGGCCTCTGATTGGCCAGTCGGCAGGGGATGGGCAAGCCACACAGCATCACATTGTGAGGACAGAGGGAAGCAGCTGTTGGAAAAAGGGGTGCTGTGCTCCGAAGTTGGGTGGGGAGGGAGGGGTGCTTGGGTACACGGCCGCACAGACACTAAGTGATCCCTAGGGCCGTATTTGACCTGACTGCGTCCTTCCTGGCTTGAATCCTCCAAGGCAGCGGTCCCCAACCTTTTCGGCACCAGGGAACGTATTTCAAGAAAGACAGTTTTTCGCTGGACCTGGGGTGGGGTGGGGATGGTTTGGGGATGATTCACACGCACAACATTTATTGTGTACTTCACTGCTATTATTATCACATCAGCTCCACCTCAGATCATCAATCATTAGATCCTAGAGGTTGGGGACCCCTGCTCCAAGGGTTTCGCTTCCTAAAAATCTCATCTCTGCTCTCTGTCGACACCCCAGTACTCTGGTAACCTTTCTCCCTAGCTCCTGCTCTCCGGCCACTCGGTGGAGTGTGGCTCGCCCTCCATCTGCCTATTTCACGGCTTTTGCAAACGCTGTTTCCTCTGCTTGAAATCTTTTTCCTACTCCACCTCCTTCTAGGATTCCTTCAAGTCTCAGACTAAATGTCCCTTTCTCAGAAACATTGTGTGATAGTACGTGTGTGCACATAGACTTTTTGTTTGGAAATAATTAATGAGTTGACTCTCTGGAGGAAATGAAAAGTCCCTGATTTGCAGACTGGCAGTTGTCAGTCTTTGTAACCATTTCCATCATGGCCAACTTCACACTGCCAACAGGCATCGCTGCCCACGTTGCTGGGGAGATGGGAGCATACGTGGGGTGTGACAGCGTCAGGCGTGGGCTGGTGGTCTACACCACAGTGTACCCCACCCTCGCTCCCCAGCCACCCCTCCCTTGTCCTCCCGTGGAGTACTGTGCACTGTTACCTCGTGACCTTTGCTCCCATCTGTAAATCTGCATCGGCTTGTGGGGCGGTAGCTTTAATTGTCCGACTCTTCCACTCGACTCTGAGCTTCCCGAGGGCAGGGCAGGGCCGGGCCCACCGCCACCAGTGCCCATCCCAGCGAGGCTGCAGGAGGCAACAAAATCTTGAGCATCTCTAGTCCCACCTGCCAGGACCGTCCCGGGGCTTTATCCTCTTTCCAGCAGCGCCCAGGTGGCGATGTGGTAAAGAACCCACCTGCCAATGCAGGAGACGTAAGAGACATGGGTTTGGTCCCTAGGTTGGGAAGATCCCCTGGAGGAGGGCTTGGCAACCCACTCCAGTATTCTTGCCTGGAGAATCCCATGGACAGAGGGGCCTGGAGGGATACAGTCCATGGGGTCTCAAAGAGTCAGGCACACAGCGATGCCAGGGTCGCATCAGCAGCAGCACGGGGCATACAGCTTAATCCTTGCCACTGGGGAGCAGGAAGCCCTGTCTTTTCACTTAGAACATTTTTTCCATTCTTTTCTCTTCTCCTCCCTACTTTTTTTTATTTAATCTTACAGACATTTACATTTTTTTGCATTTTTTAATGCTGGGCGGGACCTTGGGAATTTAGGCACCCTGCCCAAGGTCACCTGGCCATCTAGGGTTAGGGTTAGGGTTACGACAAGTCTCTAACCTGGTGACATGGCCCGCACCTCTGACCCACCCTTTCCTCCACCCGGGACCTGAGAACAGCCTGCCTCCCGTCCAGCCCCTGGCACGTGACTCATGGGCAGACTCCAGCTCACGTGGCCCCTGCTCTCATTCTTTCCGACCTCTGTACTAATGTGTGTGCCATGCCTTTCCTCCTGGCCTGCTTCTAACCCGCATTCTTTAATTTGTACCCACTTTTATGAGGCATGATTTACATGCCATAAAATTCACTCATTATAAAGACACAGTCCAGCGATTTTTAGTGAGGTTACACAATCCAATCGAGTTTAGAGTGCTGCCCTCACCCCGGAGGGCCCAGGACCCCTTGCAGTGACCATCCTAGACTCACGTCTCGAGTCCCGGCCTGCGAGTTCCCGCCTGAGGGTCACGGGTCCGGTGTGCGTCCTCTCCCGGCACATCCTCGGGGGGACACAGTGTACGCCCCGACATGCGGCGCCCAGCCCTGCTCAGCCCAGGAGCCCCTCCCGCCTCGGGATCTGGGGCCTGGCTCATCCCCGGAGCTTTGGCAAATATTTGTCAGTGAATCAGGAGCAGGTTCTGCGGGAGGCAGGTGAGGGGGTGGGGTCGTGACTCCTGGAGGTGCTCTGGGCCCCTTCCCCGGTCCCCTCCACCACTCCCAGTGCCTCCCACACTGACCAGACAGGCCTAGCTTTGCCTTTTGGCTCCGAAACCGAAACCCAGGTGGGAGAGACAGGGCTGGGGGTCGGGGGACGGCTTAGCAGAGCTGTGAGGAGCCGTGCGGGAAGGAGCGTTGGAGAGGGCTGGGGCGCCTTTGTCGGAGATGCCGTCGGAAGCAGGGCCGTGGAGGGGGGCGGTGAGGGAAGGCGCTGCACCCGGAGCGCATGTGGTGTGACTTGTGGCTTGGGGGGGCAGCAGGGAACTGACAGACGTCAGGGAATGTTCTAGACGAGGGAGCTCCTGGTGGGGAAGGGACCCCTCCACCCCGAGCTAGTGGGACCATCGTGGCACTTGACCTCCCTGGGGAAGCAGCCGGTCGGCAAGGGCGAGGTGGGGGCCTGGGGACCACCCCCGCTGCCCGCAGAGGGTGAGGACCCGGCAGCCTTCACTGCCCACTGCGACCTGGCACAGCGGGGCTCATCAGGAAAGCTTCTGGGAACAGCCAGGTGGCATCCACGGGAGACTGCTCTGTGGGGTGGCAGCCGACCCTGCGCCAGCCTAGGTCCCGCCTTCCCACAGGCTCCTCCTCTGCTGGGCCCTCGGGGCTTGTGAACAAGTCTGCCGTGTATGTAAATGTATGTAAATGTATGTCGGCACCTCAGGGCCGGCAGCCTCCTCCCTCTTCCACCCCCACCCCCGGGTGTTTATAGCCCGGCACTCAGAGCGGCCCCCTAGGGATGGAGAGTGAGGAAGCTGACCCAGAGAGGGACAGGGGCTTGCCCCAGGGCGCACAGCAGCTGGACTGAGTCAGGCTGGAGTGCGGCTCTCCTGAACGGGGACCCAGGGTTTATCTCCGGGCACTTGGCCCTGACGACACAGCCCAGCTTCAGGAAACAGCTCCTCTGGGGCTGAGGGATCCTTGCAGACTCTGGAGGAGCCGGTGGAAATCAGGCGTGGTGCAGCCTCTGTGTGCCTGTCTCTAAGCTGGGAGCCTGGTCCCCTCCTAGGCGGGCTGGTGGGGCCCGAATGACGCCGAGCACGTTTCACCTGCTGAGGTCCGGTTCCACACCCGGGCTCCGGCTCACGTCTGGCAGGCCCGAAGCCGGGGGTCCTGAGGTCAAGTCTCGGCTCCGTCGGCCTTGCCTGGACCCTCCCCTCCCCTGGGCCCCCATCCTTCCTGTGTTGTGCCTGGACAGTGTGACTTCCAGCAGTGACTGCTGTTCTTGGCCTGCCGCCTCGGGCCCCACCTGAGTCGCTGCTGGAAAGCCATTTGCATGGGTCTGGTTCGAGGCAGCAGTCGGTGCCCGGCTCCAGGGTGCCAGACGGGACCAGAGAGCCCTGAGGCCTGCGTGTCCTTAGCCAGCTTCTGCGGTGCTCTGCGCTGGAGGCCCGGGTAGGCAGGTTTCCCCTGCCGTCAGCTGAGATTGCCCGGGGCGGGGGGGCGGGCAGAGCCTGGTCAGGCTGGGCCAGGGCTCCGCTTTGGGGGCTGCAGGGCGCTCTCGTCCTCCTCCTCCAGCCTCACCCCTCTCCTGGGACCCGGAGAAGATGGAGCCTGCAGCTCTCCCCTCCCCGGCCACACCCCTGAGCCCTGGAAGACACACCCCTCGGTCAGGCCAGCCACCCCCACCCTGGCCTTCTCCATGACCCTGCCCCGCACCTCCATCCCCTCTTTCTGCCGCCCCCTCTCCCCCATCTCAACCCCCCAGCCCGCCCACTCCCCCCTTGCCCTCACTCACCTTCTCACCTTGCTTCCTGCCCACACAGCTCCTGCTGGGGCCCCCGGGGGCCTTGCTAAGTCCAGCAGGCGCCTGTCCTGCCTTCCTTTCTCTAATCCTCTTTGACCCCCGCAGTGGGACACCCCAAGCCCACAGCTACAGCTATCTGGAATCTGACTGTGCCCAGTGACCTCGTTAGGCCTGCGTAGCTGGAGGGCCCCAGAACATCTTCTTGGAGAGGACCCCAAGCCTCCCAAGCTCTCCTGGGGCCTGGAAGCCCTGGCATTGAACAGGTTCAATGTTTGCTGTTCCACCTGTCCAGCAGGTGGTAGATGGCTTAGAGAACCAGCTTGACCCACTCACCAGTGCCGCTCGGGTTGGTCCAGAGTTGCCGCTGTTCAGTCGCTCCGTTGTATCCGACTCTGTGACCCCAAGGACCGAAGCACGCCAGGCCTCCCTGTCCGTTACCAGCTCCCGGAGCGTGCTCAAACTCATGTCCATCCAACCATCTCATCCTCTGTCGTCCCCTTCTCCTCCCACCTTTAGTCTTTCCCAGCATCAGGGTCTTTTCCAATGAGTCAGTTCTTCCCATCAGGCGTCTAAAGTATGGGAGCTTCAGCTTCAGCATCAGTCCTTCCAATGAATATTCAGGATTGATTTCCTTTAGGATGGACTGGTTGGATCCCCTTGCAGTCCAAGGGACTCTCCAGAGTGGCCCCACTTAGATGGCGCCTTCCTGGGGTCTTCACTGAAGGCTGAGGCCGTTCATTGAGGCCTCCCAGTGCTGCCACCCCTGGAATCTGCTGCGCCACCCCCCCGCCCCGGTGCTCTGCTGTCTGAACCCTCACAGGGTCTTGCCTGGGTCCCCCTTGGGCTGTAGCACTTGCTCTGCCCATCCCCCCGCCGTCATGGCTTGCTGGGGCTCCCCCCGCCCCGTCTCTGTGGTCTGGACAGGGCTCTGGGCAGCGGGGAGGTGATCTGGAGCTTGGCCCCTTCTCAGATTGCCCCTGAGCTGCCCAGAGTCCAGCTTGTGCATCGGCCCACTTCCTGTTGCTTCCGGCAGGACGGCCAGGCCCAGTGGCGTCGTGGTCTGGGTGTCTGGGGCCTGTTCTCATAGGTTAAAGCAAGTCTGGGGCCAGATCGGCTTCCACCATCATCAGTCCACGGCCCCAAGGGTCAGAAATGGGATGTTTTTACTCTCAGGTCAGGAAACTGTTTAATAACACCAGTAGTAACAGCTCCTAGGGCTCCGAGCTATCACCCCAGGCTCGCCACAGTCTGGATGTGGCGGGGTGTGGGGGAGCAGGCATCACCCCATTTCCCAGATGCGGAGACCTAGGCTGGGGGGCAGTGTACAGCAGTGTACGGCCTCGGTTGGCCAGGGGTGGGGGCTGGAGACCAGGCACTCCCGCCCATGTTGAGGCCGCGGCCGAGCTGAGGGCAGCTGAGTCCTTGGGGAACTATCAGGAAAGCAAGAAGGTGGCGCCAGGCCAGGCAGCGGGGGGACCCCCAGGATGCGCTTTGTTCCACTCACGCAGGACTTACTGGCCTTGTTCGACAGGCACTGGGGGCTCCCCATCCAAGGTCACAGCTGCTGGCTCGGTCACGGCCCTGGCCTCTGAGCAGCACAGGAGTGGCCTGTCCATGGGCCTGGGTGCCTGAGCTGGGGTCCTTCCTGGTCCCTGCTGGCCCAGAACTTGCCAGGCTGTGCTCACCTGGTACTGGTGTGGCCTGCCCTGCTCTCCTGCCCCGGGCCTGGCCTCCTTCCAAGGGGAACCGGGGGCGGGGGGGGGGGGGCAGCCCTGTAGAGGCTTGTGGCCCCTGGCTACCTGAGTCAGCTCCCAGGTGTGTCTGGGCAGGTAAGGGCCCAGTCCCTGCTTGCTCAAGGAGGGAGGCTGGTGCCCAGAGACCCGCCCCTGCTGCTCGGGAGACTGGTGGAGCCCGGCGGGGCCTGTGGTCCCAGCCTGACATCCAGGTATGCAAAGGCCTTGCATTTGATGACATGCAGGCCTAGACTGTGGGTGAGAGCTTCCCCACTGCTGAGGTCACAGGCGCGTCCTTCTGGCCCCAGCTGTCACGGAGACACCTCTTCCTCCCCTGCTCCACCCCACCGTGGCCACTGGACCCCCTCCCCAGGCCTCTCAGCCCCCCACTGGAGGCATCCATCTTCCTGGGTAACACTGAGGCCCACCCTCTGACATGTCCCTGCTCACCCTGACCCCCTCTCGGGGCCAGAACAAGCTGGAATGAGGCTTGCCCACTGCACCCCCTCCTGAGTGGGGCCTCCACCCGCCGGCCGGGTCCTTGGTCTCCCTGGCCCTGCCCGGCAGGGTGATGCTGGGCGCACGCCACGCTGGCTGCCCGGCCTTGGCCAAGGCTGGTGGGCCGTGCGGCCCTCGATGGCAGGGTCGAGCGAGAGTGGCCACTGTGCCCGATGCCAGGCCGGGCCGAGGTGGGGCCCGAGGCCGTCCGGGCTGCTGGAGCCCCGGGCTTTCCTCGTCCGCGGTCCAGCTGCTGCTAGTCTCCTAGGGCTGCAGACCCCACACTTGTCCCCTCACGGTCCTGGAGGTCCGATGCCTGACCCGGGTCTCAGGGGGCTGCAGTTTCCTCCGGAGGCGCTGGCGGGGGAATCTGTCTCCGGGCCTTTCGAGCTTCTGGAGCCGCCTGCGCCCCTCGGCTCACGGCCCCTCCATCGTCACAGCCAGCGAGGGAGGTGGAGACCTTGCGCATCCCTGGACCTCCTCTCCTGCCGGCTTCCCCGCTGTCCCCAGCCTGGGGTGACGCTGGGCTGCTGGGATAACCCAGACGCTGCTTGCTGTCATGAGGTCCTCAGGCCAGCACCCCAGGCACCGTGGAAGTGGGGAGTAGGAGGTGGGCATCTTTGGGGGCGCTGTTCTCTGCTCCACCCCCCCGCCCAGTTGCCAGTCTCTCCCTCCACCTTGGGAGCTGGTTTCAGGTGGCAGGGCCTTGCTTCCCGGTCCCTGCCTCTCTTGCCAGCCTGGGGCAGCGGGCATCGCCTGGGGGCCTCTGGCCTTCCTGGGGAAGCCAAGTGGCCTCCCACAACAGGGGGACGACCCACGTGGCTGCCGTTGGGCCACGTGGGCAGGCCTGGGAGGAAGCGGCCACCGGCTTAATCCCACCACCCCCGTCCCCGGCATCCCCGTCTGCGGGCAGCACCCTGGTTGTCGGCCTGTTAAACCTGCCGGGTCTCCACGTGTTGACCGCTCGTCACAAAGCGCAGATTAATCTGGGTGCCTGCTCCCAGCCAGTCAGCCCGAGCCTCCGTGCCTTATCTATCCATCCTCCCAGTGGCCTGTTTACGGTTCAGAAACAAGCCTTGGAGCTGAGGTAACCTGCTTGGAGCCGGCATTTTTTAAAAATTTTTTATATCATGGGAAGCTCTAACAGAATTTGCCATTCTAACCATGTGTGCTGTGCTTAGCTGCTCAGCCGTGTCCGACTCTTTGAGACCTCATGAGGTGTATGCAGCCCGTCGGGCTCCTCTGTCCGTGGGGATTCTCCAGGCAAGAATACTGCAGTGGGCAGTCTATCCCGTCTCCAGGGGATCTTCCCGACCCAGGAATGGAGCCAGGGTCTCCTGCATCGCAGGCGGATTCTTTACCAGCTGAGCCACCAGGAAGCCCCGCTTTAACCGTGTGTAAAGCGTGTGATTTGGTGACGTGAATTCACGGTGTGGTGTAGCCCTCACTACTGTTTCCAAACCTTTTTCTTGACTCCAAACAGAGACGCTACACCCCTTCCCCATCACTGCCCATCCCCTGGCCCTGGCAGCCTCCGCTTTCTGGCTCTGTGAACTTGCCTATTCTAGATATTTCACTGAAGTGGAATCATACAGTTTGTGGCCTCTTGTGACTGGTTTCTTTCACTCTGCATAATGTCTTCAAGGTTCATCCATGTTGTGAGTCGCCTGGGTCAGTCCTTCATCCCTGTTTTTGGAGGAGGAGGTGCTGGTAGTTTATTCGGGAGTCTGTTCCCAGGACCAGGATTAAGGACGCTGACATTGTGAAGTGGGGAAGTGGGAAAGTCAACATAAGGACTTTTTATTTTTCCCATAGCCCCCGACTTTATTATTTGAATATTTGCAACTCTGACTCTATACATAAGTTTTAATTTCTTACAAAACTCTACATTCCATATTGCTAGGTCACTTAACTCTCCGTCTTATGTCACATTTCATCAAGGGGTATTTCCCCAAATGACAACCGGCCTGATTGTGGGCTTGCTGCTGTTCAATTGCTAAGTTGTGTCCGACTCTTGTGACCCCATGTAGACTTCCAGGCTCCTCTGTCCACGGGATCTCCCAGGCAAGAATACTGGAGTGGGTTGCCATTTCCTTCTCCATGTAAGGATTTTTTAAATTGAAGTATAACTGACCTATAACATTATATTTATATTAGCTTCAGGTATACAACATAGTGATTAAAAAAATTTTTTTAATGGAAATAGTCGATTTATAATGTGTTAGTTTCACATATACAGTAAAATGGTTCAGTTATATACATGTACAAGTATACGAACATACAAATATTAGTTTTTACATTCTCTTCCATTATAGATTATTACAAGGTATTGAGTATAGTTCCTTGTGCTCACAGTAGGTCCTTGTTGATTATCTATCTTATATATAGTAATGTAGATATTTTAATCCTAAACGCCTAATTTATCTCTCCCCCCCAACACAATGATTTCATATATTATATTTCAAAATGACCCCCATAAGTCTAGTTAACATCTGTCATCTTACAGTATTACAATTTTTTATCTTGATGAGTTCTTGGATGACAAATTCTTTTTTTTTTTTTTTCCAGTTTTGAGATGTAATTCACAGATAATATAAGTTTAAAGTGTACAACATAGTGGTTTGATATGTGTATGTATTGCAAAATGATTACCACAGTAAGTTTAGTGAGCATGGGATGACAAATTCTTGATGAGAACTTTCAAGACCTGCTTTTGTAACAAGTTAAAAGTATGCAGTACAGTATGACTAACTGTAATCACCATTCTGGGTATTACATTCCTATGTCCTACTTGTTTTATAACTGGAAGTTTCATTCCTCCCTGAGGCTGAATAATATTCTGTTGTGTGGCTGGACCTCATTTTTGTTTATCTGCTCATCAGTTAATGGACACTGATGGTTGTTCCTACTTTCTGGCTGTTGTGAATAGTTCTCTGAACATGGGTGTGCAAGTATCTGTGACCCTGAATTTAAATTCTTTAGGAGTGGAACTACGTGGTCTTATGGTTAATTCCATTTTTAACTTTACGAGAAACCACCCAATTGCTCTCCACAGTGGCCGCACCATTTTGCATTCCTACTAGCAACACACAGACAAGGATCCCTGTTTCTCCGCAGCCGTGTCAGCACCTGTTATTTTCTGTTTTTCTGAGTTTAGGTGTCTTAGCAGCTCTGAGTTGGGACCACACAGTGATGCTGGCGGCACCCCTGGTGACTGATGATGTTGAGCATCTTTTCATGTGCTTAGAGGACCAGGTGCACATCTTTGGAGAAACATCTATTCAAGTTCCTTTGCCGATTTTTCGTTGGGCTGTTTGTTTTTTTGTTTGGGGGTTGAAGGAGATCTTTATATAGTCTGGTTATTAAACCCTCTTTCCAGAGCTGCAATTTGAACGCTGCTGTCTTCCAACTCTGGCTGGGGATGCTGTGGTCCCCGGGGGCCCATTAAGCAGGGCTGAGATTTATCGTCCGTCCTGCGCTTGCTTGCGCTTTCCCAGGTTCAGCTTTGACACTGTGCTGTGACCACCCTTCTCTTGGACCTGATTAGATGGTGTCCTTGGCAGATTCAGGGAGAGCTCTCTGGATCAAAGGGCCCAGGCAGTTGTGCAAGGTGGAAGCCTGGGAGTAGCAGGCAGTAGGGGGAAGGAGGCCGGAATAAGAACAGGGAGCGGAGGGCTTCCCTGGGGCTCAGTGGTAAAAAAAAGTAAGTGAGGGTCACTCAGTCGTGTCCACCTCTTTGGGACTCCATGGCCTATACAGTCCATGGAATTCTCCAGGCCAGAATACTGGAGTGGGTAGCCGTTCCCTTCTCCAGGGGATCGTCTCAAGAGACCTGGGATCGAACCCAGGTCTCCCACACTGCAGGTGGATTCTCTTATCATATGAGCCCCCAGGGAAGCCCAGGAACACTGGAGTGGGGAGCCTATCCCTTCTGCAGGGGATCTTCCTGACCCAGTGATTGAACCAGGGTCCCCTGCATTGCAGGCAGATTCTTTACCAGCTGAGCTACGGGGGAAGCCCCAGTGGTAAAGAATCTGCCTGCCAATACAAGAGATATGGGTTCAGTCCCTGGTCGGGAAGATGGTACATGCCGTGGAGCAACGAAGCCCGTTCGCCACGACTATGAAGCCTGTGCTGGAGAGCACACAGACCGCAACTAAGCCCGCACACCCTAGCGCCGTGCTCTGCAAAAAGAGAAGCCGCTGCAATGAGAAGCCCGGGTACCACGACTAAAGGGTAGCCCCCGCTTGATGTAATTAGAGAAAAGCCCTGGTAGCAACGAAGTCCCAGCACAGGCAAAAATGAAGAAGTAAAACTGTATATTAAAGAAATAACAGGGGGCAGGGGTATGATATTCAGACCCCACCCTGGCCCCCGGCAGGCTGTCTTGAGGCAGACTATAGCGCATCCGCTCACTTGCCTGAAGCCCAAACCACTGTAGCTGCCGGATGAGGTGACGGCTTGGTGGGAGTGTTGCTGTGTAGGCAGCGGGGGTGTAGGTGCTGCCAGGCGGATTCCGTGGGCTTCCTGGGCAGAGGTTGCAGGACGTGGGGACCCCGACAGTCCCCCCAGCATCTCCAGCGGATGCGAGCTGGCCCACCATCAGGACCAGTCTGGGGGACACACAGCCTCCAAGGCACATCCGCATGTCACTCTGAGACTCAAGAGGCCCAGGGAGGGTGGGAACGTACCACGGCCACCCAGTGAGATCAGGGCTGATCTCAAGATGGGCTTGTGGTGCCACTGCAGCTCGGGTGGGGGGACTTGGAGAGAGCTTCCCCCTTGACTGGACAGAATTCCTTGGCCCTTGTGTGCATCGCCTTGCATACCCCCAGGGACAGGCAGCTCACCACCTCTAAAACAGTTGATCGCATTGCTGAGTGGCTCTGATAGGAAGTTCTCTGGGCTGGGAGGAAGGAGGAGCACAAAAGGGAAGCGACTTCCTGGGTCACTGGGAGAGACGGGCAGGCCAGGATCGGATGCTGGGCGATTTGAGTCAGGGCCTGCCTGGCTTCTGCTGCAGCCCTGGGGGACCCTCTTCCCAGGCCAGCCTGAGGCCGCCCAGCTGCTGGCTGGGCAGGAGGGGTCGACATTGGGCACACTGGAGTTGGGCACTGATGGCCCTAAGGGCGCCTGCATCCTCCCTGGCCTCAATCCCCATCCGTGTGCCCGGACACTGGCCCCACCTGAGGATCCCAGGGAGAGAGCAGACCTGGGGTGTGAACGTGACGTCCCCTCGAGCGCGTGTCGCCCCTGCCCTGTCCCTCCCGGCCTCTGGACACTGCACCAGCCAGCTCAGCAGCCTTACGCCTGGCCCTGCAGCCCCCTCCGGCCAAGTAGAGGTTTCTAGAAGGCACTGCCCTCTGGACCTAAGGGCCCCGACTCCACCCTTTTCTCTCTTGGCTACTCCCTGCCTGGGCGACTGCCCTGCCATTGTGTTCTCCCTTTTCTGTTAAACAAAATACAGAAAAGTACAAACGACATGATAATAAACACCCACCACCCCCACCCCCAAATAAGCATATCCAACGTTTTATCCTATTTCCTTCAGATCTTGTTTAAAAGGACTGAAATACCGAGACAAAGCCAGAGCCCTCCACATTCCCCTCCCCCAGCCCCGCCGCCCCCTCCCAGGGCCCAGAGAGTCTGCCTGTGGCCCACCCCCCACCCTTGAAGACACAACCACGCACAGCACCGCGTGGGTATAGAACCTGCAGCTCCCGGCAGCTGCTTTGATTTTGGGCATCACGTTTCTGTGACCCAGGCTGACACCTGCTCTTTGCTGAGGCTGGTGACCAAGGACCCCCCCCCCCATCCCGCCACTCTGGGAAGTCTCCCCAGAGCCCCCCTGGGGTGGGCGGTGGAGGCGGGTCTGCGGGTGCAGAGTCTGCAGTACTCTCTGGGTCACCGCCTGGGGGCTTGATGGTGGAGGGAAAAGGCGGGAGGGAGGGAAGAGGGCAGGAAAAATGGGAGGAGGAGAGGAGGGGGAGGGAAGAGGAAGGGGGAGGGGGACGGGAAGGAGGGGGAGGTCCAGTGGGGTGGGAGTGGGGGGGGAAGCACAGATTTTGGGACCCAGGAGGCCAATGCCTGCCTCACCTTCTCCTCCGCCCTCCCTACAGCCAAGTACCCAGCCATCAAGGCCCTGATGCGGCCGGACCCCCACCTCAAGTGGACCGTAACGGGGATGGTGCTGGTGCAGCTGCTGGCCTGCTGGCTGGTGCAGGGGCTGGCGTGGCGCTGGCTTTTCTTCTGGGCCTATGCCTTCGGGGGCTGCGTGAACCACTCGCTGACTCTGGCCATCCACGACATCTCGCACAACACCGCCTTCGGCACGGGCCGCGCCGCCCACAACCGCTGGTTCGCCATCTTCGCCAACCTGCCCGTGGGCTTGCCCTACGCCGCCACCTTCAAGAAGTACCACGTGGACCACCACCGCTACCTGGGTGGCGACGGGCTGGACGTGGACGTGCCCACGCGCTTCGAGGGCTGGCTCTTCTGCACTCCGGCCCGCAAGCTGCTCTGGCTGGTCCTGCAGCCCTTCTTCTACGCGCTGCGGCCGCTCTGCGTGCACCCCAAGGCCATGACCCGCATGGAGCTCTGCAACGCCCTGGTGCAGCTGGCGGCTGACGCCGCCATCTACGCCCTCTGGGGGCTCAAGCCCGTGGTCTACCTGCTGGCCAGCTCTCTGCTGGGCCTGGGCCTGCACCCCATCTCGGGCCACTTTGTGGCTGAACACTACATGTTCCTCAAGGGCCACGAGACCTACTCCTACTACGGGCCCCTCAACTGGATCACCTTCAATGTGGGCTACCACATGGAGCATCACGACTTCCCCAGCATCCCCGGCTGCAACCTGCCCCTGGTAGGCGGGGTCAGGGGGTGGGGGGCGAGGCGGGGAGGTGTGGGGAGGGCTTTGGGCTGCCCTGTGGCCTCTCTCTCCTGCCGATCATGGGGTGGCCACGTTCTCCCTTGCGGTCCCCAGGGCAGGGGGAAAGGCCATGAGGCACACGGCGTGCCTGACTGGAGAACGAGGAGGTGAATTCAGGGTGGGCAGGGGCTTGAGGGCTAAGTTACAGTTCAGGCCTCTTGGTTTCATGGGACCCTGTTTGAGCACAGTTGTGACAGGCACAGGCTGGCTGTGTGTCCTGGGCCCAGCCGCTGGCCCTCTGTGTGCCTCAGAAGGTGCAGCAGTGTGGGCGAGGCAACCCCCCTTCTTGTCCCTGCCCTGCAAACTTCCAGGGCCCCCTCATGGCACAAAGAGGCCAGAGGTCTTGCCCTTTGTGACCCTAGGGGTCAGCATGAAGCATCCGTCCTGGGAGACCTGGGGTTGGAGGAGTGTCTGAGTGTGCAAGTCTGTGTGTGTGTCCCTGTGTGTCCACGTGGTTAGGTGTGCCTGTCCGTACATGCGTGTCTGGGTGTGCATGTTCACCCACCCGTGGGTTCGAGTGTGTGAGAGCGCTGGCCTGGGTGTGCAGGTGTTTGTGGTGCACTGACCCCCACCCCGCTCCGCCCCACTCCTCCGAGGTCCTGCTCTGTGCTGACCACTGTCTCGTGGACGCCTCACCCTAAGCCCATGCGACATTTCAAGGCCATCATGCCCATTTCACGGATGAGAAGGCAGAGGCTAAGGTTGGAGGGGGGTTCCCTGGCCCCAGGAAGCAGCAGAGCCAGACTTTTGACCCAAGACGCTCACAGGAGCGTCTGCTGTCAGCTGTGACCCTTTAACTCCTCCCAAGCAAAGTCAAAGGCTCCCAGCTCCCGCCTTGTGGGTCCCTTCATCCCCGGAGGGCGCCCCCCCACCCCCTCCCGCCCCGTCTTCGGCCATAAAGCAGGCCCTGTGGACCTGGCCTTCCCCACGGTTGGCGAGCAGGGGAGGTGCCGGTGTGGATGTAGCTGCTTAGGCTGGAGCGCTTCCTGGAGGAGGTGGGCTGGGGGTGTCAGGTGCAGAGTGGGGCAGGGAGCTGCAGTGGGAAATGACAGGTACTGAGGCCAGAGAGGAGGGTGTTGGGGTGAGGGGGTGGTGAGAGCCGAGGCCGGAGGAGAGCCTGCAGGTCACCGAGGGCATCTTGTGCCGGGTGCGGAGGCGCGGGCACAGACCGTGGTTGAGCAGGACTCAGCGCTCCGGCCCACCCCGGGGCTCCTGGATCAGAGACTCGGGGTGTGGGCCCCCGGGAGGGAGGGGAGTGTGCATTTTAATTCCTCACCCCGTTTGGGGCCGGGGGCGGGGGGAGGGGGGGAAGCTCAGCGCCTCCTGGTGCCAGCGGCCCCTCCGCTTTCGGGCAGCGCCTGCGGCCTCCTGCCTGGCTCAGCGGGAGAACACAGGTACCCTCAGCGCGGACTGGGCTGTGCGCGCGTGCACGTGCTCACGTGGTCTGTGTGCTCGCACGTGCGTCTGCGTGCGTGCGCGCGCGCGGCCGCTGACCCGCTCGCCCCACCCCTGCAGGTACGGAAGATCGCACCCGAGTACTACGACCACCTGCCCCAGCACCACTCGTGGGTGAAGGTGCTCTGGGATTTTGTGTTCGACGACTCCCTGGGGCCCTTCGCGCGGGTGAAGAGGGTGTGCAAGCTGGCGGAGAACCAACTGTGAGCCCGACGGCCGGCTGGCGTCCTGGGGCTCGCTGCTGTCCCGCCCCGCCCCGCCCGATGCAGGGCTGGCTGTCAGCGTTCCCGGCCTAATACCCAGAACTGGTTTGGCTGCATTTGGTTCCCGCGCCCTGGGCCGCTGCTCTTTTCCCCGGAGCACCCCCCGCCCCGCACCCCCTCCCCCAGACCACACCTGGCGGCAGCGGGCACCGATGGCGGCTCGGGCTGTACATGGACTGGTGACCTCAGGCCGGCCCTCCCTTTCAGGGCTGGGCCTGACCCTGCCCTGGGCACTCTGCGCCTAGGGAGCAGAGTCCTCTGGCGTTCCCATGCCCTAAATTAAATCCAGCGTTGGTTTTCAAGTCCCCAGAGCCTACTTCCCCGGATTGGGCCTGGCTCCCTGCGAGCAGGGCCTGGGGCCGCTGTGTGCCGCCCTCGTGGGGACCAGCACTGAGGCAGCATCCTGGCTGGCCCCAGGTGTGGGCAGAGGTCCATGTGTCCCTTGGCCCATGCTCCTGCCTCAACCCGCCCACCACCCCGGTCTGCCTCACCCCTGCTCCACCTTGAGCCCGCACCCCCACCGGCTCAGATGTGGGGCTGGAGAAGAGGTACCGCGGGTCAGGGAGATGGTGGGTGGACAGGTGGCCAGACCGAGGTGCCAGTCCAAGTGAAGGGCAGCTCTGATGGTGTCTCAGGGACGTGGGGCACTGCCTGTCCTGGCTAAGCCAAGGACTGATGACACAGGTGACCGGGGAGGCGTCGGCAGCCCCCCGGCCCAGGGAGGGGCTGTGTCGGGATGGGCGTCCGGGTCTCCCACGGGCAGGCAGGCAGCAGGAGGGCGCCTGGGCGAGGGAGACAGCCCCCCTTGGAGACGTGAGGCTGGGTAGGCCGAGGATCACCCCTGGGGGCGGGTGTGGTGGGGCTGGGAGTGGCCCTGGGCGGTCTGACCACTGGACGGCCCTGGGAGTAGACCCCTGTGCTCGATGAGGGAGGGGAGCGTGGCTCTCAGTAGGGAGCCCCGAGCGCTCAGCTGAGCCCTCGAGTTGCCAGGTGCTTATCTGATCCCGCCAGAGCTGAAGGTGGGCCCAGGGCTGTCAACCGTCCTGGGAGGCGGCAGCCCGGGAGCTGGGAACACCCCGTGGACACCTGTCCGCCCTCCTCCCCACGCCCCGGGATTCCTGGACTGTGGGTGGTGGGAGGAGCTGCAGAGTGCCTCTAGGAACGGTGGGTTAAAGCCGCTCCCCTCCTGACACGCAGAGCAGGCTTCCTCTCTCTGTGTTGCTGGGAGCACACGGTGCTCTGTCCGTCTGGACTATGTCCAACCTGGCCAGCAAGCGGTCCCGTTGTCCTGAGCCAGACTGGGGAGTGGGGTGGGGTTCCTCCCACGGGCCCCAGAGGATGGCTGGGCCAGGGCCCAGGCACACTGCTCTCCTGGAGGCCGGGGGATGGTCACAGGATTTCAAAGCTTTCCTACTAGCTGGGACCACTCTGGGCGCAGGGGCAGCAGTGGCCAGCGCTGAGGGCCAGACCCTTTGTGGTTCAGCCCTGCATGGTCTAAGATGTGCCTCTGAGGGGCACAGGGGCTGCGGGCAGGGCAGGGGCCACACCTGCTTGCCTTGCCTTCCTGTCTGGCTGAGCTGGAGTCACAGGGCCCCATCTGTGAGGTGGGGGTGGGGGGTTTGAGCAGGTGCACCCTCCTGGCCCCTCTGATGTTCCCACACAGGCCCCACCTCCCTGGAGGAGGCCTACCGGGAGTGGCAGCCCCCAGGACCCCTGCTGGAAGCGCCCGAGCTGGCAGCCCACACCCTGTCCTTCCTTGCCTCACTCCCAAGGCCCCCGTCTGGCCCCCCCAACTCCTGGCACCACTCTGCAGGCCCTCCCCCAAGAAGAGGCCTCCCCAGCCAGGCGAGACCGGGAGCTGGCGCTGAGTGATCAAGCCAGAGCCGGGGTGTGGACAGTAAGCGTTTATTACCACGTGGACACAGACGGCTTGGTGCGTGGACGGACCCTCACCGCCGGGATGCGGGGAGGAGCCGCGTGGAAGCGGCTGCCGCTCCCGGGGGCACCTAGGAGAAAACTTGAGACCTTCTAACGAGGCGCGTGACTTGGGGCGTCTTCTCTATGAACCCAAAGAAACGTACACTTAAATAGGCAGATATAAAATACAAAAAAAGGCTGTAGGCCTGGTGTTTTGTGTCAGGTTGAATCTAAAAAAATCCAGGAACTGAACTTTTCTCCTCATTTTAATGTTTTATCACAGGTTAAGACTTAAACGAAGCACGTCCTAGCTTCAGCGCGTGCCGAGTGTGCCGGAGGCCTGGGCACTGGGCTCTGTGGGGGCCCCGCCGTCGGGTGGCCCGGGGTCGTGGGCGGCGTCGGGGGCTCTGGCCTACGAGGTGCTGATCCCGCTCAGCTCCTGCCTGATGGCTGAGGGACAGGACAGGAGAGGGTCTCAGTCCCTTAGCTGCCCGCGCGAGGGGCCGTGTCCACTGCGGCCGCTATAGCAGGTGGAGACCGAGGCGCCCCCAGTCCGCCCCACCCCCCTCCGGCCCATGGCCTCCCGAGGCAGGGGTGCCCAGCAATAAAGTGGGGTTAACAGTTGGCCTGTGTGTCTCTTTTTGGCTCCCGCTCTGTCTCCCCTCTTCATTCATTAACTGCTTATCTGCCCATCCCAGCCTGGCAGGGGACTGGACCAACAGGAAGTTGAGCGCTTGCCGCTGGATCAAGGACAGGGTGTGGCCGATCACCCAGCCCCAGGCAGGGGTCCGGGTCTGCTGGCTCCCAGCCGCTCTCCTCTCTCCAGAGTCCCCCACTCGTGATGGGGTGGGGCGGGGGGGGGGGGGGGCGCCCGGACCGCGCCTCCCTGCTCTGGGGCTCAGCCAGCCTGGCCCACACCTTTCCTTTTCCTCTGGCCCCAGATCTGAGCCAGCCGTTTCAAAGGCTCCAGTGGGGAATGGACGAATGGATGTGATTCACTGCACCCAGCAGGCGGTGGACTCGGTCAGGCCCTTAGGTAGTTCTGTGGCTTCTGGGGCCCTCTAGCCTCTGGGAAGGCAGCAGTTGCCCTTGTAGCCCCAAACCCGGGGATCGGAAGCAGCAGAATAAAAACAGTGATCTAAGTCCACGGGATACTAAGATAAAGAGCAGATGGTTCAAAGCTGCTCTGAACTGGTGAATGCACCCCTCCCCGCCTCCGACTCATCTGGGAGGGAGCCCAGGAGAGTCAGACCGGGGCGCAGACCGCGAGCACGTGCTCACACTTGGACAAGCTCCTTAATCTGTCTGGGCCGCCTCAGTCTGCCCAACCAGAGAACTGGGAGGCCGGAGTGGGCTGTGGGGAGGAAGAACGAAACCCCTCAGGGCAAACCTTCAGCCTCCCAGCCCAGGACAGCCTCGCTGGCTGGGCCATCCTGGCCCCTGGCACAGGCACCCCTGCCCTCCCCGAGGACCCTCGGCGTGAGCCTGGCCTGGGTGCTGCCCCGTGGCGGGGTCGGGGTGCGGTAGGGGCGCCACTCACCATCGATGATCTCCTCCTTCACTTTGTGAAGCTCCCGGACCACCTCCTCGAGGATCTCCTGTTGGGAGCAGGGCCTCGGGGTGACGGTGGCTGTGGTCACGGGCAGGGGCGGCCAGGCTCCCTTCAGAGCCACGTCCCTCCGTGTTCTCAGCAACCCCACCACCGGGGAACGGTGTGTGTGAGGCAGGATGGGACACCCTGCGATGCCTCAGAAATACCTGGGCGAAGCCAGAGCGGCCCCACCCAGAGGCAGGCTGGGAGGGCCCAGAGCCCTTTCCTGGTAAAGACGGGGCAGAGGCACTGAGGCTGCATGCGGCTCCCCGCCTGCTTGGGGCCTTCTTGGGCCTGCCACCCCCGCGGCCCCCAGAAGCCCCCAGCCCTGGCTCCTGCACAGCCTCTCTGGACACACACACTCACCTGTTTCATCCGGTCCAAATCTAAGGCATCCAGGGCCACGTCGTTGACACTCCCCGCTGGCTTCATCCTGGGGAGAGGGCGGCGGGGTGTGGTTGGGTGGGCACTGGGGGAGCTGAGCTCAAGAGGCAAGTGGGCACCCCAGCACTTGCCCGCTGCGGGCCTGGCTCTGCCCTCTTCAAATGCTGCTGCTCTGGCGCCTCAGAAAGGACTCTCACGCCCTGTCTCCACCTTAAGAGGGCCTCCTGGGTACCGTGATCATATTTCCCAACCCAAGCGTCAGGACCTGGGGTCTCCCGACTGGACAGTGCTCACACGGAAGCACCCACGCATGTGGATGGCGTTCTGAGCCACACGCTCCCTCCCCTGGGAAGAGGATGTTGATAAGCTGGTTCAGAGTAAGCGCTCTGAGCCAGGCTAGACCACGGCCTGGGGAAAACTAGCGATGCTCGGCCGAGAGGCACCCGCATCTGACACGAACCAGTGTCCCTGGTGTTGGCGACCGGCTCTGTATGTGGTTTCACTCTTCTCAGGCAGACTGCTCGGTTTTGGGGACTGTCCTTCTCTGACGTGTCTGAACTAAGCTTAGCTAGTTTGAAATTTAATGTGTCCCGCACACGAATCCTCCCTGGGAAGTCTTGACAGGGACTCCCCTGGCGGTCCGGTGGTGTTTTCACTGCCAGGGCCCAGGTTCGATCCCTGGTCGGGGAACTAAGATCCCAGAAGTGGCACAGAGTGGTCAAAAAAAACAAAGAAAATCTTGGCAGATGCTTTCACCTGGCCTTTCAAAGGGGAATCACGGTGCTGAGGGAGCACTTTCTGGATTCAGTTTCTCTCCCCATGTGGAGAGAGAGGCAGGTTCAGGGAAATGACATGGCCAGAGCCACCTATAGGAATCATGGACGTGACAGCCAGTGGACACACGTGACAGCCAGTGAACACACACCTGACTGGGGGAACTGGATACGTGACAGCCAGCGGACACACATGTGACAGCCGGCGGACACACAACTGACTGGGGGAGTGGACACGTGACAGCCGACTGACACACACATGTGACAGCTGGTGGACAGATACCTGACTGGGGGAATGGGACACGTGACAGCTGGCGGACACACATGTGACAGCCAGCGGACACACATGACAGCCAGCAAACACACCTGACTGGGGGAATGAACATGTGACAGCCAGTGGATGCACCTGACTGGGGGAGTGGACACATGACAGCCGGCGGACACACACGTGACAGCCAGAGGACACACCTGACTGGGGGAGTGGACATGTGACAGTCAGGACACACTGACCGGGGGAACTGGCACGACCGCCAGGCGTCACTGTGCAGATCAGGTCGGGCTGGCGTCCTCTGCAGCAGAGGAAACCAGCAGGACACTGAAGCACTGGTGCGGCTGTGACGGAGAACAGCGTGGAGGGGCCTCCATGTGGGCCGGCGATCCCCCTTCTGGGGACACAGCCGCAGGGAACAAGCTCGCTGTTCCCAGCAGACAGCCGAACCCCACACTCGCGGTCGGCTGTTCACAACCACCATGACATGGAGACAACCTGAGTGTCCACTGACCGATGAGTGGATGAAGATGATGTCCTATCTGTATCTACGTGGGTGTGTGTGTACACACATGTACAGATATAGGTACACATCACAAACACTTATAGAATGAAGTATTCCACAATGAGAAAGAAGGAAGTCCTGCCATTTGTGACAACATGGACACTGTGCTGAGTGAAATCAGCCAGAGAAAGACAAATGCTGTGTGATCTCACTCACACGTAAAATCCAGAAAAGCCCTGACTTAAAACGGGCAAACAACAGGGTCCTACGGAGCAGCACAGGGGGCTCTGCCCAGGGTCACGTGGCCGCCGGAGGAGAGGGGCGCTCGGGGGAGAGTGGCCACATGCGTGTGTGGCTGCCCTTTACTGTGCGCCTGAAACTGTCACAGCATTTCTTACTAACTGGCTATACTCCAAACAAAATAAAAAGGTCTCGAAAAGCCAAGCTCCTGGAAACAGAGTGGCCTGGTGGCTGCCGGGGTGGGGGGGCGGCTGGTGAGGCAGTCGGGCACGCAGCTGCGGTAGTGGGGTGTGGGGGTGAACGTGCAGCGCAGTGACCGCGCCTGGAGGTACTGTGCTGCGTACTTGGGAGGCGCGCAGGAAGGAGATCCGGAAGTTCTCACTGCACACACAGAGGAGGCTGACTGCGAGGTCATGGACGTTTTAACCTGCCTGCCCGCAGTAATCGTTTACAGCATCTAACACATGAAGTCACCGTGCTCTGCACCTTGAACTCACACAGAAGATGTCAATTATATCTCAGGAAAGCTGGATTAAAAAGCCATTGAATGCCATGTAAATAAAATTTTAGTGGTCCAGTGCACAAACCCGGATTAAAAAAGAAAAAAATAAAGCGCTCCTGCACGTCTCTGGATGAACTCAGTAAAGCGGCCAAATGTGGTCCTGACTGAGTGTGTAATTTTGGATCCTGGTGGGGAAAGAGGGCCCCTTCCCTGCTGTAGGTTCAAGTCCTTGTTTGAAGAGCAATTTTCCGGGGCACCTGGACAAACTGCGTCACCTCTCTGGGCCCTGGTCCTCCCCTCTGGACAGCTCCCCGCCTAGTGACCCCGACATCTCTGTGGGCCCTAGAGCGGCTCCCCCCAGGGCACCATCTGTGAGTCTAGGAGGCACTCGGGCTCGGAGCTGGAGAACCTGCTTTCCCAGTGGGAACGCCCTGGACAGCGTGCTCGCCCTGGGAGGGACACCTGGCTGCTCAAACTTGGCAGCCCGTCCTTGCTCCACCAGCAGGACCAGCGAGCCACAGCTCGCAAGAGCCATAGGCCGGCCCTGCCCGCCTCACCTCCCCGGGCCCTACTCTGGCTCCTGCCTGATGGGTTCACCTCCTGCCTCCAGCCAGGCGAGCAGCCCAGAGAGGCGCTGCATCATGGCGACCTGGCCCAGGGCCCACGGACCGCAGCCTTCTCGTGGGATAAACCCACATTTTCCCCCTCTCAGTATGCCTTCCTCCACCCTCTCCACGTCCCACGCGTGTCAGCCACTCTGCTCTCCTTTCTCTTCTCTGAACTCGCCAGGCTGGGGGCAGGCTGAGGGCCTTAGCACTCGCCACTCTTTCAGCTTGCAAGGCCGCCCCCACACTCTTCAGGGTGGGCTCCCCTCATCCGTGTCCACTCAAACATTGCCTCTGAGAAGCCCCCTCCCTGAAGCCCTTCTGTGCCCTGCACTACCCACCCCGGGACCCTCGCTGTCTTCCCCCGAGCACCTCTAGGAATGCAGGCTTGTCTTGTTTGTGGGTCTTTGCACACGGAGACGAGCTCTGTGCAGGCAGGGACCTCAGGCCCGGCCAAGGAGCTGGCTGACTCAGGCCCCCCACAAGCCCTGGCTGACACCGGGGCACCCCTGTCTGAGCACCCACGTGTCCCCGCCGCTCCCGTGGGGCCGGCCTGAGTGCTCGGAGCGCTCTCTTGGTTGACTCGGCCAGACCAGGACCAAGCTCCGCCTGCTCTGGGTGGTTCCCCTTCGAGTTGTGATGGACGGTGGAGACACTCCTCAGTGTGGGCTCTAGAAGCCTGCACCTTCAGGCCACACTTGGCCCGTGGTTACCATGTGATTGCCTGAGTTTTTTTTTGAGCGACCTGTTGCAAACAACTCATCCTGTTATCACGTCAGCTTTTGGTTTGGGAAACATGGTCAGCATCTCTCTGGGAAGCCGCAGAGGAAGGGGAGAAGGTGCGGTGTGGGGCCAGCCCCGGGACTGTGGGCCGCAGGACGCAGTGAGGGCTGGTGAGGAGGGACTTCCCGCGTGCGGCTGCTGTCCACACACACGACCGCCCTGCGGGGGGTGAGCAGACCTCTGCGCGGGGTGGAGCGGGCAGTGGAGGCTGCAGAGGACCCCTGGCGAGCCTGCTGTCCCGGCTGGCAAGCCCAGAGCTGGGACGGCACCTCCGTAGCCCTGCACAGTCTCTCTGGATAGTCCGGCCCCCTGGGCCTCAGGCCCCCCATCAACGAGGGTGAGGAGGAGCCGGCCTACCCCGTCCCTCACGGAGCACAGCCCACCCTCTCCCAGAGGCAGGTGTTAGACGACAACGCGGCAGGGGCCGGGGTGTTAGTCACGGGAGGGGACAGAGGAGGCCCCAGAGACGGGCGGTTCGGTACCTAGAGTGAGGCTGTGACTGCAGGGGGCTCTTAGCTTCGGGGCTCTTGGCCACAGATGGGGTTCTACGAAGTGGGCGGAATGGAGCAGAGGTGAGTTGGTGCCGAGGCCTGCCTGGGCCCCCGACCCGGGTGTGGCGCGGGCTTCTGGGGCGGCTCACCTGGACAGCAAGGAGGACACGGGCTTCTCCGCTGAGCCGCTCCGCTCCCAGGGCTTCCGGCTGGCCTCTGTCGGTTCATGGCACGGACGAAGCGCCTCAGGGCTGGGAGCGCGCCCGTGGCCCCGCGCCCCGCAGCATCCCAGGCAGACGGCCCCGCCCCGGCTCCCGTGGCCCAGGCCGCCCTTGCAGGCCTGGCACCTGCATCTCCCCAACTCAGGTCGGGAGCCCCTGCTCCCGCTACTTGGTTGACCTGGTTTCAAGTCCTCTCCCCATGGCTAGGGCTTTCCTGGGAATGAGTGCCAGCTGGGCAGCAGAGCTCTGAACCAGGACCTGCAGCAGTAACCTGTGCCTCCAGCAGTGGGCCGGGCCCGGCACAGGAATCCTCTCGCCTGCACCCTCCGCGCAGCTCACACCTGCATTGCGGGCCAGCGTCCCGGCTGTCCCCGGGCTCCGTGGCTTTCCCCGTACACTGCTGGCTGGCTCTTTCCCAACCTGGCCTTGGAAATTGATTTGTCTTTCCTTTCTCAAGTGCTCTTTAACTGCACTTCACTTTACTACAAGAGGGCCACTGAACTGAATGCACTCCCTGACTTGGCAGGATGAGCAGAGAGGCAGAAGGGAAAGATCCCAGGCGCTGCAGGGGCCGGCCGCTCTGAGCTGAGCCTGGAGGCCGCGGGCTGACGCTCGCTGGGCCTGCAGGGCAGACCTGGGAGCGGGACCACACCCGAGCTCCAGGCGCACCACTTACACGCACTGAGCTTCTAACTGGAAACACGCACCCCCTCCACTGGGACATGAGGCGTTCACACGGTCACTCACCAAGAATTGTGCCACTGCCTGAGGCGAGGCCATGGACCCCAGCCTCACAGGGAGTCCGACAAGCCAGCAGAGGGGCAGGGCGTGAGGCCCAGGTGGCCGCAGAGCCGTGCCCCAGCGAGCTGCCAACAGCGGGCCTGAGCCTCCCGCCACTGGCTCCCCCGCAGTGAGCTCGGGAGCACAGGCCTGGCTCAGAGCAGACCCTGAGATGTTTGTTGAATGACTGAGGGATCAACCGCAGTGGCATCTTCCCACCACAGAGCCTGGAGGCGCTCTTCTGACCACACGCCTGTCCCAGAGCTCGGACCAGGGTAAGTTAAGGGCCCTCTGCTTTGCAGGCCTCGTCTGGCTGACTGCTCAGTGGGCAAGGCTCCCTGGTGGTGATCGTAACATCCTGGCGTTTTGCAAGGAGCAGGACTGCGGCATTTACATGCTCCTCTTCAGAGGAGGGCCCAAGGCCAGGAAGCTGAGCCTCCAGGCGCATCTCTCCCACCCCTTGTAGGTGCAGGCAGGCCTGCTGGGGAACCAGCCAGATGTGGTACTCTCTCCTCCAGGGTGCCCTGCTTGGGCTCAGGCTCAGACTGCAGGCGGCCACTGATGGGGGTCAGGGGGGCTTCCGTGCAAGATGGCAGGGCACCCCACCAGCTCAGCCTCTCTGCTCATCTGCCAAGTGAGGCCATGGGGGTCAGATCGCCTTTCTGTGAGAGCCCCTCCCACTCTAAGACCCCACGCCTGGTGCAGGAAGGGTGGGACCCCCTACCTGATGAGCTGGGGGGCTGCTGACTGGCTGCTCGGGTCCCCGGAGATGGAGAGGTGCTGGGCTCTTCCTGAAACGGAAGAGAAAGGCTCTGTTGTCAATCTGGTTAGGAAGGCCGGCTGGGTGGGGACCTTCGGGCCAGGTCATCTAGGAGACCTCAGTTTTCCAAATTATCCAGTGAACCAGTGTTACTTTCACAGTGAGACAACCACTGTGCTTCACTAATGAAGACTCCAGGTAGTGCAGGGAGGTGGTCCACCCCATGGCAGTCAGGGAAGGAAAAGACTGCAGGGAGACACAGCGGACGAGAGTCAGGACAACTGCTCACCGCCGGTCCCCACACCGAGCACCGACCTGGCAACTGTCAGGAACCCCCCACCCTGTATTTGTGGGGTGTATGAATGAATTCTTGGAGTCGCTGATTCAGAGGCAGGGTGGTCTCAGGGGCTGTGGGTCTCAGGAAGATCTCCCAAGGCCTCTTGTTGTGAGAGAGAGTACAGTTAATGAAATTATGGAAATCAACACGTGTGCCTGGGGACCAGGACCCAAAGGAAACAGGCGAGAGTGGGAGACATTACAGGTGAAATTAGAGTAATTGAAGAAAAGTCAGAAAAAATTTTAACGTCATCCTATTATTTTAAAAATAACTAGTGAGACTGCTCCCTCTATAAAGGGAAGTTCGGCCCCAGTTCCAAGCTGGGAAGAGCACCCCCAGCCCCTGCAGGCGCCTCCACTAGCCCGTCTCACAGCCCGTGAGGCTGCCTGGTGCCCGGGGGGCTGTGCTCTTCATGCCTGGGACACATCGTTAGAGCCCCATGGCCAGCAAGGGGCAGTAGCCCCGCCCAAGCCACCTGACTCCACATTCGGGGTGCTTTCCTTCTTTAAACCTTGTGCACGTTCAGGGGAGAAGATCTGGAAAACACTGAACAGTGAAGAAATGAAAACGCCAGGGACCCCCTGGAGGTCCAGTAGTTAGGACGGACCGCTTTCACTGCTGAGCGCCCAGGTTCGATCCCTGGCTGGGGAACTAGGATCCCCAATCTGTGCAGGACGGCCAAAAAGAAAAAAGAAAAAAGAAAAGCCAGCTGCCAGTGTCCCTGGCCACACTGCACTCGCTCTGCTGTGTGGGACTGTCTCGGCCCTGGAAGAGGCGTCCCAACCACATGCGACCAAGATGTGGGACCAAGGCAAATGGAACTCGCAGTGGCCTGGAGGCCTATAGAAGAAGGGGAGTCAGAGAAGGAAAACTCTACCTTTGGGGTCAAAGATTTCTCCTGGGTCCCTAGGATTTGAAACCCATTCTTTCCTGGTGGCTCAGACGGTAAAGAATCTGCCTACAATGCCAGAGACCTAGGTTCAGTTCCTGGCTTGGGACGATCTCCTGGAGAAGGGAATGGCAACCCACTCCAGTATTCTCGCCTGGAAAATCCCATGGACAGAGGAGCCTGGCGGGCTACAGTCCGTGGGGTCACAAAGAGTCAGAGACGACTGAGTGCTCCCACTCCTTTTCTTCCGAGAGCCCAGGGAGCTGGGGCTGGTGGTGCTGGCTGAACCAGCCACGGTCTCTGGAGAACCGTGACTACCCCCAGGCTCCCAGCCACACAGGCCTCTGCACTTGGAGACGGTCAGGCAGAGTCAGCTGGATGGACTCCATACTTGGTGCAAGGCATGCGGACAGTGGAATATGCACGCCTGGTCCTCGCAGGGCTCACAATCCAGCAGCAAAGAGTGAGTTAACGAGATAAGTGTGTGTGCTGAAAGCCGAGCAGAAGCACGGCAGGGCCTGGTGTGTCCACACGGCACGGGAAGCCGGGGCAGGCTGGCGGTGGGTGCACTTACTGTTTGGCTTTCGTCTTCCTTCTTGTCAGCCGGCTTGTCTGTCTGGGAGGCTGCTTTTCTCCTAACACAGGAGGAAGAAGACATGCCATCAGTCCTGGAGGTTTCCACACTGACCGGACGCCTCTTCTGTGTGGACGTGGCTTGGTCCTCAGAGGCCCCTTGCTGGGGTCTAACCTGGTTCGTGTGAAGGAGACAGCTTGTCCAGGCACCTATCTGGCCTGGGGTGATGCCTGAGCGAGTGTCCAGGCCTTCTGTGCTGGCCCCAGGACTCTAGACGCCAAACTGGTCTGGCGGGGGGCGTGGGCACACTTGCATCTCTGTCTACAGCACCCGAAGGACAGAAGTTGGTCCACACCCCATCCAGGTCAGAAGAGCTGGGTGACAGCTATGGCCCCAGAACACCCAGGCCTGGCCGTGAGGGGTAGGAGAACCCCGCAGGTCAGTCTGCAGTCTGCGGGAGGAGGAAGCCTGCCGTCACCCTGAAGTCCCTCTGCCTTGGAGCCCAGCAGCCACGCGCTCCCAGCCTGGATGCTGCGAAGAGCTGCTCAGGAAGGAGAGGCTCCGACAGACGCCTCTGGTCACGACAGCACCCGCCTGGGGCTGAGGCCCTGCTCAAACACCCTGAAAACTCACTGCTCTCCGCTGGCCGCACTGGGCACTGACATCTGGCTAGTTCTCAAATCCACACGCAGCAGCCTCTCTGAAGCTGCCAGAACACACAGTGCTCCAGAGCTCACAAGTGAGCTGCCCATCACGGGGGAAGCCAGCCTGATGGGGTGACGGCCACCAGCGGGCTGTCCCCGTTGAGGGACCAGCCCACGCTGCAGCCTCCTCAGTCACACGGCGGCCCATTCTTCATCTGCTCACCCCGGGAAGGACGGGTCCTCCTAGAGACCCGGGAATCGTTCCCGACGTCTTCCTCCCGCCAGCGTGCCCGCTCAGTCCTGCCTCTGCATTTGTGTCTGGGCTGGCTGTCCCGTCTTTATTTCCAGTGCTGGGTGCAAGCACCCCGGCTCCTCCCTGGTCTGCCCC
Source organism: Cervus elaphus (assembly GCF_910594005.1). Classification (NCBI taxonomy): domain Eukaryota; kingdom Metazoa; phylum Chordata; class Mammalia; order Artiodactyla; family Cervidae; genus Cervus; species Cervus elaphus. The sequence continues at coordinate 66,754,323 of NC_057827.1, read as the reverse complement.
TGTGCCCGTCCAGAGCCAGCGTTTGGTCTTCTAAGAAAACAGCGGACCAGGCCCCTCCAGTCCCGTGGAGGTTTCCTGCGCCGCGCACCTGTGGACAAGATGCAAGATGCCCCCGCCTGGGAAAGGCTGTGGGGTGGCCCTCGGAGGGAGGAGGCAGCAGCTCCGCCAGGTCCTCCGTTCAAAGAACAGCCTGCGAGCTCCTTGCTGGTTGTGTGGGGTGTGTGTTCTCTGTGGGCCCGGCTCTGCCGCCAGCACCTGGCGTCTCCCTGGCTCCCGGAACACTGGCCTTTTCCTGTTCTGAGAAACTTCCTCTCCGTTTGGTCTAAACCATCAAGGCCAAGCTGTTACTGTGAAGGCACTGGTGCTGGGCTTGGGGAGAGTGTGCATATTTTGTTTTTAAAGAAAATCTTCTATTTTTAACATGAGGCCCCCCTGGAATGGAGTCCAACCTGCCTGCATGACGAGGCTGCTTTTCTTGGACAGCAAGGAGCATGCTGGAGGCGAGGCCCGCTCCCAGTCCTCCGGCACCCGGGTGAGCCAGGGCACAGGACCCCATCAGCATACCCCTGCTGCCACCCCATGTCCACAAGTACGGCCCGAGCTCTGTGATCTCTCCCAGAGGGAGCTGACTGACCGCTCCACCTGCTAGGGATGCAGCTGGGGACCAACCAAGCGCCGTGGCGACAGGCTGATCACCCTGGGTGAACCGGAGCCGCAGGCGCTGGTGCGGATGGGAGTGGAGGCCCGATCCCCGGAGCCGACCAGGACATGGGGCCACTGCTGCTCTGTCTCTGGGGGGACATCCTCGGGGCTCCGGCCACCCGGTCACTCCTCCTGGGGCCTCTGTAACCTCCCCATAGGATGGGCCCCATCATCACCCATTCCCCAGGGGGAACAGTTCTCTTTTTCCCGGAGAATTCAACTCTGAAATTATCTCCAAATTTCTCTTCGCTCAGGACAAGGCTGAGACACGGCAGATACTTTGAGACGAACACTTGTTTGACTGAAATGAGGCACGTTTTAGACTTGAGAGGACTCCTTTTGGCTCGATGTCTCAGACTGACCCCCGGAGAAGGGAAACCTGACTGATAGTCCCCCTGCCCGGCTGAAGCCAGGGGATGGTGGTTGCTGGTTGGGGAGGGTGGTACTGCACCCCCCTACCCCTCTGGGCCGGGAACTGGGAGCAGGAGCTCCCCACAAGCAGCTGAGCTGGCCGCGGTCAGTCAACACACCCACCTCTTGGCCAGCAGCTTGTTCATCTCTTCCATGAGGCCTCCTCCACCACCCCCACTGCTGGCCCGGTTGGCGTCAGACTTTGAGGGCCCGCTGGGACTGGAGCCTCCGGACGCATCTTCTGGCTAAGGGGAGAGGATGCTTCAGGCCAGTGACTTGAGGGAAAAGGGGCTGGGTGTGACGGTAGAGCTGGAAGAGGCCAGGCCAGGCCCTTCCCCAACCCCACCCGCTGGTGTCAAAGTCAAGAGTCCGGAGGGAGCCGTCGACTGGAGGTCACTGTTCACAGACATGCCCCAGGTCCACTGGCTCACGGTCAGCGGCCTTGACGAGGGCGGGTGTGATCTGAGGGGCAAGGGGGCATGACAGTGAATCAGAGGTGCCCTTTAGCCCACAAACACACACGGCCTTCTTCCAGAAGCTCCACCTGCCAGGACACTGGGGACGGCTGGGGAGGACCAGCTGAGCCCGAGGAAGCTGACAGACTTAAACTCAGGAGACCCAGGGCCTGAGTCCACGCTGCAGCTGCTGGCCTGCGTGCTCGGGACAAGCTGCTCACATGCCCAGCCCTCGGTTTCCTCCTAAGGGGGGCGGCAGCTCCGCCTCACGCAGCGCCGCCCCAGTTCTCCTGGTAACCGGGGAACCAGGGTTGGGGAGGGTGGTGATGCGCCCCCTGGTAGGGAAGGGCCCCCTAGCCTCATCCTCCCCCGCCCGCCCCCAGGGGCCCGCGACGCTCACCCGCTGCACTCGTCTCAGCTTGGCCCCAGCCAGGGCGGCGGCCAGGCCGGACACGGAGCTCTCATCGTGGCTGGCGCCCTGGGCTCCTCCGGCCGGCAGTGGGGGCGGGGGCGGGGGGGTGGCCCCCGTGGGTGGTGGTGGGACGGGGGGTGGGGGTGGGGGTGGAGGGCCGCTGCACGAGAGGGGGGCGCTGGCCGCAGAGGAGGGGTGCCCCGGCGGGAGGCTGGGTCCTGAAACACAGCGGTGGGCTCGGTGAGTGCCTAGGCCCCGCGGGAGCCTCTCGGGGAGCTCCTCGGCGGATGAGGAACGGCCCAGGGTCACTCTTCCAGGAAGCCCCTCAGGAGGCACTTGCTACTGTCCCGGTCCCTGCCGACACCTGGGGCCTGGCGGGACCCAGTGACACATACTGGCTTCGTGCCCCCGAGCTCCACTGCCTTCCTGCCACTCAGCGGTGGTCTTCCCGGGGAGAGGAAGCCCTCTGGTGCACAAATGGCATCTGTCTCCTCCTCTGCTCCTTCTCAGCACTGAGCACCCGCCAGGCACTGGCAGACCTCAGCCCCCGAGATGCAATGGTGGCCACCCCCTTGGCCTTGGGGGACGGCGGCAGGGCCGACAGGGGCGCGTGTCCAGGAGCAGCGCCGCGTGCTGGGCAGTCCCGCCCCACCCCCCGTCTGGGTCTCTGCTGCCTGCCCGGCCCTGTGCAGGGCGCTGGGGACCAGTGGCCACAGGCTCCGTGCTCTTGGAGCTCATGGCCTGGTGGGGAGCAGTGAGTCAATCACACGGACGACTGCACATCTGTCACCGCGGAGGGTGACAAGTGCCAGAAAGAGCAGACGCACAGTGCCACCTGGCCTGTGAGGAGGGGCTCCGGCCGGCTGGAAGCCTGCAGGAGGCTTCCTCAGGGAAGGAAGAACTACGCTGGGACAGGAGTGAAGCCTGGTGAAGGGGGCACGGGCGCGAGGGAGGTGGCGGCCCCGGAGGAAGTGAAGGAGCCGCAGGAGGGGCGCTCGCGGGGTGCTGGGCCTGCAGGGACCAGGCCTGCGCACCTGGAGGCCAGGCAGGGAGCCCAGGTCGCTCAGAGTGATGGGGAAGAGCTGCCACGGCGACAGGGTCAGATCCGAGTTAGAAATGCGGGGTGTGGCTGGCACCCTCCGAGGCCCGTGCGCCCAGCAGCAGGTCGCCGAGTGCCCAGTGTGTCCCAGGCACCATCCAGGGCAGGGACGGCCCCCGCAGGGGCGGGACGCTCTCACCTGTGGCCGAGGTTCTTCTCTCGAGAGACTCCTGTCGCTGTTGGTGCTGCTGCTGCTCCATCACTTGTCTGGGAAGCAACCACAGAGGAGTGAGAACAAGTCTGTGTCAGAGCCCGGGCTGCAGAGTCAGGCTTCCCCGCGGCCCCCCGGGCTCAGCAGTGAGCCCGCCTCGTCCCTCCCTGGGCTCCCGCTGCCAGGCCTGCTGTCCCCGTTTCCACAGGCCGAGCTGTGGCCAGTCCAGGCCCCCACCCAGGGCAGCGCCGGCAGCCCCTCACGAGGGCTCACCACCTAGCCGAGTGACCAAGCGTCCCCCGGGCTGGACGAGCTTGCCTGCTGTTCAGGGGCTGACGGGCTCCGCAGACACGACCTCAGGGCCACCCACGCCCACTGCACCTGGCTGAGCTCATGAAGCCAGTGGGAGGCTGTGTGGCCGTGCCGGGTGACCCCGGCAGGGACAACCTCCTGGCTCCTCGCAGGAGGGCCCTGGGTTGCTCTTCAAGGCCGGGTGAGTGAAGACACGGGCCCAGGGGCACGTGCACAGAACCCGGGCTGCGACGCTGGTGCGGGAGGGGCTCAGGGGTCACGGGGGCTGCCGACGCTGAAGCCTGTCTCGGGGCGCGGGGCCTGGGCCGCTCTGAGGGCTACTTTGCTCCCAGGCAGGAGGTGGGAGGGCGCCCGCAGAGGGAGAGGCCGCGGCCGTGCGTCTGCACCACAGGCTCCCAGTGCTCTGGTGTTGGGCTGGCTGCTCAGGGTGTGCGTGGCAGGGAATAAGCACGCGGGGCTGCCAGCGCTTTCACCTTGGAGGAAGGACAAGGGACACGCGGGGCTCACTGCACGGCCACTGAGGAGCAGAGCGCTTTCGGGCCCCCACTCTGGGAGTCACGGGTTTGTGATCACGGGTGGGCTTTTTCCCTTTCCTGGGCCTAGATGCCTCTCCATAAATAAGAACACGTGTCATGGGTTCTTGGAAGGACTGTGCCCGGTATCTAAAAAATACTGAAAAAGGCCCTTCTGACACTAAAGATGTTTGGAAAGCTCCCAGCAGCATCTGCATTAAGCTTCTCCATCCAAACTGCCAAAACATCACCCCCAACTCCAGCCTCTCCAGCATGATCCACGTGCCCAGAAACCCTCCACGAGAGGAATCGGCCTTCTGTGGACGCAGGATGCTGGTGGTGAGAAGACAGGACGGCTCCGTGCTGGGCTCACTGCGTCCCTCGTGGGCACCACGCAACCCCTCTCCAGGCCTCCCTCCATCCTGACCAGCAGGTCCCTGCTCTGGAGTCTGATGCCTGTGGTTCACAGACTGACCTCGGGGGTCACTTGGCCTGGGGACGCCGACTGCAGACAAAAGTGAACCGCGCTCTGCGGCCAGCAGCCCTGGACGCTGGCCTTGGTGGTGGTGCTTCTCCAGCTCTTAGGGCCCAACAGCAGGGTCTGTGTGGGACCCCCGTCCCTCAAGGAGGGGTCTGGGAGCCGGCAGAGGGCTGGGCCGGGCCAGTCCTGGTGCTGCTCCTAGCTGCTGCTTCCTCTCTATTCTCCCACCTTCAGTGGCTCATGTGAGAAACAGCACAGGTAACGATAACCCCGACGGCTCGCGGGAGCGTTAAAGCGAGACAACGTGTGCCTAGTACGCCACATGGCATCCTGAGAGGCTAGGAATGAATGAATAGGAGCCTTTCTGACCTGAGTCCAGGAAGCATACACCCACCTTTCCCTTGCTAACACTGCTACCTGCAGTCAGGAGACTGAGGCCCAGGGTCACAGAGTCCACCGTAGGGGACAGGGCACTCACGGCAGGGGGCAGACTCGAGGCGAGGACCCTGAGAGCCTCAGCCAGGGGCGGGCCTCCCAGCCCTGACCTCGGGCTCTGCCTGAGCCTGGCCACAGGCCGGGAGCCAGGCGCTCTTCCGCTCCCCTGGAGAGGATACGGCCCAAGCCTGCCTCCCAGCACGGCTACACAGGGCCAGGGTGCCAGGCCCTCAGAGACGCAGAGCCCCTGCCCAGCAGGGCGGGCCCACGCCCTGGCCCTGCTCTCCTGGCACAGGGACTAGGGAGGCGGCTCCTCCTCAGACACCGCGACGTCTCCTGTAACTTCAGGACAACAGCACTGACCGTTCCTTCCAGACATTCTAGACGCACCCTGGAGGGGGCGGGGGGACGGGTCACCCTACCCCACAGGAGCAGCCTCCTCCGCGGGCTAGCCCCACGAGGACGAGGACACGGCCCTGGCCTGGCCACCCAAGGGCGGCTGCAGCCCAGAGTGCCCTCGCGGCCTCTGTCTGCTTTAACCCCTGCTGCGGGGGCCGTGCGGGGCACCCGCCAAGGCATCCAATGAGAGACCAGGGCTCACAAGGCCTCCAGACAGACAGACACGAGATGGGGGCCTAGGACGGGCTCAGTCAGACTGGCCCGGCGGGTCGCGTGCAGCCCAGGCCACATCCCAGGTTCCCGGACGATGACCTCCTAATACACCTGGGAGGGTGTTCAGTAAGTGAACGGGCCGGGACTCCTCCAGGCTGACGGTGAGGCTACAGAGTCAGCGGTGCCCCCGCGCTGTGAAACCACACGCTCGTCATCACTGGCAAAGTGGCAACAAACTGCCGCCTCTTCCTCTCTGGTCAGGCCTGTTCTCCCGCCCCCCCCGCCCCCACCGGGTGTGGCCTCACGCCGGCCCTGCTGCGGGGTTACCTTCTCTGGATGTCCATCTCGTCGGGAGAGGGGCCATTCTGCACCTGACGCTGGCTGGAGGGGCCTGTGGGCAAGAGAAGCACAAGGGCGCAGAGGTTAACGGGCAGAGGACCCCAGGGCCTGCCCCGCCCCCGCCCCCTGGCCCCCAGGAGACGGTTTCACGGCTGGCTCTCAGCCTCGCAGAGCCCGGGCCCACCCCACCCTCCCATCAGTGCCCTGCCCCTTTCTTGTGGCTCTTACCGTGGAGCCACTTCACAGGGTCCAAGCTCACCCTTGCTCGTGCTGACCCCCCTTCCCTTCCCCTCACACGGCACCTGCGGCTGTCACTCTGCTCTCAATCCCCTAACCTCGAACTCCAGTCCCTCCACTTCTCACAGAGCTGTTATAACCTGGAATTGCCAACCCAGTGGGTCCATTTTATTCCGCCTTGTGAGCAGGGGAGCAGCCTTCCAACAGGAAGAGTCGGGATGGGGATTTCAGCCTGTGCCCCTTCCCGTGACGTGACGCCCTCCTGCCTGCATCCAGGAGCCTGGAGGTGTGGTGAGGGCAGGTGACAGGGTGGCAGAGGACGACCGAGCGCTGTGGAGCCTTCTGGGCCGCGCTCCTGCCCTTGACCCTGAAAGTAGGCCTGGAGCAGGCAAGGGCTGCCGCGTGTGCCTTATGTCCAGACAGGGGCTGCTACTGTGTTACGCTTACAAGAAAATCAGGCTTTGGCTCCAATCTGAGAAAGAGCCGATTGTTCGTTCTCTCGGCCAGCTCAGGTGTCACTGGGGAACTGCAGACAGTCACGGCAGCGGGGGAGGGACCGGGGCAAGCTGGCCTCACGCCTAGCTGCCGAGATGGGGAAGGGGAGTCATCTCCACTCCAGGATGAGCGGCCAGCAACGCTCAAGAGCGAGACAAAATCCACGATGGGCAGAAGGCCTGCCCCACAAGGTGCTTCAAGCAGCTGGGAGGTGAGCCGCGTGTCCCCTGGAGCAGGGCATGGCAGGACACGGGGTAACAGAATCTCCAAGCTGAAACAGGTCACCTGCTGCCCCACACCGGAGCCCTTGGTGCCTCCAGGCCGCTCTCCCGGCAATGGAGGCGTGACCTCCCGAGGGAGAGGGTTCCTTCTGACAAGGAGGTCCCAACCTACCCAAACCCATGAAGGCTGACTTCCACCCCTAGGGGTGATAATACGGGTGGAATCTTGTTCTGTTTTTCTATACTTGACAGCCCGTTCTGTGCTGGAAGCTTGCTTCCATGCTTGGCAATGCCCAGCCCTAGGCCCTGCTACGGGCTTCGGTCAAGTTTTCTGCGAGCCTTGTCCACCGCTTCCTGGCCCCTGTGTGGGTGCTTCGGAGGGTCCAGGTGGAGGGCAGTGGGCCAGCTGCCTCACGGCAGGAACATTCCTCCCTGGGAGACGCTGCCCTGCTGGGCACCCACTGCTGCACTCGGTCGAGCAGGAGAGGAGATGTCTGCGGGCTCTTTACAAGGTGACTACACACACATGTACATCTGGTGGCACGCGAGAGGAGTGAGAGAGACACTAGTTTTCTTTCCCTGTCTTTAAACACCCTTTTCCTGCTCTATTTATTCAACATACAATAATTTCGCTTGTTTTAAAAACTGGTTTGTCCGTCAATATGTTCAGTATAGGTGTTGGAAAATTTCTTAAAGATTAAAGAAAAACAGTTCCCAATTAAAAAAAATCTACGGTGGAGGAGAGGTCTTTTTCTCTCTCCTATTCCATGAGGCCCAGGCCTGAGGGCTCCTCCCCTCCTTGTTCTCAGGAAACCAGAGCCAGAATATGAGAACAGTGCTTTACTGTGGCGTCAGGCACTTTTCTTAATTTAATTTACATTTACTTTAATTCTCACAACCCCACCAGACAGTTCCCAGGAAGACCTGTAACAGGTGCGGGAACGGCCCAGAAAAGGCTAAGGGACACAGCTGTCAGCAGCAGAACCTGCCTCAGTCTCCCTGGGAAACGCCACTTCCTTTCCTAAGTTCAGCTGCAGCGCGTGTCGACTGAGACGGGGCTCAAGGATGAGGCGTGCAGGGGCAGCCTGGCCGGAAGGGCCCTGGGTGAGGGCTGCAGCCCTCGGACAGCGCCCGGGCTCTGCCTGGCGTCCACGTGGCGGGCAGGGCTGCCCGCTCAGCCCGACGTTTGGGGATCAGGCCCGACACCCGCACTCCTGCCGAGCCTGGATCTTCCCTCTCCTGGCTGAGCCCGTGCTCTGGAGCCCCCGCCTGGCTGGGCTGGGCCCGCCACGCCAGGACCCCGGCTGGCAGCAAGCTGCCATGGAGGTTTGGGGCATGCACCCCTCGCTCTGCCTGCTGGCCTGGCCTGCCTCCTGACGCCCTCAGCTGGCCAGCCCGGTTCTCCTGGGTAGGGAGGGCTGAGCAGAGCCCCCGCTGCTCCCGGGGGCCTCTGGCATCTCACGGCGACACGGCTGGGCCTTCAGACACTACGGAGCAGGGAACGATGACTCTGGTTGCGTAAGGCCTTCGTTCCTCTTGACCACAGAACACGTAGGTTGGTTTTGAGCTGTGAGGGTCCTTCGCATTAGGATGCACAGGCCCTCTGTCTCAGGGGGAGGGGTCTGTCCAGGGTCACACAGGGTGTCTCTCCATCCTATGGGTCAGTTCCACTTGCTGGCCACGTGCCCCGCGGCAGAGGCGCGAGGAGGGGGAGGAGGCGCTGCCCTCCAGGAGGTCTAGGGCCCTTGGGACACTCGGGCAGAGCCTGTCCATGGTGCTTCCTGAAGTCTCAGTGTGGGGGTGCTTGGTGGCTATCACCACTCCCGTCTGTCCAGGGCCCCATGTCATCTCCCGGTGGTGCGCTTAGAAGCCAAGGTGGAGGCCCGGGTGAGTCTCCCTCGCCCCAGAGCCGTCTCAGGCCAGCCGTGCCCCTGCCTCTGGGATCCAGGTGGGGACACTCCCCCCGCCATCCCGTCTCCGCAGATCCCCACAGGGTCCACCCGCCTCTCCCTCCCCGCGTGGCTGCCTCAGCACCTCTCCAGGACCCTTGCCGTCATCAACCGAGGGGCCCTCAGCCTCCACCCTCTTCCCTTTCTCCATATTTGTCTTCCACCTGACTCTGCAGACCGTGCGATCTCTGGAAGACACAAGCCTGACCCTTACGGGGTCCAGTTCAAGCCCATCCCCATGGCCACTTCTCCTGGAGACCGCCCCCAGTAGGCCTTCGGTACCCGCTCACTAAGCCCGCACCACCTGCTGTGCTCCCTCCTCCCCGACTGTGGGCCCCTCAGTACCCCCACCTTCCTCACTGCCAAGTCTTCAAGGCCCAGCTCAGCAGCTGCCTCCTCCAGGAAGCCTGCCGACATCCGCCTGCCCCCCACCGCTTGATTGCAAGGGCCTGTCTTACCACGCCGCTCTCTGTTAGCACCCTGACGGGACAGCAGGTCTCCCCTCCCTCCAAGACCTGAAGCTCCCTGAGGGCAGAGCCCGCGCCTCTCACTCAGCGCTCGAGGCCCGATCAGGTCAGGCACTTGGCGTGCTCTACTGAACCGAGTTGGAAGGTCCCAGGGAGCGTGCACTCGCCAGGCCCAGGGGAAGGAACGGGGCTGAGCTCTGAGCTTCTCGGATGAAAGTCAGACCGACCGAGAACTGATCCACCGGAACACAGGGCTCCCCACAGCCGTGCCTGCTCGGAGAGGAGGCCGACCGAGGTGCGGGGCCCAGGCTCACCACTCCCCGTCGGGAGTGGGTGCTGGCGGCTCTGAGGGGCCGGGGGACCTGCCCCAGGCCACGGGGCCCAGGGAGCTGGCCTCGGCGTCACAAGCTGGCCACGTCTGGGAGCTCCAGACGGCCTTCACCCTACTCTCTCACCTCAAATGAGTCAAAGCCTGACTCATGCTGCAGACACGTGACAGAGGAAAACGTGCCGGGACAGGGACCAGGGTCGGGAGAAGCGGGGGCCCGTCTCCGGTGTCCTGTGGGTCCCGCCCACGGCAGCAGGGCTCACACCCCGATGAGCCGAGGCAGCGGCGGCTGCAGCTGAGGGAGCCCCTGTCTGCACACAGCGCGGGGCCAGGGGTGGGGGTGGGTTGGGCTCGGCCTGCATCCACCTCAGGACACAGAGGGAGGCAGCGGACTTCCGGCCCCGAGGCCCACGTTCCAGCTTCAGGTGGACGGTGTGTCAGACACCCACTCCTACAAGCTGCTGACCCAGACGAGGTCCTTTCACCCTTGGGGTCACGAGGTGCGGGAACACGGAAGAGAAACAGAGCCGGAGGGGTGGGGGAGGTTGGCCAGTCTCGGGCCAGCAGCCCACCCGGGAAGCGGCCACAGGGGGAGGGGAGGCGCCAGAGGGGTGGGAGCTGATGGCTAAGGGGCCTAAGGTGCGTCGTGTGAGTGACCGAGGGTCCTGACGCAGGCCAGACTGCAGGCGAGAGTGGGGCCGGAGGTCTGAGGTCAGAGATCAGACCTGGGGCAGGCCACGGCCTCAGCCCCTCACCTGTGAGCAGGGTGAGCAGCCCCCACCCTCCAGAGGGAGCAGGGCAGCTGCTATGGCGTCCCTGGCCTCCACCTGTGACTGAGACTCCAGGGTGAGATGCGGCCGCCCTCGGGGACACTGCCCCGGTTCAGCAGAAAGGCGCAGGGGCGGCAGACGGCTGAAAACCTGGGCACACAGGATCAGGCTTCTAGAAGAAGGGACAGAGGGGCCGACCCCCCGCCCCGCCCCAGCCTTGTTGAGAGGGGGCAGGGGACAGGCAGGGCAGAGGTCACGCTCCGTTGTGCAGGGGGTACAGCCCGGGCCCCTCGTCCCCGAGGACACGGAAACACAACACGCGCCCGTATGTGCAGGGCCCGGGCGCACGGCCGTCCGCCTTCACCTCCAGGAACATAACTGTCTGTTCTCCTCCTCGTTCCCAGCACTTACTGTAGTTCTTGGCACCCGGTCGACACTTGACAAATATTTATTGAATAAACGAAAGACAGGGCCCCAGGCAAACTGTCTCACGATCAACGGATCAATGACTACCGAGACTGAGTGGGTGGCTCCTTCTAGAGCCCTCCCTCTGCCTAGAAAACGGTCCTAGACATTCTCCACCTCCTGGGGAAGGGACAGTCAGGTGGGGCGGGGGAACCAGATGGGAGGAGGGGGCAGAGGGTCCTAAAGAGGAGTGGGAGGCACTGAGCAGAGAGATAGCCCGGGCGGGCGCGTGACGGGGTCGAGAGGCCGGGTGGGGGCAGAGGGGCCTGCCCTGGCCTGGTGCCTTGGCCGCCCTTCTCAGCAGGCACCCACCCCGCGCAGCCTCTCAGCACCAGTGTCCACGGGGAGAGAGACGGCAGGTCGGCCTGCCTGCTGCCATCCTCCCGACCACACGCAGGTGGCCCTGCACACGCAGTACTTGGGCGAGGTGTGTGCAAACCCGCCCTCCTGACCCAGGAGGCAGATCTGGATCCCAGGCTCTCAGGCGTGCAGACCCTGAAGGGACCGAGCGAGGAGAAGCCCCAGAGGTGGCCCCGGGTCCCCTCCCCACCAAGCAAGCACTGCTCCTGGAGGTCCTGGTCGGGACCAGACACTGGTGTGGAGGCTCTGCTTCCTCTCCAGCCCCCCGTGACCCCCACTCCCATTTTCCAGCCCCTCCCCATTCCCTCTGGGCCTCTCTGGACCGTTTCAGACTGTACAATCCCCTCCGGGGCGAGCCTGGAGCTGGGAGGCCCAGCTTCCTGCCAGAGTGCAGCGCTGACTACTTAGGCCGCTCTCCTTCCAGGATTCTACAGGTGAGAAGGATGGAACCGAGGATCACCCCACTCTCGGTCGCTACAGTTTCCGAGGGCAGGATGTTCACAGAGGCCATCCTGGGGCCGTGCGATCCTCTCCCTCCTTTTGAACTTCTAATCTATGTACAAGCAGGCCGCACCACCTTGTAATAAAGAGTCCCCATGGAGGGGACAAGCGCTCGGGTGCAACTCCGCGCTGCATCTGGCCGTGCAGGGCGGGGCAGGCCTTACAGCTCCCGCCCCAGGTACGCACTCGGTTGCCCAGCCAAGGTGGGTGGGTGAGCCGAGGCAGTGCTGACGCGCCTCCTCCCGAGAAGGATCATCCTCTTGAGACCCGTTAACACGTTTGAGGCCCCAGGACACCTGCCCAGCTGCTGGGGACACAGGGACCGGCTTGGTTTCCAGGCGGCCTCTCCAGGCAATCCCCTGGGCCTCTGGAGAGGATGGAACCCGAGACCCCAGCAGCGCCAGGAACCACGGACCCAGCACCTGCTCAGTGGCGCTGATGGAATTCCTGGCCGGCGAGCGACAGCCACCTGGCCCGGGCTGGGCAGAGACCCAAGCCCCCCCCAGACTCCCCACCTCTGCCGGCTCGTTCTCCTGTCTCCTGAGGCGCCTGCGTCCTGCACGGGCCCAGAGCCGCCGAGCTCTGAGATGGGGCGCAGCCTTCCCCGCTGGTGTTAGGCTCCTGCTGCCAAGCAAGCAGGCATCCCCGTAGAATGGGACCTGTGAAGTGGGCTGGCCGTGGTCTTCAGAGCCACCCTGCCAAGGCCCCACATGACCTGGTGGCAGAGCTGGGACCAACGCCCAGGACAAGCGTCAACAGCCTAGGGCTCTGTCCATACCAGCGTGCTGATGCCTGGCCCTGCTTAGACAGACAGACAGATAGACAGCTGCCTCGTCCCCTCTGTGCTCAGGAAGCCCGAGGGGTGGGAGGCTTGCCCCACTTCCCGAGCTTGGCTCAAGAGCAGACAAATCCTGACTGCCACCGCCCTGCTGGTTGGCTTCTTGCTTAAAGTCACTCTGTGTACTTTTCAGCCCAGTCCTTACCAGTGAAATGAGGCTCAGAGCAGCAGCTGATATGTGAGGCAGCTGGCTTTGCTTTCCTCAGGTCACAGTGTCAGATGATTTATCACTGCATTGATAAATTGATGGTTTATCATAGACGATAATGACCCCTCCTCTGGGTCATTTTCCACTGCAAGCCTCTAACACGCCCTCATCTCTGGGCCCGCCAGTTACGGCTTGCCCCAGGGTGACCAGCGGTTAAAGCTGTGTCTAAGTGGCCAGTGTCGAAACGACCTGTAGACCCAGAAGATCAGCATGGGCAGATGCACAGGCTGCCGTTCAGAGAGGGCAGGCGGCCCAGGACCACAGTGAGAAGCAACCCCCAGCCTCGCAACTAAGCATCAGCAAGTACCCCCCACCCCGAGGAGACAGGCCCCTTCACTCTGACGGTGATGGCAGGAGGCCCATGTGCCACCCAGGGTCCCAGCGAGGAGTGTCCCCTCTCCTGGCATAGAAGGGTCCTGAGGCGGGGCGAAGGGAGAGAGCTGCCTGAGAACACATCTGAACTGGGACAGATGGGGCTGGAACCCAGGCCTCCCAGCTTCCAAGCCGGGACGCCGCCAACCGGCCTGCTCGGTCCCACTCAGCTCCATTCCAGGCCGATGCGATTCAGTCAATTACTGCCCGAGTAAGACATTTTTTTCTCCTTTCTTAATAAGCTCCATTCAGGACATAAACCTCGAAAAGCATCTCAAGCAGGATAAAGTGCAATAAAATCGGTCAGGTTTATCATGCAAAGGACCTCTGCGCCATTTCTGTGATTAAGCTGCTCAACTGTTCACGGCAGATCCTGCTGGACCTGTGTCACAGATGGGGGGAAACTGAGGCTTGGAAAGAGTGAGCGACTTCCCAAGGCCACGGGCACCCCACGCGGATGGGGCTGCTGGGACTGGAGCCCACAGTGACCACCACCGAGTCTGCCACCTGCTGTGGCGGCCTGCCCATCCTGCAAGGCCTTAGCCAGAACAGCATCTCAACCCTCCAACCCACCAGTGAAGGGACTAGGTCCCAGGACCCAGGGCTCCGCACCACCCCCACCCCCAGCACCTGGGAGTGAGCGGGGAGGGCCGGGGAGGGGCTCCCGTCACCTACAGTTCACCCTGCAAAGCACGCTGCAGTGGCAGAAGCAGAAGCAGTGGAAGGTCCACTCCCTGCTGACCATTGCGGGGCCCCGGGCGCCGTCCGGGAGGCGCGCCGCTTGCCTCCTGCCCACTTACCTCTCCTTCCTCCGCCGCTGGCCTGGGCTCTGGGAAACCGATATGCCGGCAGCCGTCTAATGGGCTTCACTGCGTCAATCTTTAATGAGGCTTCCCAGCCAACCTATCAGAACCCTCCTGTCCACCCGATTCCAGAAAGCTCGGGGGCCGGGGGGCCTGGGAGGAGGGGCCCGACCCCAGCCCGCGGTCCCGCTGACAACACGTGTCCTCCAGAAGCCTCTCCTGTCTCCTGGGGGCTGCGGGGAGGGACCGGGTGACCGACCGAAGGACGAGCCCTGGGCAGCGCTCAGCATGGCTGCCCGCTCCCCGCCGGGTGCCCCTCGCTGTTCCTCCTCTGGGGTCCCAGCCAGCCTGCCTGTCCTGTCTTCTGTTCCGGCCCAACCCGCTGTAAGGCCTCGGGAAGTCAACCTGCCAGCAGCCTGGTCTCTTGCACCGCCCGGACCCCTTTCTGGGCACACCTATGGCACAGGGCTGCTCCTTCCGTGTGAAGGCTCCTTTGCCCTCCCCAGCTGGCAGACGCCCAGGGCCCTCCAAGCCCCGGTGAAGAGGTCTCTATCCCCATGCCACCTCCCCTGGCTTCTTCGCTGGCAGGAGGGCCGCCTCCTCCCCTCTCTGGGTCTCAGACTCTCCTTGAGTTTCCACCCGAATAGCAGAAAGCAGAGCCCTTCTCTGCTGGTCCCCGCACAGGAAGCACCGTTTCTGCAGGTCCTGTGGGAAATGCTTCCTTTGGGACGTGAGCAAGGCCTCCTACAGGCTAACCTGCCTCCCCAGCCTCCTCTCTCCCCACCGGTGACCTGTGCGGCTCAGGCACCACCTCCCTTACCAACTTCCCTCATGGATAAAATGCAGGTATGTATGAATCTGTGAGGGACCATGCTAGACTTCAAAGGAAACTTGGATCCCCCAGACTTGCTGCCCAGGAGGGGCTTCTCAAGGCTGGCACCTCCCCAGCCCCACCCATTTCCTCCCTCACCCTGGGGGTCAGCCTTGCCTTTCAAATCTTCCCCTGGATGATGAACGCATGGATCCTACTGGACTTGGGGCCTCAGGTGGCCAGTTGTCTTCCCTCTTTGGGACTTAATCCTCCCACCTGAAGGGCTGAGCCAGAGGAGGTGTGAAGGGGCTGGCAGCAGGACCCCCCTTTACTAAGCGCTCACCACGTGCCCGGCACTGTTCTGAGATCAAGGGCCTGAAGCTACCTGGAGCTGAATTTGAGTCCTGGCTCTGTCACTCTGACCCTGGGCCTGCTGCTGAAGGGCTTGCCAGGGGGCGCAGTGGTAAAGAATCTGCCTGCCAATGCAGGAGTCACGGGTTCAATCCCTGGGTGGGGAACATCTCCTGGAGGAGGAAATGGTAACCCACTCCAGTGTTCTTCGCTGGAGAATCCCATGGACAGAGGAGTCTGGCGGGATACAGTTCATGCGGCTGCCAAGAGTTCGACACAACTGAGTGACTAAGCATGACACCGCACGGCGCGGAAGCTCTTTGACTCTGGTTTCTGGTCTCAAACACACAAGAGCATCACTCATCTTGGGCTGTGGATCCTCAACACAGCCTAGAGTCTGACACAGCGCGACTCAGCCCTGCCAGCGCCCCCGCATCTTAGGTAATCCTGAGTGATCATCACTCCATGTCTGTATTAAATTCTCATCACACGTCCCAGGAGTGGAATCGTCATTACCTCATTAGGCCAGGGACGCCCAGAGAGATTAGAAGCTTGCCTGCAGCAAGTGAGTGACACAGTCAGAACCAGAACCAGAACCACCAGCAACCAAAACCACCCGCTCCAGCAGCTTTCCAGCCTGTGCTGTGCCCATCTGCACCCTGTCTCTTCCTTCTTCATCGAGGATTTATTCTAAGTTTTCTGCTCCCGTGGAGGGAAGATGTTTCTAGACGAGATCCGGTAAGAATATCCTGCCAGTTATCCGTGGTCTGGCTGAACCTTCAGCCGTGCCCGAGTCCCTGAGGTCACAAGGCGGGGCCGCTCCTGCACACAGCAGAGGCCAGGCCACGCTGCACACCCGACCTGGAGAGGCCCTGTGCCCTGGGCAGACCCTTCCACCGCTCGCTGGTACTCTGAGATATATGCAGAAACAAGAGGGCACGGGCCACCCTCTGGAGCATCAGTTTCACTGAAGGGGAAGTAACTCCAAACAGGCAAAGAGGGACAGATACATAAAATGGGTGTGGGCTTTTACGACATACGGGCCCGGACTTGAGGGACTGTGAGACTGCGGGTCTCCTGCGTGCACTAGCCCAGGACAGGGGGATCCTGACCGCACCCAAGGCCCTGTGACCCACTCTCCTAACCTCTGCTGTAGGTCACCTGCGCCCTCCGGACGTGCTTTTTCTTTCCCACCTTTCTCTGGCGGTTCCCCTGCCTGTGGTGTGGCCCGTTCCCACCTCTGCCCCACCGGCCCACCACCCCAAGGCCTGCTCAGGGCCTTGGTGCAGCCCTGCCCGTCAGGCCCCAGGCTGCTTCTGAGCACAGTTGGTAGGTGTCTGTGTGCGCCCCTGCTGGACAGCGAGCACTTTGAGCAGAGACATACCCCATGTTCCGCATTGCAGCGTGTACTTCCCCAAAACACCGGACAAGCTCTTATCACCACCCCATGCAACAACTCAGGACACAGCTGGAGGCCCGAGTCACCCACCTCGGCGGTGGCTGAGCTGGATTCCTTCAGCAATGCCTGTCTGCGCTGTGTTCCTCTGAAGCTGGGAGACAGACTGGGTGCTATCCGTGGACAGGGGGTGACCCAGGCTGGCTGGCTGGGGCAAACCATCGCTAAGTCCACTCAGGAGCCGCGGGTGGCAGCCACTGCTGCACAGTAGCTGGAGAGGCAGCGCCCAAGGCCCTCGGGTCCCAGCAGGCAGCTGGGACCCTGCAAGGACCCTCCCCCTAAGCCCTGGCAAGAGTCAGGCTCCAGGGCAGGGTATCAGGATGCAATTTTTCACCTCTGAAGACACCTGATGCCAAGAGCTGACTCACTGGAAAAGAACCTGATGCTGGGAAAGATTGAGGGCAGGAGGAGAAGTAGGCGACAAAGGATGAGACAGTTGGATGGCATCACCGACTCAATAAACACAAGTTTGAGCAAACTCCAGGAAATGCTGAAGGACAAGGAAGACTGGTGTGTTGCAGTCCATGGGGTTGCAAAGAGCTGGACGAGACTGAGCAACTGAACTGACTGACTTTCGTAAACCTCCCCGATAGATCCCCCCACACCCACCAGGATGGGAACTGCTCTTGTGAGCTCAATGCAAACAGGTCTCCATGCCTCTGCTGGGCAGCTTCTCTCAACTGCCCTCTCTCTCCTCCACCTGGTAAACTTCTCTGCATCCTTTAAGCTCTAGAAAGGTGCCCACGGGCCAGGCCTCTCCCCCTCTATCCCAGCACTGGCCATGCTGTACCTTCTAGTCCCTCTTCCCCGCCTGACTGAGCTCTGTAGTCCCCTCTGGGCACTGGTGCACGGCCCGGAACGGAACAGGCCCGGTGCACGCCTGGTCCTTCCTCCATCACAAAAACGTCACTGTGCACGTTTGCGCACGGCACTGGGGAGGCGGCCGTGGACACGAACGGTTGCCCTGGACCCAGGTTCTCGAGAGGGGAGACAGGCATCATGTACCAGGCAGACCACAGCAGGAAAGAGCTGACGGGCCAGGTCTGGGGGTGCTGCCTCCCTAATGGGGTGTCGTGAGCAGAAGCATCAGGGAAGGAGCCACAGTTACCCAGAGGGAAGAGCGCTCCGGGCGGAGGGGCCGCAGGGTAAAGAAGCATGTGGCACAATCGTGGTGGAGGCCAGGACGAGGGCGGCCCAGGCGGGCCTCAGTCAGGGTTTGGATTTGATGCTGGGTAAGACTATAAGTCCCTGGAGAGGCCTGAGCAAGGCTGACCCGGCCTGACTGAGATGTGCAAAGATCAATCTGCTTGTGTGTGGAGAACAGACTATCTCAGCTAAGCACAGAAGCAGGTAAATCAAGTAGGTAGGTGTCCGCTGTGAGAACCCAGTTGTCTGCTGAATGAATAAATCATGAATGAAGGCAGGCAGCCGACAAGCAGGCAGGGGGCGGGGCCTCAAGAGCTCACACCCTGTCCACTCTAGGAGCCGCAGGTTGCATCCAAGCCCCGCACTTGGGTTCATGAGTCCCTGGGATGGTCACTTACTAAAATATCTGAGCTGGCTCTTATCCGATGCGAGCTTAAGTTGGCAGAACGATAACCTGTGAAATCATCATTTTTTAGGGAAGGTATACGTATGCCAGGTGAGAAAAAAGAAAATAGATGCTATCTAGTTTTTGACTTATATCAGAAGGTGTAAGTAAGTATCTGGCTATAAAGATGGGCCAGGTTAAATGTCCATAATAACCCACGGGGACGTCCCTCGTGGTCCAGAGGGTCAAGAATCCACCTTCCAATGCAGGAGACATGGGTTTGATCCCTGGTCCAGGAACTAAGATCCCACATGCTACAGGGCAACTAAGCCTGTGCGCTGCAACCAGAGAGAAGCCCGCGTGCTGCCAAGGAAGATTCCACATGCCGCAACCAAGACCCAGTGCAGACAAATAAATGTTAAAAAAAAAAATCAGTCTACAGTCAAGCTGGGTTATGACTCAGAAAACATGGAGGCCACCAGTTCACTGGGGTCTCTCACTCACGAGGGTGGCCCCGGGCGAATCACTGCTGTGAACCTTCAACCTTAAGGCAGAGACAAGAATTCCTAAGGTGTCCCTGACAGTCTCCAGAGGCTGCCGTGGGGACCCAGTGAGACGGGGTGGGGCAGGCACAACGGAGGACACTTGGGCTGGCCCCGGGGTGTCACGGCCTCTTCCCGCCCCAGCGAGGGCTGAGACCCAGGAGGATGTCTTGGGACAGGGGTGTTCCTGGAACAAGCACGACAATTTGTATTCTTAGGCTGCTTCACAGCTTACAAATCACATTCTGTCTATGCCACAATTCAAGTCTGAGAGCAACTCTGCGGGCGATTTTACATCTACTTTGAAAATGAGGAAACTGAGTCTTGGGGTGATGAAATGGCTTGCTTAGGTTTTCACAGGCTCTTTGTGTGACAGGGCTTGGGGCATGGCACTGGCACTGCGTCCCCTGCCCCCGGAGTCTGTCACATGCCAGTCACCCGTGTGGACCACAGGCTGCTCACCACACCTCAACAAGTTCTAGGCAGGTGGGCACCTGTGAGGGAGCCTCTGAAATGGACCCCTCTCGAGCTCAAGCCCTAACTGAGCTTGTGGTGCCCAGGCCAGATCTATGGAAAACGAAAAGCCCCAAAGAAACCCCTCCAATAGCGTTAGGGAGATAATCCTAGGGCTGGTGGAAGGGGTCCTCCTCCTCCACGGTGGGAGCTGCACATAAACCAGAATTCCTAAGAGGAAGGTGACAGCGTGGCAGGCCGCTACTGGGGACTCGGACATGCGGGGCCCACGAGGGCTACGAAGTCCCGCCTGGAGCAGAGGGAGACCCCGGGGTCAGACAAGGCCTCTCCTCGGACTCTTGAGTGGACTCATCATCCCAGCCCAAGCTGCCCCGCCTCCCCGTGTCTCCCAAGGCATCACTACAGATGTTGATACATTGGCTAGTTAACTTTTCAAATATTAAAAAAAGAATGAAGAGTGACTTTAAATTGTTACAGTCATTTTCAAGTGACAAGACACTTGCACAAACACCTCACGCCATTCTCACAATACTCCTGTGAGGTGGGTGTGGTAAACCCACTGTACAGACGGACAGACCCAGTCTCAGGAAGGCCCAGTGACTTGCCCGAGGGCACCCTGGGGAAGGAGCAGTGCCGGAACCCAGCCCCATCTGACTCCAGGTCCGATGTGCATACACAGGCCACAGCAGCTGGAGGCCGGTGAGGACGTGGCTGCCGGCTGGGAAGGTGGCTCCAGGTGCCTCCGCCGTCCGTCTGGGTGGTGCAAGGCGGGCCGAGGAGATGGGTGCGATTTCTGTGTGAGACAGTTCCATTTGCCGTGTCCTCAACCACAGATAGCACCCCTCGCCTCGCGCCCGCTTCCATAGGCTGGTGGTCCAGAAACGGTGTCTTGGTCGGCAGAGGATGGCGTGGCGGCAGGAGGGGCACGTGGGGCACAGACAGGCAGACAGACAGACAGACAGGTGTCACAAGCTCACCCTCTCCCGGACACCTGGGACCGTCGGCCCTGCGTCAGGGCTCCTGCCCTTGACGGGCTCACAGCCTAGATGGACCAGTCTCGGGCTCAGACCATGTGCACAAACGCATGTCAACAAACGGGAGGCGGCCCCGGGAGGGGAGGGGAGGGAAAGCGAGAGAACACACATGAGTCTGGGGTCTGGGGGTCTCCAAACCAGCAAGACCCCGGGTGTGCTCACCTAACCTGGTGGATGCAGCCAGAGCCTGTCGGTTAAGACGGTGGGCTGGGTTTGAGGGTCAGAGACAGACAGGACTCCTT